>NW_009649309.1:1055472-1107252 GCF_000708025.1 Charadrius vociferus
GCAGGAATGACAAGGTAGTAGAAACAGACTTTCTGTGCTGTTAGGATATACTACACCATTTTCGTGGTAGGAAGCTATGATAAGGAAGTCTCAGAGGTTGTATTTGTCTCCCTGGGAGTAAAAAGAGTAAGTAGGCATGCTTTGTCCACCAGAAGCAAGCAGTGCTTCCTTACTGTAGGAATGTGTTTTTTCCTCTCATGACTGCATCTTCCATAAGGGAGAAATGTTGACGGAGAAATCATTTTGGTTACAAATATTTACAAGTGTGGCCTCTGAAGTATACTTCTACCAGTTCAAAACAGAAAGGCAAGTATATAATATTTTCTTTTGGATTCCAGAGAGGAAAATTATGATAGCTAAAGCACTACCTTCTGTGGCTCCTTTTACTGAAAGATAAGATCAAGCCAAAAATTACATCTGAAAAATGCTAATAACTCATGTATCTAAAAAGTGTGAAGATTTAAAATACGCACATGTCTAGTACGTGATTGTGTTTTAGTGATAGCGCCTCAGTTTTCAAGTCTAAATCCAGGACAAATATAAACCCCAACCTTTTATGCCAATTAATGGCATGGGCATGCTCACTTTGAAACACACAGCAAAGCTATGGAACATGGCACAGTGGAGTCACAGCACCAACTCCCACTCTGCTTTCTAACCCCTGTGTTACCAGTTCTTTATGGTTCCATTGGTGATTGCGCCATCCTTAGTGAGTGCTGTGTATTACATACCTATGTGTGTATGCCTGTGACCTTCCAAAAGACCTGGATGACAATATAGCGTATGCTGGCCATAAACTGTCATCTGATGATGTGTGTTAGACATTGTATGACCAAAATGAGGAACAGTCTTATTTAACCAAGTTTTTAAAACTCTGATTTTCCTGCAGTTACCTTCTCAGTACGTGCCAAGATGCTTATTTTTATATCCCAACATTGGGTTTTTTTGAAACAGGGAAAAGTGAAAGAGTAATACAGCTCCTAGACCGTTCATATAGAATTAGATCTCCCTTACTTTTCTTGTTGCCCTGAAACCCAAAGCAGACAATGCATTACTGTGTTTTCATCTTGGTGACACAAACGATCTCATGCTCTCAACAAAATACCTCCACAGAAATGATTTCATCATTTCAGTACATAAGAGGTGAATCACTGTATTTTGTATCTTCAGCTTTTGCTTTCAGGGGAAAGGACAACACGCAGTTTCTACAAGATAGCTTTTCCCAGTTACCTCAAGCATTATTTTTCTGAGGGTTCACCTTTTGAGCATGGTGGTCTTGGAGCACTTGCTGTTGGACTGGAGAGCCTCCAAAAGAAATGGAAAAGCCCAGAGACAGATATCTAATTGAGACATTACAATTGGCATATCTTGTGAGAAATATATTGACTGCTTTCTAACCTGCTGCAAGATCCCTACAGGTGGAAGGATCCATACAGCTGGGGTCCATGCTCTTCTTGAGTCTTCCTTTAAGACGCCTGTTTGCACTGCAAGCTGGGAGAAGACAGAACAGCTGTACGGATCAGAACAGCTGATTTCTAGTTTAAGCCCTTCTCACAGGTAAGAAGGAACACATTGCTAGGAAACAGGCCTGAGTCTTTACTAGCACTCCTTGTATTTCATTTGTGCGCATCTTGGAGACAGTACCCACGAGAGGACATGAAAGATGGGAAATGCATCCCGTGTCATCACTCAGAATGATACAATAGGAAGATGGAGAAATATTTCTCTTTTCCAACTCAAACTAAAAAAGCATTGCCAAAAATTAACACAATATGTGTAAACCAAGTCTTCACCTCTGCAGATTCTGCATTTGGCTTCAGACAAATAAGGTTGCCCTCCACTGTCAGGCGGCTCAGCTTGCAACAAAGTCCCAGGTACTCCATCTGGTTGATGTCCTCAATATTGTTCCCTTCCAGGTCCAAAACCTCAAGGTGATCCAACCAGGTCAGCTGGCTCAGGTCAGAGATATTGTTATAAGCTATGTAGAGTTCCTCAGCAGAAGTAAACAGAATAAATATGTAAATGACAGGCTTGCACAAGTAACACTCAAGCTTTGCAAAATGTTTTCTAATATTTGAAATATTACATGGCTTAAGATGAAATTAGCATGGAAGAGAAAATTTTTCAAGTGTGGCTGTTGCCGCCTTAAATAACTAGGTCTAATATGGCAATGAACACTATGCTGCATTAGGCATCTTCAGGATCAGACCTGAATGTTACACCTCATTTAAAAAAAAATATTGTAGTGTCTTTTAAACTAATGCAGGCAATTCAAGGCATCCAACCAAAGTCCTTTCGAAAAACAAAAGGTGAGAAGAGAACAAAGATGACAAGTAAAGAGTATCAACTGAAAATAGTTTTGAGATCGTAATTTGGCAGGACACATCTATACTTACTTTCAGAGAGCTGCAGGAAGAGATCCCATCTAAATCTGAGAGCCCACAGTGAGCCATCCACAGGATGTGGAGATGGGACAACGTTGTTCCAAGATCCCTTATAAAAGAAACAATTCAAGTTTTATTTGAATGGATGATGGAACTTAAGACTTAATTTATTTTTCCTAAGACTAGGCCACTGCTACTTCCTTCAAATCTCATATTGTTTACAAGAAATGTCATTAAAAATGTTCACCTTCAAAGGCAGAGAATAAAATTATACTCCTCTCTACCTCTCTCTCTCACAGACATCTTTGTTCTTGTATGACATGTCACTCCAGTTCAGTTTGATTAAGATTCTTCCAAGAGCTACATCATGGTAATTCTGTCATAAATCACAGGTAATTGCTAAGAATTAAGTGAGGTTTGCTTATGCTGGCATCATTTGTTCTACACACAAACCCAAATTAACATATCTGAGCTTATTGCATAGTCATCTCACTATGCCCTCTTATGGAGTTACCTTTCTTCTGATTTTGCAGTTGAAAGGAATAGCACTCTTGCTAAACAACATTTTTTGAATCAGCAGAAAATTATAATCCTTTCCATCCTATTTTCCTACCCTTTAGGTTTAGCAAAATATAAATAAGGGATCATTTGTATGAATTCCAAACTTTTGGGTCCTAATCCAGAAAAGCACATACTGACCTGCTTAACTCATGCATGTGTAATGTCCCACTGACTTTACAACAGTGCACAATAAAAAGATAATGCAAAACGCAAAAGTGCTGGGAAATCAAACTGGGGGCTTAACCACCTTCCATCTTTGGTAACATTAAGTTGAAAAAAGGCACTACTCAAATATAAACAAAATACAACACTTTATCAAATCCCAAACAAACCAAAAGCTCAGAATTCTCTATTGTAGCCGTGAAATCAGACTATCTGAATAATACAGAACTAAACAGCAGGGAACTAACTATGAGGACAGTTTATCAGAGGAGGTAGAGACTAGCATGGAATTCCCAGAATCACAGCAATGGTTGAGGTTGGAAGGGAACCCTGGAAGTCATCTTGTCCAACCCTCAGGCTCAAGCAGGACCAGTTGCCCAGGACCACATCCAAACAGCTAAAATAGTTCTTAAATAGAGATTCTTGGACTTCAAAATTGTGGAATAGCTATCTTTTATAATATCCATTTTTATAATATACATCATAACAATTAATATATAGTTTAATGCACTGTCTAGGGAAAATTGCAGAAGATAAAAGAATACCGTCATGGGGTCCCTTCCGATCTTGGAATAAAGGTAAGTTACCTTACTCATGTCTTCTCTGTATGGAACACGAGGAAAAAGAGCAGCTTTGCATTGCCCTCTGGGAACCTCTTGCAGCTTTGATGCAGCTTTGCAGCAAAAACCCCAACAGTCAAATTGTCTGCTTCAGGGATACTACACAGCCAGCTAATCCGAGAGGTCAGGAAGGAGTGCTTTTACAAGTGGGGATAGATGTATTCTTGTCTGTGTTTTTGTTGTTTCTCCAGCATCTGAACACTTGGGAAGGGCCATGTCAGGAGAAGGGAGACTGCACAAGGCTGAATCAGGGATGGATGCACGGAAGAATATCCCCAGATGCCTCTCCTGCGATTTGCCAAATACAGGGTTGAATAGGAGTTTCTAGGGTGAAATCGAGGATTTTCACCGCTCTGCTTTCTGTGGAATGGTTTGTCCACTGGCAGCATTCAGACCTATCTCACTTCATCCATCCTCCACCACTGCAAGGGCTGCAGGCATTGCATGCCTCTGATCACCTCTTCCCTGGATGTTTGTTGTGGTTTGTCACAGATTTAAGTAAGCTCAGGATGGATACACCACACAATGTGTTTATATAACGGTTTATAGCCTTTGAAGTACAAACAGTGCAGCTGATCTAATGGCCAAAACAAAGCAAATAAGAAACATCTCAGTCAAATGACACATCTCTTCCTGTCTAAGGCTACTCTTCCTTACAGGAGAAAACCCTTAACTGACATAAACCACAACTCCTCCGCTGAATTTTGTGCATCTAGGCAGCTTGCTCATACTGACACAGGACGTTGCTGTCTAGCACAGAGATCCAAGGATAAAGAAAGATACACACACAGAGAAACTCCCTTCATGTATAAACAATATGGTTCCTTCTGTGAACATGCTGCAAACTTACTTTACCTTGCCCTTTAGCTATCAGGGCAACAGGGAACACTTGCCATTGTGCCACTGCACCTGCGCCCAGATAAGCCCCTAAAAAGATGGAAGTTTGTCACATTTCTTTCCAAGTACTCATTTAGATTTGCCTGACCTGAAGGATCGTAATGTCCCTGTATGCCATCACATACCAAGCCTTGCAGAATATCTTCCAGAATATCTTTTTACATTGGGCATATTTTATAAATAACACAAACACTGGTTCTAAGGCTTCCTTAAGGAACAGATGTCTCCCAAAGTAATATTTACAGAAATTTATTACTACATTTGCAAGCTGCATGCCTATAATAAGAAAGAAATGAAATTAAATTACAAAAGCAGAACCTATCATCAACCAAGGCCAACACATCCACAAACACAAATATGGCATTAAGAGTAATGTGGAGGAATTACATTGCTCATTTCATGACCCACTTCAAGCACTAATGAATTTTTCAAATTTCAGGCTAATTTTGGTGCAAAATTTTCTTTTCTGTAAACCACTGAACATAGGTAAAGGAAAGTGGTCTCATTTTTGTATCCTTGAAACAAGTGGTTCTGATAGACACTCTGTTAATTTGGCCAGCAAAACTTAAGACAACTCTAACCTGATTACTTTACATATGATATAATAATGTATGATTAATGAATATTATTTTTATTTTTTCTTTGTCTTGTATTTCCTAACTGAAGGTCTTTTGCCACAGAAGGAGCTTTTGGTAATATGCTTGTTCCTAACATCTTCTGTCAATGTAAAGGATGCTAAAACAAAGCAATGGATTAATTCCCAAGCAGTTTTTACACAAGGCCCCGAGAAGACAAAGCTGTCCCCTCTACTGCTAAAACCTTGATCACTCCACACATTTTGAAGAAGGTCAAAGGTTCCCAAAGTTAAATCATATTTCCCTCTGTGCGTTACTGTTTTCAGTTCCAGTGCTGGCTATGGCTAAACCCAGTGCACATGGACAGGGTCAGTCCCTACTCACATCCTCTGCTAAGTCACGAACAGCACATATTCACTATGAATTATTAGGTAACGAATCTTCAAGCATTTTCCTGCTACAGACACCATCAGAAGACGACACTAATTTAAATTACTTCTAAAACCCAATTACCTTACTCTTCACAATTTACACTGCCAAGTGTATAGTCTCAAATTCATTCCAGTTTCGTTCATGAGTTGCAGCTCTGACTTTCCTACAGCTAATTTTGGGGCAAGTCAGGAGTAGCATGTTTAAGGTTAAAACTAATCAAAGTTGATTAGTATTAGTATTCCATACAAAGGAGTTAGGTTGTATATCCCATGTCTTGGGTACTTGCAAAATGTAGAACTGCTGCGTGTTTGCAATGCAACCCAGTGTTTAATAACAGGGTCTCATTATTAAAAAATGTCTTATACAGACACTTCAGAAAAGAAAAAAAACATGGAAGCTAATAGGATCTGGTTTCTTATGAGGCTAAAGTTGGCTGTCCCAAGCTCACCTTTAACCCATGACACAAGATACTAAGAAAGCGCAAACTTTGTTGGACTAAGTGTTTGGTATCACTTGGCCCACTTTTGCTGTCTATACTCTATTTCAGGAAAGGAAGCTAGCAAGCCAAGGTATCTTCACACCCTGCCCACCAAGAAAAGCACTCCAGCTCTTATGGAGAGCAAGTTACTGGTGTCCCTCCTTCCCTGCTACTGTAAACAAGCAGCAGTGAGGAGAAGAAAAGGACTTCTTCCTCTGCCCAGCCCTGACCACAGAACTTCACTGCAAGTTAAAGCCAGGAACAAAGTTCCCATTGCTGACTCTGGGGTCGTGCTAGCTGCTGGAGGAGCCTAAAATTGAGTCATGCAGTCACATTTTGGCCTTGCAGATCTTTGTTCCTGCATCCCTAACGAGTCATCTCCAGTCAGAGATGTTATCACAGCAAAATACATCTGCAAATATTCTATTCGGTAACTAACAAACTAATCTTTTGGAACCTGTATGAATCACGCTGAGGCATCAGAGGAAACTCCCTCATTAATTACTACAGAGATAATTGCCCCTGAGAGAGCATGCCTGCTGTCAGGTGAAACAGCAATTTAACTCCAAGCAAGCTGCTCCTGACAACTGCATGCACCTGCATTTCTGAAAATACTTCTGAAATATTCTGGCTGGTGAGAAGAGAACTTAAGAGCTTGCAAGAGATGGGAGTGCCTCCAGCTCTACTGCATCTGGCACGTCCATCTTGAATGGGGTCAGAGCAAAGCGAGGAGTTGTGTGAGCACACATGACCACCATGTGCACGCAAGTGTGCACACCAGTATGTTTTCATTTATGTTAAGTGCAGAGGGTCAGATCAGACCAAACGAGGGAGGTGCATCTTGTGACTTTTTAACAAGAAATGGAATTAATGGGAATCTGCACTCTGATAATAATTTACTGGGGTAAATTATGTTAATATAATAATAAACTCTTAATAAAAATTTACCAGGGTAGTAGGAGAGAAAATCCACTATACACACAGTGTAAAAAAACACCCGCCCCCCAAAATAATCACTGACTGAGACTAAAATTAATGAGGCATATGTCAGAGACCAGAACCATTCTGTATTAGGCATGACATAAATGTACAGAAAATGACAGCATCTATTCCAAAAATAGGGTAGAGAATATGTTTTAGAGTTTGACGGCTGAAATAGGAAAAAGATGAGAGATTGTACAAAGCTGGTGGCAGTTGGTCATATGATGCAGCACAGGACTGCCCCATTGATGTGCAAACAACAAAGAGCATATAGAAGGAACCAGAGGACACAGCAGAGGAAATGTAACTACCATTAATATACACAACGGATAATTCAAGTCCAGTGGACAAGTGTCCCATCCCGAGTGACGTGGAAGCTGGGAACTTTACAGAAAGGGCAAGGAATTAATAGGCAAAGAAATTAAATATCCTGCTCACTTCTGCTACAGTTCATGCAGGTCAGGTTTCAAGCAGAGAGACAGAACATGGGGTGAGAATGCTTATGTCATATCTTTGGTTGTGATAAACAGAGGATTACAGCCTCTGAGTTTGCCAAACAAGTGTCCTCCAGAGTAATTACTCCATACACACATCTACGCACTTGCCTGCAGAACACATACTGAATACCAAATCACGTTTTTAGTATCCAAAAGTACCAAGAAACCAACGTAGACTCCCCTAGTTTCACCTTGAATCCACAAACTTGCATTTATAATTGATTTTTAAAAATTAATATTAATAAACAGAAGGGTTTGATACCTGGGTTCCAACTATGTCCAGACACTGCTGCAGGGATGGGAACTCATCAAACAGCTCTGTGTTTCTGTGAGGGTCTTGGCAATACCCTCCCCAATTTTGCATGACCATTTAGGATTTTTTCCCATGAAATTTGATGCTCCCATCTTGTCATCACTCCCCCAGACTGGTGGGAGAACACAGGGGCAAGGAACAGTTTGGCTTACAACACCCAATAACAAGTTTGAGAAATAATAACATGTTCTTCCATTAATCCAACATCCTTGTTCTTCAGGGATTGATTTGCTCCAGCCAAAATTTTACTGGATGGAGACCAGACCTAGAAAGCCAAATCCTGCTCTTGGTTTCACCACAATAAATCTTGAATAGCTCCACTGAGCTTAAGCTACCCAGTAAACACGTACAACAGCACAACCCTGAACACATTCATCAGCTTGAAAACCACTGTTTCTTTTGGAAGCTGGTTTCAAATAATTCACCTGGAAATAAAACACTAAATCCACTGAACTTGCAAACAGTATCTCAAAGCACACATGCATCTGTTGAATAAATCTTCAGTAGCAATACATATAAAATAGTCATTGATGCAGATATTATTTATGTTTAAATGTTGCTCTGAAAATGAATGCACTTGTAATTGGAAAGATTTAGATTTTAAAAGAATGACGAAACTACAGTCTTACAAAATAAAGGAAAAAAACCACCCTCCTCTCTGATCTACAGAAATCAAGTTGAATTTATCAAGCCGCACTATGATAACAATGATCCAGTCCATATGTCAGCACACAATGGTTTGGTTGTACAGATAATTCTGACATCAGAAGCAAAAACTTTTAAAGCCTGAATGTTACTTAAATTAGTAACATATGTACTAATAGGAAGCTTACATAATAGTTTCATTGTACTCTCAAATAGCTGTATTCAAAACTGTAAAACTGATTGTATGCACGTGTTGCTCATACTTGATCAAATCCATGACACAGCCCCCAACTCTGCAAGCAATGCTGAGGCCATGTCCTTGTGTCCTTGCAGTGTCCTTTCACAGTTGAACAAATGTCATATGAACGTGCAGATCTGACTGACTTTGCAGTATTGCAACCTTGGTTGGTTTTGTACTTACTCTCCCAAATTCAAGTAGCAATATGCTGAAAAGCATTGCCTTGGGTCTCTTCTGTCTTGCACCTCACAGAGCCATGACATGCAGGTTGCCTTTAGTACCTTATGCTCCCTTGTGTAAGTCTGAACCACTGCCCAAGGTGTAAGATAACAAGGATCATGCCCCACATTTTGCTGCCAGATGACCGCTTTTAGGCTGAAATGCACCAAATATTCTGGCCTCCTTCTTCCCTCTGAACTGTGCAACTTTTTCACATGAAGGGTTCCTAACCATGCTGAGACACGTTGTTGGAAACTTCAAAATCTAAGCAAAAAAGATACTTGTCCAGGTAATTCTCAACTCATAAGCTTAAACACATCAGAGGAAGGCAAGCGTGTTTTAGGCTGAACAGAAAGCATGCATTTACCAAAGGTCTTTTAAAATAAAAACTGTGTCTATGAATTTCTGTTTTCATAACTCCTTTTTACATGTAAATGAAGAATCTCTGTGTGAATGAAAAGTTATTGTTGCCAAAGGTCTTTGCAGTAGGGTGTCTCTGTTGTCCCATCTTTTTGAGGCAACCTTCGCATGAATAAGAAGCGGTTTTCCAGCGGGCTGCAGTGCTGACGTTACTGGCAATATTTCTCCCAACAGAAGGATTTCACTATTTTATTCCAGTGTGGGGTTGGGTTTTTTTGGTTTTTTTTTTTTTGCTTAGTTGGTTGCTTTTGTTTTAAGTTTCAAGTTTGGAAAGGGGCAAAGGTCTAGTATATTGCTTTTTTTACATGTGGATCTCTGCTGCACACTTTGCTGACAGCAAAATGGATCCCTGCAGAGGAAATGAAGCTCCCCCAGTGCTGCACAAGGGGTAAATCAGGGAGAGCATTCAGGGTTGAACAGTTTGTCCAGCCTACAACTCTGCCTTCTCATTTTTGTTACGCTTAACTGCTGCAGCTAAAGCTAATTGTGATTATCAAGGAGCCACAGTCTGGCCAGCACTTTCCCTAAAGCCTGAAAACAAGGACAGGAGACTACCTGGCTACAGGAGTCAAAAACATGAACCGTTCAAGGCAGTTTGGTTGTTGTCCAGGACTGGAGCCAGAGACCACATTGGCGGTCCTGGCAGAGTACTTGAGCTCTGCCATGGACACATCTGTGACCAATGCTTTAACCAGAGACACTGCATAAAAATCCCTGCTCTACATCAGTGCCAAATCTCTGCTTTCAGTGATGCCAAGATATCCCCTCTGGTGCCGGCAGGCAAGGATGGCACCTGGAGACAGATGACAACAGAGGAAGAACTCAACCCCAATGAGATACATCTCTGGGCCATCCTGGACTTACAACATCTTCACTCATTGTTGTTGCTTCTCATTGCCTCATTGAACTCACTGTAGCAACCACAATATTACACTAAGTGCTATGCTACTTGCAAGCACTTTATTTTCCATGTCAGGTTATAACTCATTTAAACCAAAAGTGCTTGCTGAGACCATGAGGAGAGAGGCATTTGTAAATGAAATTGAGTGCTGATACACATGCTTCTGTAACTGGTCATTATCATCCCTAAGTTAACCCAGATGCTCACTTCTTCCTGTGGCCAGCAGGTCGAGGGAGGTGCTTCTGCCCCTCTACTCTGCTCTGGTGAGACACCACCTGGAGTACTGCATCCAGCTCTGGGGCCTTCAGCACAGGAAAGACATGGATGTGATGAAGTGGGTCCAGAGGAGGGGCACAAAAACGATCAGAGGGCTGGAACACCTCTGCTATGAGGACAGGCTGATAGAGTTGGGGTTATTCAGCCTGGAGAAGAGAAGACTCCGGGGAGACCTTACTGTGGCCTTTCAGTACTAAGGAGGCTTATAAGAAAGGTGAGGACAGACTTTTTAGCAGGGCCTGTTGCAATAGGACAAGGGGTAATAGTTTTAAGCTAAAAGAGGGTAGAGTCAGACTAGATATAAGGAAGAAATTTTTTTCGCTGAGGGTGGTGAAACACTGGAGGGGGTTGCCCAGAGAGGTGGTGGATGCTCCATGCCTGGAAACATTCAAGGTCAGGTTGGACAGAGCTCTGAGCAACATGCTGTTGTTGAAATTGTCCCTGCCCATTGCAGGGTGGTTGGACTAGATGACCTTTAAAGGTCCCTTCCAATCCAAACCATGCTATGATTCTTTGATTGTGTTAAAGTTAATACACATGACATGCAGCATTAGTTTCAAGTGGTCTCATTTTCAGTGCTGTTAAAAAATCTAGAGCAGAACAATGGGCTTGATCAATGTTGATGTACTCAGAGTCAGGAACAGCAATTCCCTGACAAGAATATACAGCGTGCATGGGAAGGATAACATAATTCTGTGTTAATCTCCTTTTGATCATTAAAGCTGCTTGTCAGCTTAGTTACTGGTAGCATTTTAACAATGAAAGATCAGTTGCTTTAACTCAGCTCCCACAATTTGAAAGGGCCAGGGGCTGCCAAGATGCGGTTCTGTGGGCCAAGACCTGCCCTTGATCTTTTTTTCCACCCTACTTCAGCTCCCACCCTCGGCAGAAGCTATGCCCCTGTGATGCTGCAGGAACCAAACATGTTGTGCTGCATCTCACTGGGTACATTACATCTTCCACAAAAGCAAGTGAATTTTCAAGTGGGATAAAGTTGAGACACCCAGTAAATAAAACTCTCACACCCACATACCCATTGCCCCTAAATTTAGCCCCAGAGCTAATGACAGTTCCTATAGCTTTGGCAATTGTTCGTTCTCATTGTTGAAAGTTTACATAGAAAAGAAAATTAAGGATAATGAAACTGTGGTTACAGAATGAGTTATTTACATTGAAGGAATGAATCCCACAGTGCTTTAAAATTTCCTGCATGAATAACTTTTCAGTCTCCCACATGTTGTGTGCCTGTTTCACAGTATGTCTGAGCTTTGGCAGAGTAAGACAGATATATTGCAACTTTGATTTAATATAGATCTCATCCTTCAAAATCAACACTTGAAACTTTTAATGCTGCAGGGTAAGCAGAAGGAATATTCTGTAAAAGATCCAAATTGGCTGACAGATTCAGTGGTGTTAAGACACACACCACAAAAAAAAAGTCCATCAACCCCCTTTTTCCAAGTACCAGAAAAAATGGAATTCTAGATTAACTGACCAGACAGAACTAAAGAATTGGATCAGCTGTGAGTTGCTATTTAACTTTTGTCATGTTAATGGTTATGCAGATTCCACTGGAAAAAAAAAACCACCACAAACTTGAGATACTGCAGAAATGGGCTGATACGAAAACCTAGAGATTAAATCAGAATTTAAAGTGATTTGGTCTGAATGTACAGTGGCAGGAGTGCAGGTTCTTGAGATTCTTTATATCTGACACATTTGTATGACAGTAACGATTTTCTCCTGTGGCTGATGGTCATTCCTTCTTTGTACCTCTCCCTTCCTTTCTTTTTTTAACTGTGCATTCAACAAGAAAACAGAAGAAATACAGAAGCTTTCAGGAACAGATACATGTACAACTTGGGCCTGTGAATGGCTAGCAAATGCCAGTTGATTTGCTCCAAATTTCTTTTCTCTCTCAGCCTCTACTTTTCACCCAGCTGATACACTTGTCTCCATATGCCCAGAGTCAAGACTTTTTTCTTAAATGATAGCTTTGAGGGAGATGTTCTCTGCTTGTACTGACATCCCAATGCTCTTTCACAACAAGCAAACAAGGTGCAGAAGAGAAGCTTGGGAGCCCTCAAAGCCCATCAACCTGACTACTGAGGCAGATGAGACCTTATAGATTTCCATACTGAGGGTGTTACTACAAGACAGAATGTCAGTGTTTATCTCACAGTACACCAATAGACATCCCAAATCTGGTGCAGGTGTGCTAACTGGTTCTATAGCAAATTCCACACCCTATCCTTGACTTTTTTCAAACAAATTCCCACTCCAGGAGGATCTAGCAGTAGATGTTGTAACGTGTCCTCAGTTATGGAGATGAGCCTTATGGCAGAAGTGCAAACCCTCACAAGGGCTCTTAGCTGCCAGAAATGTCACTGATCAGTTCCACTGATCAATGGAAAGACTTCTCATGTTAGTGGACTAATTGTTCTGGCTCCCCAGTGCCCTCCTGCCAACACAAGTTTCAAAAGGCCTGCCTAAACAAATTCAGAGAAGCTCACACAAAATTCTCCCACGCATCTTGACCTACCTTTGGAGGCAATGGTAGTTGCCACCCACAAGTAAAACAGTTTCTTTAGAGACTAATTTGCAATGGTTCCTTTGCAGGAATAACTAATTGAAATGGTTCCTTTACAGACTACCAAGAGTCTCACTGCAATGGTACACAGTCTTTGTGCAAGAGAAATGCATACCATGTAGACTTCCAACTAGTTCATGAATTGGGATAAAACCCTTCATTGGCTATGAACTATATTGATCTTGAGAAAAGCAATTTTATTAACTTGAGCTGTCTGGCTTTTGGCTGTGAAGTAAGGAAAATATTCCCCAAAACAGCCATGTAACCCACTACCTGACACCTTATTCAAAAGTAAACACTCACACCATGAATGTCAGTGGTTCCCTATATCTCTCCAGTGAAAAAAAAAGGTTTCCAAATTGACAGACCTACCGATTTTTGCATAAGCTAACTCAAAAACATGGCACAAACAACCTCTTATCACTGTTAAGTACAGAAGGTAGGAACTGAAATAACTGCATCTCACAAGACACAAATATATATACAGTTTTCTTTCAAATTGTGTTGAGACTAATGTTTCTTCTGCACCATTAAGTTAGCCTGGGAATGGAAAAAGCAAAAAACTTCAGTGAATGTGTCTGAGTGGTATTTAATATTAATGAGTGTTTAAGCTAGAGAGAGATGACTCCCCCGTATTATAATGCATTGTAAATTTAGAAGTAAATACCAGTTAACCTAAATTATTTAATAAAAAATAATGAGATTCTTGAAAACAAAAAAACCCCAATCCACTCAGAAGAAACAGGCACTTTTACCTTAGTGGGAAGAATCCTTGCATATTGCAGATTAAAGCAAATACTCAATATATACAGAATTTGCTTATTCAGATAGACGAACTTTACAGAAGGTCCTTTCGACAATGGTGGCTGCATTGTTTAAACACATAAGAGTGACAAAATAAGACTCATTATACAAATAAGCATATTTTCAAATATTTTTAAAATCCTCCAGTATGATTTAGCAACCATATTTTCATGTGTTTACTTTATAAGGGATAAAATTTATGCTACTGATTCATACTATTTCTAGGGTCAAAAATTAACATGTGGCAATAAAACTTTTTCCTTCAGTTTAAAAAGTTCTTATAGAACAAATGTTATGTTTTAAAACTGGGTTTACCTTGGGATGCTGAGAGCAAGAAGTTAAAAAAAAAAAGTCTGTGAGACCTTAACAGGCATAATTATTACAATTATAAATAAGGGCAAGATAAACTAACCAACAATAAGCAGAGTAAACCAAACCTCTGTAAGTTCTTGCCTATGCTGGGATGAAGCAGTAGGAAGTGGAGTGGTAGGACTGTGAGGCTGATGAAGTTCAAACCAGGAGATGCCATAAATGATCTTTCAAACACAGAATCCTCCATAAAACTTCTGTTACCAGAAGCGGGTGGTAGGTTTCATTATCAGACCTTTGTGTTCTGGTTCTTAGCTCCACAAGAAGAACACACAGTGCAGGCTAAGGCAAAGGGTGAAGAATATGCATGCATTATACCTGCTAATGGAATTGCAAACTTCACCTCTAAAACACAAAGGCATTTGTGTATTTCTTTTTGCAGGTATTGATGCACCCCTGAGAGACCTGATGCTCCCTGTAAAGATCTGAGGATACAAGGATCAAACTTTGCCAAACAGCAAATCAGAAATAAATCTAGAGAAAAAGAAGTGTGCATGTATTTTAGAGGAAAAATAGCCACAGGTCCTTTGTGTGCAGTAATGTGTCCACAGAAAATAAGAAGAACTAAATAAAATCCTGGGTGGAGAATATTTTATAGAAATTAGATTATAAAAACAGATCGTACATGGAAATTCTATTTATTTCTTCATTGCTTATTCATATTGCTTGGCAATTACCAACTGATGAATACAACCGCATAGCTTAATTTCTCCCCCAACCCGACTCCCTCCCTTTTTTAAAATCAGCACTTACCTTGCATTCCAAGAACAATTTCCCACTGAATAAAATTATTTTCAATAAAAAAACAAAGCAAGCTGCAGACAAGCAACTCTGTTGTAGGATAGAATCAAAACAACCTTCAAACCCATTAAATTAATGCTAAGATTATTTTCCTACCTATTTCCATGAAGACAACCCTTCCACAGCTTGATAGCTCCACTGGCAATGGGCTAATTACTACTGCTTCCCAACCCAGTTCTTTGGGTTTTCTCAGATGGTGATTATAATCATTCTTTCTCATCACTGACTAAAATGAACATTTAGGTGTAAATTTTCATAAGTGATCCCTGACATTGACAGCTGAAACAGAGCAGCTGCAAACCCTAATAGCCAGGCATATAAGTACTTATTTGCTGGCAGAAATCAGCAAGTTATTACCAACACTTTTATTTATCATATTATAGCAGCCATCCAGAGCATGTAAGCGAGATCATGATCCCATTAGGCAAAGCCTTGTACATAACTCATTCAAAAAACTGTGTCTGCCCTGAAATAACATATAAAGTAAACAACTGAGATTGGAAATACAGTGAATTTCTACAGCTAACCCAGGATGCTGTAGAAGCAGCTAAGCCAGGAACTGAGTTGTATTTTTGAAGTCCTGGTCCAGTGGCTCAGCCACAATGCCTAGTTTTGCCACAGCCTAGTTTAGCCAAAGCCTAGTCAGCCACAAAGCGGCTAGTCATTGCCATTACTATCTCCAATTGGTTCAAAGAGTAAAGCTGCCCCTGTAATCACAGAGACTGGAATCAGGTGAGCTTGGGGACCCCTAAAAGGTTCCTCACTCACTAAAAGCAATTGGTGCATCTTAAGTAATTACTACTTGTAAGCAAACAGCATTTGTAAGATCAAAACACCGACTAATACAGAATTTCAGAGGTTCCCTTTGGAAAAAACAAACCCTTTTATCTATGTGCTTTCTTGTTGAAGCAAAGGAAAGGAGAAATGGTGCACAGAGGGTGAGAGCCAGAGATGTGGCTTTTGCAGGTGCAGAAGCAGGCACTTGTTTCTGCTCGCTGACCTTAAAAGAGTAAGGGCTGGATTCTCCCCATGGGACCAAAGAGTCTACCCTCAAATGCTAGAGAAGGAAGGCAGGACGCCCCTATCCTCAGACCTTCTCACAAGAAGGGAAAAGCTGAGAGGTGTCCACCATCTCCCCTCTAGTCCCCAACCCCCTGGAACACACTGGACTGTCAGCACATCCACAGCTCAGGGAGTGCTCGCTTCAAGATAAGCTGTACCTCCTGGCTGGACAACACCAAGTGAAACTGGACCTCAGAGAAAATTGTACATGGAAAACAAGCCCACACTCCAGTAGAGGTATTTACTGCTCAAATATTCAACAGAGCTACATTAGCAGTAGCATTTACTGCTACTGAGGCAGCAGTAAAGAGAAGCTGAACTCTCATTTTGGGTAGGTACATGGCATGAGACAACACCCTGAAAGAAAAGGCCACTTTTTACCAAATCCACTCAAAGTGGTGTGTCTATTCAGTTGGTGGGCAGAGAAGGGGGACAATTATTTATTCAATGATGGGCTTACCTTACCTTGCATGTGTTTACTGGCAGACTTGCTGCATGCATTATCTATTATCTATTTACTTTGCTATTCCACTAGCCATGTTCATGCTGCAAAAAGTGTTGTGGTCTTTGATGATCCTCTTATGGTTTTCATGCCCTGTATTGTACTGCAGCTTGAACCACAAAATAGAAACATGATAGCAGTGCCCTTGGGGGGAGAAACCTACCTCTGTGGAACAGCTTAGGTGACAATGAGAGAAGATTCTCTCTGCTCTAAGATGATATGAATGCACTAGACCCTCCCCACTGACCCTGTTATGACCAGGAGACTTTTAAACTTGGAGCTGCAATGGTAGGACCTACCTCATAACCCTGTTCCTTACAGGTATGCTCTGTACCTGACAGCCTGAAATAGGTGGCAGAGGAGCTTCAGCTAGGGAAGGCCGCATAAAACGTACTGCTGAAGGCAAGAACCATGGGAAGACACTGCAAGGCCACGAACTTGTTTTGACGTCCTCTGTGCTTGCTGGAGAACAGAGCTTGAGCTCCAGAACCCCAACACTACATTTGTACAGAAAACAAGTTTGGCTTCCCTTGCTGGTGAATCAGCCTGTCAGAATCCCTGATATCTAAGGTCACAAAGACATTCACAATCTTTACTTTGGGCGCCTGACCTTGGTTTACAAGAAAAGATAGAAGCATTACCATTACCTTCCTAGTAAAGGGAGAACTAGGCATCTCAGAGAGGTCTACCCAGAACTGATAAAAGGTTGAAGCAATCAGATTTCCCCAGGGCCTAATGCAGACAGGCTGATAGTGCTTTACTGAAAATAATCCACTCGACTAAAAGTAGCTCTATTTCTGTCCCCAAATCATTACTTTTTATCAATAATATGAATGTCCTTAAAACTGTCAATGCTAAATAAAACCTGAGCATTTTTACCAAGGTTTGTCATATTCCCAGGGATCTTCAGGCATTAATACCGAGAAGACTTGTTAATACAAAGATTAAGACTCAACTCAAATGCTTTCCTTGCTCCTGGCAAGCTCTCAAAGTCATCAAAGAACATGTTCTTAAGATAGACTTCATAGCAGCCTTAACTGCTGAAGGACTTTCAGGCTGGCTATGCAAAAGAAGCAACAGAAACACTTCCTAAGGAAACTAGCTTGCATTTGAAATTAAATGCTTTCTCCATCCAGAAAAGCAAATGTCAAAACAAACGGTGATACTCTGCACACTGAAATAAGAACATGAAGAGATTCACCCAGACCAAATTAGAGCAGTGGTTTTCTGACTCCATGTGTAAGTACAACCTAGAGCAAGAACACCCTGATCCCACCCTGCTTACAGTAGTAACCAACTACTGTAGTACAAATAAATCATCTGTTAACAAATATTTGCATCTTTAATGCAAACTAAGTAACAGAATTGATTTTAGAAAATATTTTTGGATTTTATCTATCATAAAAGCAACGCTGATCCTTGTTGCACAAAGCTCATTGCATTTATATGTAGTACCTATGTTACATGCATCAGACATAGTAATACAGTAATCGCAAAAAATTAGAAATGACAGGCAGAAGAAAAAGCAAACTGAAAAAAAAAAAAAGAGCAAGGAAAGGAATGAGTAAAAGTGACAAGGAAAAAAAAAATTTAGGGGAACTCACGCCCCTAAATCTCTTCTGTTTGAGAGAAAACGATCCAGCAAATAGTGGGTGCCTAGACACACACTATCAGCAATACATCAACTTTGGGGCTGATCAGTGTCATGTCTCAGTCTTATAGAAGATGGTGTAACTTGGTCCAGATCCAGCAAAGCACTTGGACTAATGTTCAATTTTCAGCTTGCGAGCACTTCCACTGAAGACAAGCTTCTTGTGACTTTAAGAGGTGAGCATTGGCTTAAAGTCTTTGTTAAATAAGTACCAAAGAGTGTTATTGCTAAGTTCAAATTCCTAAAGATTCTGATTCAGGTCTCAAAAATGTTTTTAAACATCAGTTTAAAGTCCTTGCCCTCAATTAAGAAAGAATTAGTTTGGCTCTGCTTTCCTAAAGTTATGAAATGATCAGCAAAATCCTTTCTCAAATCACTTAGTTCACATTTTCAGTTATTTTTTCACAGTCAAGAGGACTTGAAACTTTTCAAAAAGTGAACACAGTGATTCCTTTGTAGCCAGTCTTGTCCCCAGGAGTTTGCATTAAAAATAATAATAGTAATTAAAAAATTGATCCTAAGACTCACAAAAGCATGAGAATTGTTGAATTTGAATGGACTCTGCACCTTGCTCATTTGAACCTTCAGGACAGCTGTCTCATTTCCATTCTCCCACGACAACTTTACTGACCCAAATGGACCAGCATTATTGTCTGGTTCTGGGGGACTCTTCTGCAATAGGACAAGAGCAATTTGAGAACTACATGCAATTTAAGTACTACAGCAAAGAAATGTTAACTCTATATGCATGAAGGAAATCTGCTTTCCTTTTCCTATATCCTTCATACTTACTTTTATACTCACATTCTGCATTTCATCTCACTTAAATTATAATAACCTCTCTCTGTTACAGGCAGTTGCTTAAGTAGCCCCGGAAGCACACCAGTCTTCTGCTGGCTACAATGCATAGAGCTGAATGGGAGGAAATGAACTTCAGCTCGTGAAACAGCTTCTGCTATAAACTTATGGGAACCAGTTCCTGAGATTCCCCTATCTGATTTAGAAGTCCTTTCATAAAGATACCTATCTAACATTTTTCAACAGATCTTTTCATTCATCCCTGAATTGAGAATAAAAGCAATCTGATAAAAAATACATCGCCTACACGCCAGAGGTAGTAATTCTTTGGCCTTGAAATATAGTTCTTTTACTGGAAGCATTACAAAGACGAGGACCATGTATCACCACCAAAAAAAAAGAGACAGTTTTTAATAGGCACTCTTCAGAATGGGGTCCATGTTTTATCCTCAATTATCAGTTCATAAATTTAGAATTTCTTAGCTGCCAGCAGACGGGCAAAGGTCACCAAACAAGGACCTCATAAAATTAGTGCGATTTAGAAAATTAACAACGATCTAAACTGATGTCTTTCCACAGGAAACTGGATTTTCCAGGAATCCCTTTAGCAAAGGGCAAGTAGAAAACTAAAACCCAGAAACAGCCAAAAAAGAAATTCCCTTTCAGCTGCCACGACAGATTATCTGCAAATAAACTTGGATATATTTTCCTTATGGATTAAATTAAATAGTTGATAACGATATCCTGCACTTACATATAGCTTTTCAAAGTTTCAAGTATTCAAAAGTAACACAAGCTTTAGGAGGGCTGGGGAGGGACCATGAATTTACAACTAAAGTAGCTCAACCACATTCCCCATGAAAGGAATCGGAACTCCTTCAGGAAAAGCCAATATACTCACTGACCTAGCAAGCCTTGCTCTCCCATAGAAAATTGTAATGCACAAGTACCTTGACTCCTCACTGCCAAAACATCCTTCCTTTGATCCTTATCAAACAGCAAATGGCAACGCACACCTCAGCATCCTCACAACTTAAGTTCCTATGTGAGTGTGACAGAAGCAAATGTTTCAAAAAAAAAAATCAGTATCAGGATCATAGATCCTTATTTTGACATCTTCCTATACACAGTTTACTATTGAGAGAATTCTTCCCCCATTTTCAAACTGAAAAAGATGTTTTAATTCCATTTAATCCTAAAATAATTAGGGAATTCTACTCAGCAAGACAGAATGAAACAAAAATAAAGTGACAAAAAGCAAGTTTTCCATCTTATTACCCACGAATGCATACACACTGAGAGTCTTTTGTTCATAAGGATTCACCAAGTACATTTCATGTAATATAACATGAAAAGAATGCTTTTAACATCCTGAGTATATATATGAAACACCCTCTACCTTTTGCCTGCTTTTCTGTCCTTACTTTCTTTTCAGTAAACAAACCAATCTTCCAGTCTGTCCTTACAAGACATTTCCTGTTATCTGCTGCTCATTTTCAAATTACAACCACAATGATTCTGACCTTATGGCTGAGAAAGTATGTAGGAATTACTTTTAGTGAGAAGGAAGAACACTTTTTCTATCATTCTCAAAAACCTCAGTTGCAAGGGTTTGGTCAAATACAACAAAATAATCACTTTTTGGACAGAATTGAAACATCACCAAGCTTAATTCAGAAATAAGATTTCTAAACATTTTTTTTAGTAAATGGCAACAGCCTGTTAGAATGGAAGCAGCTATGTTACATTAGCTATAGCAGACATCACTACTGCTGGAGAGCTATGTTGCTTTAATGGTCATTAAACTGACATGATACAGACATCCAAAAATAAAGCTCAAGTACCCAGGCTGTGCTTGCATGGGCTGTGCCCTTAAGTGATCTGTGTTTATCAATGACAGACTGTCAAAGATGGGAATTAATAAAGGAAGGCTACTGCTGTACTATACTGACTGAGTTCTGGTCTGGGAGAGCTAACAGAGTTTTCTTCTTCCTTCACCTATTCCCCACCAATCGCATTTAACTGGCACACAGAAAGCACATTTATTTCAAGGAGGAGCAAGTAGCTTCTCCTGGGGTTTGTATGCCTGGAAAGCATCACAATATTAGACTTGATATCCAAGCCAAAACATATTTATGTTACAGTTGATCAAATCAAAACTCTACTTGAGACCAAAGGACCAATCAAGGACCACAAGGATGCCAGGTCACAGAAAATGGTTTGCCAAAACTTTTCATGACAGAAGTTAGAGTCTCAAAATACAAAGGGATGTGCAAAATCCTACTAAAGCTGTAATAAGCTAAACAGTTCAGTTTTCCTGAACTGCATCCTGTGTTCCAATACCGACAGAACTGGTCAAAACATTTTCCATTGACACATTTTGAATATGGATTTTTGACCATTTCTTTTTTTCTTTTTAATATAATAATATGTGTTTTGATATTGTCAAAAATATAACTTTTTTCACTCACTACTTCCTCCTCCATTGCAATAATGGAGACATTTAATGCTTAGGACAGTGGTTGGTTGCCATTAAAATAATAAAGAATATAGATAAATATATATTATAAAATAATATAGAATATAATATTAAAATAATATAGCAATATAGAATCACCAGTTTTCCACGTTATGAACTAGAAGATGGAAAAAAAGATTAGACTGCAAATACTTCATCTCATCACCCAAACAAGGGAAAATAAGATCAAAGTGTGACAACTGAAGTTCATTAGCTACTTTAGTGACAATGCATGTGACTGAGAACTTATTGGCGTTTCCCATCAGGGAACATGTTCTCTTTAACAAGAATTAGCAAGATCACTGTTTTTTTCCCCACAAATTTAGCAGACAGCCATACAAAGTCAGAGAACAGCCCTGTTTAACATAAAGATGGCCTTTTACACAGCCCTTTACTGATATGAACCATACTTTTCCATTATGCATTAATTACCAAGAGTAATACAGATAACAGCACAGGAGAGAAAAGACAGCTCTGCCTCCTAATTGTGACGATTTTCACTTCTACCTTCCCAATCTGCCAACTCCCCAGTTCTCTGGGAGAAAATGTGTGGTGCTTTCACAGAGCTCAGCAAACCAGGGACATGCAGTCTTCATAGCAGCTCTCATAAACTCAACTTCATTGACTTCAATAAAGCCAAAGCGATTTTGATCAACTGAGGAACTGGTCTGACCTGTATAGAACAGGCTACTGTACAGAATAAAAGCCCAAAGGCTGAAACGCTCTGAAATCCAAGTGCCTAGACATAGATAAGAGGCAAATTTCTAGCTCCTTTCAAACTTGCACCAAATTTCCATGGACTTCAACATGGCAGGAACTTCTCTGCTGGTGGACCGGGACTAATTCATTGGCATCATTGCAGCAACAGTGATTTATTCCAGCTCAGGTCCTGTCCTTAAACTTACGCGATTGCAGAGCATATATTCATGATCTAATCCATTATCACAGCATGGGGAAATGGAAGAAATGAAAGCAGCACAAATGAAGATTTTATCACTTAAATAAAATTGAGGGCTGTTATTCTTTATGTTTATTTCAGTTATCATTCATTTCTTACCTCACAGACACAAGCAAGCTATTGTTTAACTTCAGTTCTCTCAGATTAGGTAGATAGGCACCTATGGAAACAGAATAAAGAATCACTTTGCAGACCTGGGAGTAGAGTAAAGGAAACTTCTGACAATTGAAGCATCTAATTTTACATGCATTTCTTCCCTGTTTCCTCCAGATCTGTGCTGGACCACTTCTAAGAAAACTAATGAGATTATTTCACTCAAAAAATATTTCACCCTTTGCATTTTTGCAGCAAATACGTATTGTCTACATGACTACCCAATTATAATTTTTGGAACGCCTCTCTGACAATTCTGATAGAGCACCTTTCCAGACAGACCACAACAGAAACTGGCTTGATGGGTGACTGTTTTCTTTGGTCTAATTCCCAACCCGTATTGACTCTTAACTGAGTGATACTCTGAAGAGGTAAAGGATGCTTTAGAGTATAGCATTCCATGACCTCTGATTTCTACAAAATGCTCTTGCTTCTCCCCCAGAATTCTTTTTCTACCTATTTAATGGCAAGTAGTGATGGACTTATTGGATACACAGCTAAGTAATATTTCTTCAAAATTTAATATCAAGTCAAACACCAAAAGCATAATTTCCTATGTCACATCATCTTTTATAGTTCAGAGGACCCCAAAACACTACTTATGTTTTGCTAAGCATTGCCTTCTTTTAATTTCTTGATGTGATGCATTGTTTACTATTCAATTGTACAAGTTTCATATCTATGAAAACCATTCCATTGTTATTACTTTGATTAATGCTTTTTTCTATTCCCAAGAGACAATTGCCTTTTTGGTTGCTTCTAAAGGTATTTCTGAAGCAAAATCATAGACCAAATCTCTCCAAGCTGCAGAATGATTTAGATATAAACTCAAGTCCCAGGAAACATTTGCTATTAACAAAAGCAAACTTTTACCCATTCCTACTAGCACAGTTTACCAATGGCTGGCAAGCATCCTCCAGTATAATGTGCAACGATATAGAGGTAACACCAATTTTAGACAAACTGGATCTTTGCTAAAAGATTAAAATCTGTTCTCAGCAGATATTTTTATGAATCCTCTGGGTAATCTCTCTCTGGCAAGGGTGATTTAGCAGTGTCCAGAAGGACATCATTCCAGCTCTTTGCAAAAGATTAAAAAAAAAAAAAAAGAGAAAAAAGAAATAAAAAAAAAAAAAAGAAAAAGGGAGTGGGATCTCAAAGGCAAACAAAGGAGATCATGTTGTTCATCGCATTTCCCCAAACAGAGCAAGAGTTTTTACGTCAAAAACATTTTAATAAATCATGTTTTAGTAGAAGCATTATCTATATCTAATGTTACTTGGGAGTGATTATAATCTGCATATTGATCTTCATGCTATAGTGCAAATATTTAACTTCATGTCTTCGCAAAGCTCTTTAGAAAATATTAAAAATTCAAAATACACTGTGCAATTTCTTAGCCTTATTTTTTCATCATTTTCCATAATCCATAAAAACTGTAGTACAAATTATAACAAACCCTCCTCATCCTGCAGTGCATATTTTCTCACGTCAAACATGGTTTACAAAGTATGGCAACAAAATAATTTGGAATCCTGCCAGAGGAGATATTAGGATCTCTGTTAATTATTCACAGCAGTCATACTAGCTACTGAGCAAAGGCTTCCTCAGATATAATCCATGCACTAAGAAAACCCCCACAGAAAAAAATCAAAATCTAGATTAAAAAAAAATATTATCACGTTTCTGATAAGAAACCTGAAGCACAGAGATGAAATTTCCTCCCGCAAAGTCTTAAGGGAAAGAATAGGAAGGATGCAGTAGCCTCTCCAGTTCCAGCACAGCAGCAGGTAATAGCCTTGCCATGGATTCAACCAGAGAGGTTAAAGGGTTACCAAGCAAAGGCTATTGCAAAGCATTACAAAGCAAATGGGTTTTAAAAACTAGTATTAAGCAGAAGATTTGAATGAGAAGTCAAGAGGACTAGCTCAAGAGAAATGGAGACACTTGCTCAAGAAAGAGCTTTCCACTGATGCATTTAGGGTTGGTTCAGGAAAAAAACAACTATTAAAGGATTCAAAGAGGCAGAGTGACAGGCTGATGATACAATTTTCACATCTGGCTATTTCATTATTGTAACCCAATCCTCCATCTCAGATATTTTATTGTATTTTGGCACAATCTATCCCTGGGAACTTGTAGAGTGTTAAGCTGCAATGTGCTATTTACTAGACTGAAGTAAAAGTATACTATGTGCAGTGGTGCAAAATTCTGCCAACAAGACTTTTGCAATATATTTCTCCAATTCTGCAGGTTCTTCCCTCCTTTAAGTTTTATATTAGGTATGTAATTGTTCTTTGTTGCTATGAATTAATTGTCCATTTGATTTTTCTGGGATTTACAGTCCCAGTTCCTTATATATAGATTAGATACTGGAAGATTAAGTTAAGAAGAGAAAATTGTAAAATGAAGATGACAAAATAGGAGATCTATCCAAATGTAACAACGTACTTGTAATTGTCTTAATTTTAACCCTCATGGCATTTTTCCTGAGAGCAAGGATGCAATTTATTCTTATATTAACATAAAAATACTCTAAGATATCAACAATATTAACTTCTAATATTAATGTCAAAAGTACAAACATTATATATCTCATCCTGAAACTGCCTTCATACTGTATAATTTCGATTTTTAAAAATGAGGGTGGTCCAGAAAAATGCTGATGACTGCAGTACAAGGCTGAGAATTCAGAATGGTGAGCAATATTATCTCATCTGTCTACAATTCCCTTTCACTAAATACCCTTTTTGTTATGTGGCTCTGAAATTACTAACCACCAACAATGTACTAGTGTTAAACTATTCTACTGTACTATCCCAGTGGAACAAAACTAAATGAAGAGCAGAAAGAAATCAAAGTCTAAGGTAGGTGAATAAAAGTGATACACGCACACTCAACGATATTGCCTTAAGTGCTGCAATTCACAAGCAGGGTAGCAATGTAGATGTCTTTCTGAGCTTCCTTGGCACAGCACGTGACGTTTAGATAATTGACTAGGAGTAAGGAGAAAACAGGCAAGATGCTGGTTTTATTATATTCTACAAGCTACAACACATATTTATAACACTTGATAACATATTCTTTAGGTAGCATCTCGTTTTTCTGTTGTTAACAAAAAATAATCGTGGCTTGACTTCTTGAAGCCTTCTGGAAGATAGACTAGTGAAAAACATACACACAAAAAATTATTGACAAATACTTGTGTTGGCATCAGTCAACCTACGTGTTTTGGTGATCCTACAGTACAAAACAGGCATTTGAACACAGGTTGCACCCTTCTAGCAAGAGCAACCTGATACATAAATTAAACAGGCTATTTAATTCACTTAAGCTGTATTTGATCAAGTAAGATATATCACCTTGATGTTATTTCCACACATGTTCTAAATGTGCATTTTTTGCACATTTCTGGTGTGAATTGGGCAATGCAATTGAACATAAGACCACAGCACTTGCAGGCAAACCCAAGCTAGCTGCAGTCTTAGCTACCTGAGATGAGAACCTCACAAAAAACCACATCAGTGCAGGGTTTAACATAAGCTTGCTGCCCCCGTACATACTTGTGACTCCTGGACAGCCTGCCCAAGTCTTGCTGTTGTGGGTGCTGTGGCACCTTCTCAGTGAGACCTGTCAGTACCAGCTAAACAAAGAGCAGCTGTGGGCAGGCACGCAAATGCTGGACTCATGCCTCCAGCCTTCGCACTGGTTTCCTGACCGCACAAGCACCTGTCACTGCAACGCTGGCTACCGACAAACATCTCCCAGCTTTGCATCAGGAATACTGACAAACAGAGCAAGAGGAAAGAGAGATGATGACCCCGTGTGAAAAATAATGCATGCCTACTTCTGAACCTTTAGCCGAGCTTATCCTCAATGACACACGTGCAAGAGAAGCAGCAGTCTCCAGACATGTAATCAACTTAGCCTGGCCACCAGCAGCCAACAATTTAATAAGTATCAGCGAACAGCACTCTGGGTAACTTGATTTGTAGCTATTAAAATCGCTTAGAAATAAGAGAACTATGTAGTGTCTTAAATGACTCTATCCCACCATTACTTTCAACAGGAATTTCTACCGGCCGGTCATGAATGCAGTCCCAGATCTGTCAACAATCAAAACCG
Source organism: Charadrius vociferus (assembly GCF_000708025.1). Taxonomy (NCBI): domain Eukaryota; kingdom Metazoa; phylum Chordata; class Aves; order Charadriiformes; family Charadriidae; genus Charadrius; species Charadrius vociferus. The sequence goes on from NW_009649309.1 coordinate 1,082,403, forward strand.
AAGGGATAAGCTAATGAAAAGGAAATAGTCCATCTGTTTGAGTATGAACTGAAGCCTACATGCAGCTGAAGAGAACAGAAGTCAAGCCCAAGATCTGCAAAACTGTTTACAAAACTTGCCAGGGTGGTTCAGTGTTTCACCTGTCATTCAGGAAGGTGCACTGAAAACAAACAGCTAGAGATTTCAACAATTACCCTGAGCCCTGCTAAGACTCAGATTCAAGCTCTGGCATGAAGCCTTTCCTTAATTTTAAAACTGATCACATGAAAATATTTTAATATTGGCCTTTTTGTGTTTTAGCCCACACCCTGTCCCTAAGAAATGTAATTGTTCCTCCCCACCATGTCACACCACTGTGTAGAGGCTGACCTGACAAACTGGGAAAGATCAGCAGGATGGCACTTTAATGTACAGCACATCCCAAAGTGGAACACTCACAAGAAAAACTCAAGCAACATGTTTTAAATCACTCTGGAAATCTTGCTAAAGGAGATGCAGATCCTCAGTGCTTGTGTTACAGCCTGCGTATGGCTGTGGACATTGAAACATTTCTCAAGAGGAAAATGTGGTGTAGATTTGGGATTCAAGTGCTGCAAGATTCCAGGTGACCCAGAGTTAGTAACTTGCAACTCTTTTACCTGGCCATTTATGAACTTGCACAGCCTAGTTTATCTTTACACATAAAATCAGTTAAAACAATATTGTTTACGGAGTGCAAACTGATCATTCAAACAAATAATTCCTTGATGATAAAGATACTCTTACCACCTTCTGCAACTCAGGAATGGAGGGAGAGCAAGGTTAAGTGATATAATATGGCTATGAAGAAAGCTAATTAGCCAGGTTTGGAATGTAAACAGAAACACCAAATTGCAGAACAGTACAGACTGCAGGGGACAGCCGGAGGTCTCGAGCGCAGCCTTCTGCTTAGAGTCAGGTTTTCTGTGAGATCAGACCAGAGCACTCAGGGCTTCACCCAGCTGGGTCTTGAAAACCTCCAAGGATGGAGACTCCAAACCTCCCTGGATACCCCTGTTGCTCAACTGTCCTAATGGTGGAAAAGCTTTGTCTCCTGTCACACTGGAACTTCCATTATTCCAGCCGGTCTGGTTCTTATCTTACTCCTTCCTTCAGGCTATTTATCCAGACCCCTCTGACCACAGAGCAGGTCAGCAGTGCACAGTTTCAGGGGCAGGCAGCCAGCGAGGAGCGCTGGGCGAGGAGCCCAACACCTTAAACAGCAGCCTTGCTTACACCATTCACACTGAAGGTGCAAAATGCCTTGCAATACCCCTAAAAATTTAAGCCTTACTCCATGTGCCTAAAAATCATCTGTCATGTGAAAAAAAACTTGCGAGGAACTGATGATCACTGAAAGCGTTAAGTGGCAAACTTTCTGCCCTAACCACCTGCTGACATTTGTAGAGATTTCCATCGGGAGGAAATTCAGAAATGCACTTCAAAAAAAAAAAAAAAAAAAGAGAGAAGGAAATTCAGGATGGTCTTGATATTCTGTTATTCTCAAGAGCAGTGGGGACCTGCAGCTGCTAGTTTTTATGGCCCTCAAGGGCCAAATCTTGGTGCAAACGGTGGGACATAAACAAGACAGAAATTTTTTGCAACGTGGGAATAGTGCTCTGTATTCTGTGAAAGTTGCAAAAGCCTAACCATGAGGAGCGGAAAGAAAGGGGTTTATTCCAGTAATGGAAAGGAAAGGGAAGTACAGAGTGAAAAAGGTGAAATATTTTGCTATCTTGCCACAGCTAATGTAAAATGGCATAGGAATGGGAGCACCACTTTCTAGCATTGTGGAAATAGCATAATGAAATTTTCTTATCAACTGGAGGAAACATGACTGAATAGATTATGATCTCTGAAAGAAACGGATGTGTTTTACCTTAAATTATCAAGTCCCTATCAGAAAGAGACCTTTTTATGAAATAAACAGAATAACCAATACAAAGTGGCTAATTCAAGACAAAAGCCCCCTTCACTGTACTTGCTTAACCATTCTTGAGAAATTGACATTAAAAGACCCCATAAAGCTAAGCAGCCATGACATTATAGTCATTTGTACATGAAAATGAACTGCTTGGCTGAAAACAGCAGCACACACTTTGGGGACACGACTCCTTTTGGCACAGAAAATACTACCCTGCAGTAGTTACTCAGCTTCTATGTAGCAGAAGATGGACTTGATTGTGATGGGAATCCATATGACAGAAAATGACTGCCAGTACCGAAAGAGAAGAAGGTTTCATATTCTCAGTGTTAACTCTGCTACAGAGGGAATTTCTTTGGCACTTCCTTACTTCCCCAGTGCAGTGACGATGACATAGACACAAGTATTAAGGTTGTTTGGGGCTCATCAAAATGACGTATCTATAGAACCTTCCTCAAGCACATCATCCAGGACAACTCGATGAGGCAGTACAGGACACAAAGACAGGCTGCTGGCAGCATGATTAGCCTGATACCAATAGCGATTTCTCAGCCACAGGGGAATCTTACAGTGTCGAGAAACTGAACTTTGGCTACTGTTTCACTAGAGTAGCGCCAAGTACTCTAGAAGGCAAAGTAATCATTAAATGCTCATGTAGGGCCTAGAGGCATGTCATTCAAGTGGAATTTGTTCAAACTAATTGGCTTTAGACAGAAGTGGTGTCACTCATCCCATTGCCATGTTTCTCAGTCCTATTTAGAGCCTCACAGAAGAAAACAGAGATCAAGCAGTGAGAGGTACCAGGGAGATCATGTTTCAAGAGCTCTTGAGCAGGACAGTACTTTACACTGGCTGTTGGTTTCTGAGTCCCCAGTTCTGCTTCAAGACATGATAAAGGAAAATTTGAGATGGTGAGCAGAAAATAAAGTGTTTTCTTACCAAAGTTTCCCAAGCTGTTCTCTCTTGTATCTACTTGCACCTCTAGGGCCTTCACTTGCTGCAGATCATCTACCCCTGTCAAAATTTTCTGTAAAGATAAGCAGAGATATATGTGTACTCTCATGCAATAAACCAGATGACACAGAAGGAAAAACATGTAGAAAGGTTTTCAACCGGTGGTCTGTCAACATATGCTCCAGGTCAAAATGGTTAGATGTGCAATCGCATAGAAATAAATTCAGTATTCAAAGATCTTTCTTCCTCGTAGCTCCGAATTATTCTAGTCTCACATAACTTCTACATTGCTTAAAGAGTCAAGGCTGAGAGTCACGTTCAAGCTGCAAATCAACAACAGAGACCTACATGCCGATTAACTTCACTTTAACAGTATGTCCATGCTTTAAGATTTGCACGTCTTGTACTAGTCTTCAGCAGATAGGAAACATTACCGTTAAGTGTCACCTGTAATCAAAAAGGCAGTAGGCAGTAAAACTCAACAAACACACTGCCTAGCCTTTTAACCCAAACCTATGAAAAGGAAACATGATTTTAGCTCAAGAAGCTCCCTCTTCTGAAAGAAGACAACATTAATTACAAGAACTACAAATTCCTTTGAAAAGACCTAGGCAATTCAAACAGAAGCTTCCAAAATCTTTCATTATTTTTGCAAAATCTTAGTAATAGGATCAACCACTGCATTAAGCAAGGGTTTGTGTAGAATGCAGAATCTTTCCTGGGAAGGGTATCATGGGATCTTTCCTAAGATCCTAAAGTCTGTGTTGATACATACATGTAGATTTTGCCTTGGCAAAGGTAAACAGGAGGACAGAAACAAGTAGAAGCTATATGCAGAGGCGGGAGGTAAGCTCTAGGACAGCCAGTGAAAACTACAGTAAGGCCGTGAAGTCGTAAGACTCCAGGCTGCAACTCTACAGGCCGCTGAAGCAATCTTACGTTGCCACTGCTCTCATCCCCTGTTCCTTCCTGCTATGACCCAGCTCCTCTCTCCCCAGATTCCCTCATCCAGGCTATGTGTCTCACCACCTCCCACCACATCAGCTTTGGGTGCTTAGTGCACCATGTTTCCATGCATGAATTCCATTCATGCTTCCATTCATGCTTCCATGCATGAATTCAACAAAACAGACTCAGAGGGAAATGTATCCTTTCTTCCCGATGGGTTAGTGGTTCATGGAGGAGTCTGAAACACTCCTTGAGAGATGAGAAACAAGGCTTTTGCAGTACATTAACTGCCTGAAAGAGCTGATGCTATGCCTAAAGATACAACTGCTAAATTTTCACCTTTCTGTGTCAAAAGAGTTAGGATGTGGGGCTAAAAATGTCCAGTTCAAAGAAATGGCTGACCCTGGCATCAGTGTCTCCTCCTCAATGATGCAATCAACAGCATGGGCTGAAAGAAGTATTGTCACCTGCCTTTTACCCCTCTATTTAAGAGGAAGGCAGGAAGTCATTCCACAACCTCCATGTACAGGAGACAAGTTTTCTTACTATTAAAAAGTTACAACATTCTTTAGCTTGTTTAATAAGGGGGAAATTATTCATTAGAAGGGAATGTGTAGGATCACCTCTGTTTATGAGTTTTGGGAAGAAAAAATAACCACAAGAACATCCAGTTCATTTTGCAGGGAAAAAGGGACTGCAATTTCATTCACTCTGATCGTTCCATACCCTCTTACAAAGGACCAAACATAGTCTGAGTGTAACTCAGATGACTGTATAAAAGGGCATGGTTTCCTGAAAAGGCTGAACATCCCTCCTTGAAAAACTGGCTCCTTTTGTAAGGTCCTGACTTGGACTCCTAAGAAACAGAATTATCCAAAATCTTCAGCTGCTTTTGAATTGTCTTTAAAATATTGTGTTTAAAATTATTTTTAATCTTATTTTTTTAAACTGTGATTTTAATCAGGCTGAGCCTAAGAAAGCTTCCAGACTTTCTTCCCTTCCCTTCCTGCTAGAGTATGAGAAACAAAGGTCTAAGGTGAAAACTTGGGAGTGCCCAATGGCATCCAGAAATTTGCTTTCTATACCCAGATGCAACCACCACTAAAACAGTTTTGCTCCTGCAAAGCAGGCAATCTTACCAACTACAGACTTCTTCCTCCCCCCAAGTAAACACAAGTTCCCTCACTGCAAGACACATTCTGCAGTAATCCTTTTCAGCAGATTACACCGTCTGTCATATAGCACGAAAGTATGTAAGAAATGAGAGCTAGCTGACATTCTAGCACACAACCATGCACTCAGATTGTTGGACGTGGACACAAGCTTACTGTCATTGAAGGAAGCTTCTTCTGAAAAATATCTCCCCTCTCCCCATCAAAATAGTCTTAAGAGCCTATATCATTAGAAGACAGAATCGGAAGAGGTCTCAGAACAAGTAATAAGCTTAGGGTCATACACTTTGTCAGTAGAATAGCAGAAGGTCCTGGCACCACAAGGAGCCTCTGCCTTTCTCCTTTGCTGTCTGCAAGTTCCCTGCACACTGTCCTTCCCCCTGCTGTATTCTAGACAACTCCTTTTCACAGTTCTGCTGCTTGTTCTCTTTCAAAATCCAAGCATAAAAACTGCATAAAGTTATATTCTCTCCTCTTCTAGGATTCCCTATTAATTTTCCTCATACCAGGCATTATCAGTGTGCTTCTTTGCCCTCCTTTTCCTCTTCCAGATCCACCACTTGTACATTTTCCCCTGAGAGATGAGCTGCTCAGCACATCCATATTTTGTACTGCAACCAGCAGAGCTGTGGCTCCAGTGCTGGAAAGGGTTATTGGCTGCCATCACCAGCTCTTTGAACTATAGATAGCTGCCTTGAAGCATGTGGTAACCAGACATGACAGACTCCATGTGTTCTTGGTCCCCACTTCCCCATTCTGCTTTTCCAATAGTCTCTGAACATTGCTGTCCTTCCATCTGCTGATGCCAAGGAGACGCTTGGAGAGTTTGAAACCGATTGGCCATAGGATGCAAAAGCTATTGTACTACATGAAGGAAATGAGAAATGCTCTCAGGTTGAATATACGAGCTCATTTAAAGGCACTAGAAGGACAGAGACCCCAGGTGTTGACTGCAAGCTAGTTAGCAAGCAAAAGGCCAGGGCAGCAGTTCAAGAGAATGTTACATGGTGGATGGTTCCTGTGGATGAGAGTTAGGACACTCCTACTACCCAGACACCTTTCCTGGCATACTGGTGCACCTAGAAGTGTGATACGTCTTGTGGCACAGCTAAAATTCTGGCACCAGGACAGGGGAGATTTAGGGAAGGATGCAGAAACATTTAAAATAAAGATGACACATATTTAGCAGGATCTCCCTTTTATGTCATTGTTTAATTTCAAAGCATGGAAACCTTCACCGAAATTTGAAAGTAGGGATATTTAGGAAGAATTTTGCTGATACTGGGTAGCAAAAGAAAAAAAAAATTGTGGCCAAACACACTGAAGGGATCATCAGCTTGGATAGAGAGATGTCTAGCACCATGCGGGTAGAAGTGATGCTAAGGTGCTCTGTATGTCTTTGTTCCTAGGGCCATGCCAGGTCTAGGATAGGCTCCTGCCTTAGCGTCCCACTGTGGCTTCAGGTAATGACTGCCTGCCCACAGCTCAAAGGGTTGTTTTGGGAGCCAGGGACAGAAGGTCTCTGCCTATGGCCCAGGAACACTTACAGACATGAAGGTGCTGTGCCATCTAGGGATTTCTTTGGCTGCTTAGAGCTGCTCAGCATCAACGTAGGGCAGACAAAAAGGGACCAAGGATCTGTTCTAGCCAAAGAGTTGGATACACTCAGAGTTATTTTACATCAAAAAGATACCTTGAGAAAACTAACTATAATTCAGGCTGTTTATTGTTGTCCAGAGAGGATTCTGCTTGCCACCCATCTACTGCCCAGCGTGGTAGGTATCAGTCATATAGAGAAGGAGGTTGTTTTCTGAAGAATCAAACATCAAAATCTTTCTGGCACACGATGTTCAAAAAGGTAGCCTGACAGCTTGATTCTGGGCAGCAAGTGTTATACTCCACCCTAAATTTGTTTATTTGAAAGGATACATTTCCATGGTAAAGGACTGCAGAATTCTTTAAAGATGAATAAATAATAAGTAAGCAAAGACGGTGAAAGATTGCTTTATATTTTTGCACCTCCTTCAATATAGGAGAAAAATTATTTTCCATGAGATCATGCAGAAGCTATTGGTAAATAATTTAGCCAGTATTTTAAGAAGCAACTCCTCACAAACCATGGCTCACAAACCATTCCCATCATACAAAATGTCTGGCCAATATCTAACTGGAGACCGTGCACTAATTTGGAAAGATTTTCCTCTGACTGACAAGAAGGGCCAATATATATTCTGTAAAAAATTGCAAGTGAAAAATACTGCAGTGCTTTCAGAGCTTCCCAACTGGCATAACGGTCACCTGGGGATGCTGGGAAATCCAGTTCAAGTCCCACTTGCAGCTTTCTGTAAATTCCTTGATTGGCAAATAATATCTGTTCAATTAAAGCTGGTGTATACAACTGATTTCTTCTCTCTTCCCCAGATTTTTCACATACTCTAAGAAAAGTAGATATGCTGCTGAAGACCATGTTGCGTGCAGCTGTCAGAGAAGCATTTCCAGCTGTGCATTTTTTTTGCTGATCCTGGTTAATTTGGCTAAGACAGGAATTCCTGAGTGGTGAGCGTATTTTCTTTTAATACTACACCTGTATGCAAATACTAGATTCATGTCCATTCATGTGTTCATTGCTTTTTGCAGGGATTTTATTTCAAATTCCCATCTAAAGTGTAATCTCTCCCTGCATAAAAAAAATCAGTGTTGCTACGAGTATGACAAAATACTTCTAAGAAGAAAATTACTAGAATGTTAACAAGGTTTGTGTTGTTGAGTGCTGCAAGTGGGACTTGAACTGGATTTCCCAGCATCCCCAGGTGACCGTTATGCCAGTTGGGAAGCTCTGAAAGCACTGCAGTATTTTTCACTTGCAATTTTTTACAGAATATATATTGGCCCTTCTTGTCAGTCAGAGGAAAATCTTTCCAAATTAGTGCACGGTCTCCAGTAAGTCAAGGATTTTTCAATGAGATGGAACAGAACTTCCCTGTGGTCCCACATATGCAATCTTCCTTTCAAAATGGCTACATGCTGCGAATGACCATAATTACAATATTTAGCTATATTTCACTACTTTCCGCATATACATACAAATACATTCTTCTCTCAGCTCAGACAAAGAGATTAGCTAGGTGTTCAATCTGTGATAAAGAGAGAACTTCTTGGCCTTTATGAAAAGTGTAGATGAGCACAATAATTATGAAATTTAAGTGGTGGTGGATGCATTAGTAAAAATGTCTTTATTCTTGTGCCAAAGCCTCCAAGTCACGCCTACAGATCTACATGGATAGGCTCTTGCCTAGTCTTGCCATCCCTGGTTCAGCTCTCCTCTGACCCATGCTGGGGATTCACAGTACTGAAACCTTCTGTTTTTAAACCAGTATTAAGGGTCTGATCCTGCAAATTGCTGGGAGATCGCCTAACTATTGCAAACCTCAAAGGTTTCCTCAAAGGAAATAGCCTGTATCATTTCTGTAGGAGGAAACAAGCTCAGTTTTAATTATGCACTGAATTAACATGCAGGTCAGGAATGGACGGGATAATTGATATCCTTACATCAATTTTTGCTGTAGATTTGCTTTAAGGATTTACATTCCCTCACATAGATATAAAAAAAGTCATATCCCAATATTAATTTTTTTCCTATCTAGCAATTAGGTGCATAACAAGTAGCTACAATCATTGCTCAATGTTGTGTCACTGAACATGCAAAACTCAAGACTGTAATCTGCCATTTTATGTTAGCTAAGCAACTGTGACTGTATGCAAATGAAAATCTGGGTTTTTTTTATATAAAGGCATGCGTATGTGTGTATGCATATGAATATAAAGATTCCTGGTGCGATTTACAATTTGAATGTAAAACATTAGATGCCTAAGTAACAAGATGAAAACTAATATAACAACTACAAGCCTTCACTGTAGTAAAGGCATTAGCGTTAGGATAAGAACATATAAAAGAAAAGCTCTGAAGCTAAATGAGGCTCTGGAATATTTTTTCCTCTTCACAGTATTATGTTTACTACTATGTGCTACCTTGAACAATCAGATCTAACTTTGAATTTAGCTGTGCTTTGAGCAGAAGATTGAACTGGTAGACCTCCAGAGGTCCCTTCAAATCTTTTTTTTTTAATTATTATATTTAAATGATTATACAATTATAATGAAGGATCCAAATTCAGCCAGTTACTCTACTTAATTTATCAAGATTTTGCACTTGCTTCCTTGATCTTCATGGGTTTTTTTTTCTCAAATCCATTTAGCTTACAACTGAGAGGAAAACTTTCTGCCAAGAAAAAAAGGAAACGATTCAGTCATTTCAGCAAGAATCCAATCTGTTGTTCCAGGACCCTCCAAGGATTTTCTTCTCCCCATGAGGATGAGTGCATACCATATGAAATACACCCTAACCTCCTGAGCAACAAAACTAAACACCACTTCCGAACACGTGTTCCTAAGTTTAGAAAACATGATTAATTGGAGCAGGATCAATAAATAGAGATATAAGAAGAATATTTCCTTTCTTCTCTAAAGATCATGCACAAACATGATTAGTTTTGATAATGTGACAATATCTGGAAGACATTTGACCTTGTAAAATGAGTTTATTCTGAGAAGTGGAATGCTTTTTGTGAAAGTCAGGAAAGTCCTTTGCAAACAGTGGGGAGGGGATGGGGGTTAATAGAACAAAATAAAAATCTGATTCAAGTCAGGTGGAGCCCTTCTTTTCAGTTCCTCCACACTTAATGAGAAATCTGTGCCACAGCCCTAATAAAGTTAAAAAATAATTGCAATGTATTGTCCATTAATAGCCAGTTTTCAGAAGAAAGAGAGAATGGGGAATTTGCTCACCCTGGTATTCTACAACATCTGACAACACCACATAAGCACAACACAAGTACTGACAGAGCAGGGAGCTGTAAATATTTATAGGACAGGCACAAATGGAAAAAAGCAAGAATGCCTATTCATATAGACAAAGGCTAAACAGTTCAACAGAAAATTGACATTAATACTAGCAGAAAGAATAAAAAGAACATCTAATGATACCAACCCCTGGATCAAAAGCTTTTGACCTGTAGCTTGGATGGAGAGTATTCAAATATAAAAGGGCATTACATGACATCGCAGCAAGAGAGATGGCAGCAAGCACGAACTATAGAAGATGGGATTAACACAATGGGGATGTGGAATCACACAGGATTTCAAAGTGAACATTATATTGAAATGAGACCACAGAAGACCACAAACCCTGTAGTGAGCAAGTATAAGATTGAGGTGAGGTGAGGTGAGGGGAGGTGAGGTGAGGTGAGGTGAGGTGAGGTGAGGTGAGGTGAGGATCCGCTATGGAGAGAAAAAGAATGGGCAAGGGACCAATGATTTTGTAGAAGTTGTCTTATGTGCTAGGAGGTCCAAGAAGGCAAAAAGGAAAGAAAAAGAAAAGAAGAATCAGTTTAAGCCAAACTTTCCTCTCTTTGGAGGAAAACAACTTGGCGACTGGAAAAAAAATGAAGGTATCACACCTTTTAGAGTGTCCTTAATAATGAGGACTGCTAATGTAGACTGCCAATGTTTTCACTACTAAATAGAGTGCTATTCCCCTGGAAAAAGGACAAAATGAGTAAAATGTGCAGGTAGAGACAAGGCTGCAAGCAGCAATCCAAGGTGCCTAATCTCATAGATTCTGCACAGCTAGACCTTTCACCCTCCCCGAGCTCAAACTGGACTGATGCAAGACAGAACATTGCAGGAGCAAAGAGTAAAGCTGAGTATATGTCTCAGAACTTCTTCAGGAACATTCATCAGGTGTCCAGAAATCTGCCTATGCAACACTGCAGAACTGGGGCTTATGTCCATATTTGAATGTACAATAATCTTACTTTAATGAGCATGTGGTTTAAAAATCTATTAGTTTCCTTCTCAGAGCACTTCAGTGAATACAATCGATAACTCCTAACATATTCACAACTAAAAGACAACCAAGATGATATCGCAAGTGTATCGATTTAAGCAAAACAACCTTTCAAACCATCTGATTATCAATGACATGTAGTTCCTTAAAAAAATATGCACATGAAAACTTGTTTGGGGTTAAATGTTTGACCAGTGTATCTATTTTTACATTTGCAAATCTAGAGGAAGTAAATTCATGGAAGTAGCGGTTTTCATTTGATTAACAAGAAGGTCAAAGAATAGATAGATTGGATACGTTATTAAAACAAGCTATAAACATTGTTAATGTTTCCTTGACAATGTCATGCGATTTTTCCTCTGAACAGGAAGTATCCCAGCTATGCCAACACAAATGTTGGATTCCAGGGCCAGGAAATAACTGTGTCCAGAAAAATTACTAGGACAGTATGCATCCATTTAAAAGAGTCTCCAAAATGAAATTCCTTATAAATGTTGATACACACGATCTTAAAGAGACAAAACTTGATTAAGTTCAATGGAATACATATGAATAATAAAGGCGGTTTTCTCATTTTTAAAAATAGCCTGGAATTGTGGAAAATTTAACTGCTGATCTGTATTTTAAAAAATATTACAAAATAATGAAATGCAGCTTAATGGGATGTGGGTAACATTGCCTTACATTCACTTTTCTGCTTGCAAATTACTGTGAACTAAAAGCAGCAGAGCTTCAGAAAGAGAGAATTTTATGCCAACAAAAAACTTCCTAAGGGTTTAATTCAGAGTTTTGTGAAGTCAGAGGGCAGCTGTTTTGGTTACTCTAATGGGCTTTGGTTCGTGCCCTAAGAAAACAGACTGATCTGAGAGCTTCCCATTGGATTTATACAGGGTATTGTAGGCCACAAACACACTAGACTGGTCAAACTCTATGCCAGATTTTTAAAAAAGACCAGGAAGTTGTCAGAGGTTCACGTGAGCCAAAGGAAAGTGAATGGCATAGATCATAAGATCATACATCAATTTTTCTCTAGAAAGCTTAAAATATACGCTCTGCAGAAAGTGATTTTTGAATCTCCAAACATTTTATAAACACTAAAAGACTTAGCTACTAAGGGAAGAGTAGTTCTGAGAACAACTTGATGTCTAATCTACAGTGCACGGTCAAAATTGTGACAGGTATACAGTTAGGGAGTGGCAGCTGGAATATGCCCCTTGCAGCAGCCAGTGTCTCTCCACCAATACAGTGGATGCCCAGAGGATTATGGACACTGCGATCACCACCCTGCCTGCTGGGAGCATCCAAATCACAGCCTTGGCCCCATCTGTCTGTCACTAATTTCTACCCAGCTCTGCAACACAGAATGCTAGAGCTTCTCCCCATTAACTTCTCCTCTCAGCTCTCGCTCCCTTTAGCGGGGATAAGTGAGGTTATTTTCTCAGCTTCTACACATCCCAAAGGATTTCACCCTTAATCAGTCCTGAGCAAATACAGCACAATATGCAACCATATATTCCGTCACAAGAGATTTCAACATGTTACTCTTTTTCAACAGGCTGCGTGTCAAAATCATTTCCCCCAGTCAAAAAGGAACATGGCTTTCAAAATGTGCTTTGAAATTTCACACACTTTGATATATATAGAAAGTACTTGCAGCACTTGCAGAATATTTTAATTGGCTTCTTAGCAGGACAGAGGATTTCACTAATTCAAAATAAAGTTGTGCTTTTAAAGTTAGAGATCTCCAATCTCAAGAACAAGGTTAATGTAAAAAGCTTTTTCTAATGCTACAATTCAAGGTACTTCAGATGGCATTAATGAGATCTGTTTAAATTATAATTATACTACCTGTACTTTTCTTCATGCTGTTTCAAGAAAGATGGCAATAAAGACAGCAACATTCATGCTGGGAATATTTTTTATATGAAACAAGGTGAAAGGAGGACAAATATTTGATACATTTCCATAAGACAGAATCTACTTTATGCAGAAGTCTAACTGTCAGATATGCAACAATCTGCAATTACCATAAGAGCAGCTGGAAGGTTAAGTTAATACAGCTCTGCATCTGCCTGTTTGCCTCTTTTACTTCATTAAAAAGTTGGATGTCTACTCACCAGTTTCCTGGGGGAAAGGTATTCATCCATAAGTAACTCTCCGTCATCTTTAATCAGTGGACTCGGATTTAGGTTGCCTTGCCAGCTCAAATCAGTCACCCGGACTGCAGCTGAGCCTGGACAAGAAATTCTGCCAGGATTCCTCTTCAGGTCCATCTCAATATGCTTTAAACAAAAGGATAACAAGTGTTCTGATTTTTTCCCCATATTTATTATTTTTCTTTTAGCAAAATCTATTTTGAGTTTCATTGCAAGTCAGCAAGTGCCTATGGAGATACAGGTTTCTCTAATCAGAAAGAACCCAAAGCAATGCATCACGTAATGTATATTCTTCCTATTCTTCACCCTCAAGAGCTATCCTAGTCCCACATCTCATTCAGCTTTGAATGTGAGCCTTTACAGCAAACTATGCTTTGCAGTTATACAAAAAAGCCAGGCATACCTATGGCTCTGTACAAAGAAAGTAGTCAAGAACAAACAACTCAGGACACTAGTCCTTTCCAGTCTTCTCACTACTCCACTCACCCTTTTCCGGTGGCAATCAACTTGCCATCCACACGGCCATCCTACCTACCCATTCCCTCTTGAGAAATGTGAACAGCACTTAGCAAAACTCCACTGAGCTCCAGGCTGCAAGTGCCAGCACCAAGACACATCCCCACTTCTCTCCAGCATTTTGAGCTCTGCCTGTAGGTAGAATGGACAGCAGCAGTCTGTATTTGCTGTCCTAAATACCTGCACTGTTACTGACTGCCCTCTGGGTCAGGCAGGCCAGGACTACTGCCTTCTAGTTCTGAAGAGAGTCTTGTTGAAAATATAATTTAAATACAATTGAAACAAAACTGTGTATGCTTCAATTGAGGAATGAAATCCAAAGTTTGAAGATGAAGCACTTCAAACATGGCCATTCTTCAATTCCCAATGCTATTCCTTTTACAGAAATATTAACAGCTGACACTGAAATATGAAAATAAGCGTGTGTACACCCGTTAGAGTCAAAAAGCAATCAGCTGTACCGGAATAGCACAAGCATTACTATGATTTATACAGCTATTTACTACTACTTGGCAGCAAGGAAGTCTCACAGCTGGAAACATTGCTGTAGCAACAAAAGGCTAGACTAGAGAAAAGCCTTCTTGCTCTGCTGAAGGGACACCTGCAGTTTTCCTCTGTTCTCCACTGTGAAGCAATACTTATTCTTAGTGCTGGAAAAGTAATTAAATAATCAAGCTAATCATAACTGGCTGACAAGGCTTCAGTGGTGGCCAAGACCACCTTCCTTCCCCTTCATACTAATAAACAGTTAAACACAGGAGTAATTTCTGTTAGGAAAAATATAACAAGTTCTGACTGCTCAGCTAGTCATCGCTGCTCAAGAGGACTGGACAGTTAGTAGGTGAGAAAGGTTTGCATCAAAGAGACTTCTTGCTCTGACTACTCACATCCAGTCAAAATTCTTTATCTCTGCACTAGCAAAAGAAATTCAACAGACCATCAGAAAAAACAGAAGCTCTTATCTGAAGAACAACAACAAAAGATTAACAATGCACCAAACCTGCAGCATCCCCTAGCATTAGGAAGTGGGGAACTGAAACCTCACACTCCTAAATGCTCCTTCCAGATGCTTATCAGGGGAGAGGCAACCCACAGAAAGCAAAAACTATTTTTCCCAGATCCCTGCATGTACCTGGCAAGCATTCCTAGAGAAGAAGCTGACTTCTCAAGCATCTGAGCTACAACAATGTTCAATGCTTAAAAAACATATTCAAGAACAAATTCTTCAGACACACATTACTCCTTTTAATCTTTCTTAACAGCTTATAAAAGAAACACCATAAAGTGAATTGAGCAGTGACATTTGCAGCTTCAAAAACCTCAGTGTGCCCATATGAGGACAACTTTCATACTTCTGCCCATTAAGAGGGGAAAGTGATCTCAAAACCACTGTGTCTTAGTTTTTGGAATAAAAACTACAACACATAAATTTCTATTATCTGGGGTTTTTTTTGAAAGAATTCTAGAATTTCTTAGATTTTTTTCCTCTGCTTTCTTTAGAAGAGGTCAGTATGATTTAGTCAGTACACCGAGTTGCAACAGCCATCAGTTGTCCAAGGAAATTCAAGAATGTTATGTGATATGAAGGTGTTCTGGTGTTGTCTTTATTTTCCGAAGAAAGAATTATTTTGGTCAATAACTAACTTGATTAGAACACCTACCATATAAATGCTGGAATACTTTCACAGTTGCACAAGACTTGTGTTGGATCATGTGCAAGTTGTGTTTCCTCCTATTTTAAGTGAGGATTGTTATTATCCAGAGATAATCCTGTATGTTATCAGAGCCAAGTGGAGCAATAGTCAGAAATCACTGATGTAATATGTGAGCGCAAAACATAATGAGATAGTAGCAGGATTGTTTAGATTCAGGCTGTAAAGAGTTAATACACTTGCATAAAACAAATTATTGTTCTCTCTTCTTCAGTCCATCACTATTACATTTGAAAATGTCCTCCAATCTTTGAAATATGTGTTGATACAGCTCTTTCTTAAGGTTTGACAGGGAGATCAATTTGTGGCTTAATATCTGAAGTAACACTTCCCGCTATTGATCTGCTGCTTGTAATTATTGTAACATTGGATTAGCAAGAAGAAAAGTATTTTCATTACAAATTGTCTGGGCTAAAATCAAGTTATTGTCAGCAAACAAAATTATTTTTTTTTCAGGTGCTTTCATCACTTCAAAACTTCTTCCAGAGAAGAAAGAATCTTCTTCTGAACGTGGATCCAAATAACATCCTCAAAATGAGGAATATAGAAAAGCTAAGAGTGCGGGCGTCCTAGTGGTGACGTATCAATAATAATAAATACCCATAAACTTTCGAAATCTCCAGCACCGTGTAAGGAGCGAGAAGGGGGCCTGGCATAACTTATTCTCCTCCAAATACAGGAGTCAGATTTTCATCAGGTCCACCTGACTTTTTGAGACCGGTATAATCATTCCAGTAAAGTCACCTCATCCACTCATTTAAAATGCTAAAAAGCAAATGAGAAATCTATGGCTCTGTCAAATGCACAGGACAAGGGACCACTGACCCAAACTAGTGTTAGCCTCAGTGGGATAGTTTACAGGGACTGGAAAGCCTTCCTTGTCATTAAAGAGGTTTGAGAAGTCACAAACCTGAAGATTACTCCACAGAGAAGATGGTTGCATTGGATATATATTGGATCTGTACATTGAGTGGTAATGCAGATCATTCCTGCAAGACTTTGTGGGACCAACAAGGATGGAAGCTAATTGCACCTAACACAAACCTTCAATGAATTCAATGGGAGAACAAAGCAACATCAGTAAGTAGATGAGAGTGCCAGGGAAAGAGAAAATGGCTGGAAAATAAAAATGGCTGGGGGGGGGTGTTGTCCCGTGTGTGAACATTGAGAAGAATAAAAGAATGAAAGTAATCAATGAATTCGTTTTTGCAGGATTTGCGTCGTAGGTCTTGACTTGGCAGGCTCTTACACGTGTGGATAACAAAGCAGATAATCAGTGAGTGCAGGAAAAATCAATGACCAGAGCAGCGAGATGGAAGATCTTGAATTCTACTAACAGTTAATCTACCAACTTTGCCCACTGCTGCCACTCATGAAGTGAAAATGATGATGACAAGCTATTCAATTCACAGACATGTTGTGAAAGTTCATTAAAAACTGCATGACATTTTCAACATATATAGAGTAATACATCTAATAAAGATCATTATTAAAACTAAATGATCCTTGGAACAACATGTTATTTGAAATCCCTGCAGAATACTGTTATTTGCTAGAAAGAAATTGGCAGAGAATAGTTATTTGATGTTCTTAGGGTCTGACAAACTGGTAAAAATCCAAGATTTGATTTTCCTGCTACAAGATTTATTGAAGAGTGAATGATAGGATCGTGCATTCTTCATTAAATATATATTAATATGCATTTCAAATACAGCAATTGCCAGAAATGTTTGACTCCGTATTAATTATGGCTTCTTAACTCTGGGAAAGACCCTTTGAACTGTGTGACTTGGCATGATAATTTCTAATGCAGCCTTCAAGACATTATCTAAAGAGTTTGTCCAAGCAATTAGGCTACCACTTGAAAACAAAAAAAAAAAACCACCCGAACAACAGTAATCGATCCAGATTTACTCTAGGAAAGACATATACCTCTATACATTAACGTCCCACACAAAAATGAATCTCTACTCCTTTAGGCCAGCTTCTCAACCAGCATCCTCTCCCGCTCTGTAGCTACCCATGCCTTCAAAAAGCTCTACTGGACAGGGAGGACTGCCATTTCAGGTAGGGTACTGCAATCTGTATGCCCTTATCTTTATGTCACCAGCCTAAAAATTCTCTAGAAACAAACATTTGAGAACCATTGTGCTATCTATCCCTTCATGACAGGAAGCCTGCGCTCCCAACTTCCATTTCACTTGCCCTGCATAATGTAATTTTTACTCGTTTAATCCAGAATCACAAATTGCAGTAGTGCCCATACTGTTACCACCGCTACAGAATGAAAACAAAGAATTTTGTGTTTACTAATGATTTGACAAAAGGTTTGGTTTGTAAGTCCCAAGGGAACTATGAGTGCCCTTTTAAGTGTAATTTTGCACAAGTGCACTACAGATAACCTCTTCTGGAAAATAACTGCTTGGGCAGCTGGAATTTACTATGAAGTCATCAGGAAACTACTGTTACAATAATCCACCCATAATGGCAAATACAGTTCCTGATACATTTATGCAATATAAAGCATCCTGCAATACACCGCTCTATTTTAGCAGGTGCAACTTCTAAAAAGTTGAAAAATAAAACATCTGACATCTGGGAATCTTTCTCTTCTGTATACGACTAAATGATCTTGGTTTAATCTTTTGTTTTTGCTAAGCAGAAGGAGGTAACAACTACTTCAGTAATGCTACTTTAATATCAAGGGATCATGTAAACACTATCAAGATTATTCATAAATATTCCACTTGTGTGCCGCACTAAAGAAAAAAAGCTTTTATGAGAATGCTGAAATATCAAGATATCAATATCCCATTAACATAAGTAAAAAATCACTGACTTCAACAACATTGAATGACTCAAATGCTTACAATGATGGTTTTGTTAACTGTTCAGCCAATTTGAGGCCTTGGTTCAAGCACCCAAATTTGCACGTAAAGCAGGTGTACCAATTTGCTTCATTGTTTACCTTCCTTATTTATGGTTTTACAAGCTGTAAAAGTGCCTGACAGTCTTTTGGTATTACACATAACTCCTGCTCTACAGTTGCCATGACCATGGTAGGTAAGCCTCGGGATCTATGTCCCACACAGTCGCTGGGGAAGGTTCTTGGGAGCCTCATGGACTTTGTATTACCCCCATGCACAGAGTTGAGTTTAAATTATGCCATTGTCCAAAGCAGCAGTGAAACTCAGAGAAGTCAAACCCAGAGAACCCAGGGAAGAAAATGCATGTTACAAACATAGACTAGTTTGAGCCAACACCCTTGAGATAAAAGATGTGTCATATTCTTAAAAAACAGAGTAATAAATAAAAAGGCAATGCATTTAAATGCCACCCATTTCTCCTTTATACACCTACAAATCGCATGTATTAAAAAAGCAGGATAAATAATACTTTCCCAGATCCTGCTGAGGAGGTTGTAGGGTGATGAGACATTTTTTAGCATGTGTGCTGGAAATGCCTCTAAATGAAATAATTCTGGAGCTAGCTTGTCAAATGTTGTCCTGGTAGCAGGATGAAAACCAGATTACTCTCTATTATATGTGCTATTACATGTCAAAGAAACAATAAACCAAAGTCAATTGTTTTTGGTTTTGAGAGTTCTGTGGTGGGAGGGGATCAGTGGCAATTTCTGTTTGGTTGCAAACATTCACTGATACTCTGCAACGCAAATCTACAGATAGTGGCTACGTATGAGCATGCATTATCTAAATCCTTAGCTGAAACTACAATATGCGACAGATTTAGATTTTTTTTCCAATATAGGTGAACTTTCTGTGGCAGGAAAACGTCCCAAGAGGCTCTTCTGCTGTCAGTACCCACTCCTCCCCACAATCAGCCTAAGCAAAGCAAAATGGGGATAGGATGTGGGCGTAGCTGGTAAACAACAGGGGTTATGGAAAAACAGAGCTCCAAGGTGCCTATGCCTTCACTGCCAGAAGGTTGCCAAATGTTATTATGATCATTTCAATTAGTTGAGAAGATAAGATAAATTCCTCACCATTTTAACTTTAGCAAGGTAGCCAGGGATCAGGAAGCTGCATTTGGCTCTTCATGGCCACAAATTTTTATCCAACAGTGTCCAGATGTAACATAAGGGTGAAACAAAGCTGCTCTATTTAAAATCCTCCTGTCCTTATACGGGGGTCCTGTCATGAATAGATAATGCCGAGGTACACAGGAACCAACATATCCGTGCTTGTCACACACACAGATCCTGCTTTAAATGTGGATGTCACTGGAGCAGAAGATTCGAGGCAATTCTAACATTACAGTTTCAGCTTTGTTAAAATAAAAAGTATTCAACTATAATGTTATTCTTTTCAAGTGTTCCCAAAGGTACAGATACTAATTTCAACCACAGCACCAGCTTAATGAAGTCTTTTGTCAGGAAATGCTTAATATCCTTCTTTTTAGGCCTTACCTCCGATATCTTATTTCAGAAGACAGAATGTACAGGTAAGTGCATCGTGCCAGGCTGAATTAAGGTTTGAACTCATGTTTAATACTCCACAGGTTATCTTAATATCTATTGGATATTCTGTTAACCTTCAAAGGACAATAACCCAAACAATTGAGGTCACTCAACTACCCTTCTTGCATTCAAAAGACCTCATTCAGCAATTACTTAAATTGCATGTTACTGGAAATACCAAGGAAGGACATAAACAAAGCAAGGTTTTGCAGAGTCAGTATCTTTTTAAGATCAACAGATATAGTCAGGAAAATAAGGCAAGTTTTAGGGCATGCAAACCTCTCTTCGTGTCATGGGCACTTATCCATACTTTTCAAGCTCAAAGAGGAAATGTAACTCAATGTCATAGTTTCAGGTCCCCATCCTGAAAAGACTCATTCATATGAACATCTTCACACACAGTGAGTAGGGGGATGACTCAAGTACAAAGTTCATCACCTGGCTAACCCAAGATAAAAGCATCTGCCAGTATCATTTAAAGTATTAACAAAAGCATTCCCACCAGCCTCCCCCAGATATGTATTCTTTCCTCACAACAGCTCTGCGAGAGGTGGTTTACAATCAGGCTGAACATCTCTCTGCTCTTCATCAGCCACATCACATTAAGTCCCACAGGTCAAGGCTCACACTGAAGTAAAAGTTGTCCAGGTTGTTTCTTCTTTGGCTTCAATTTGACTGAGAAGACTTAAAAATATGAATCCTGGCATACTATTTCTGAGTTGCTGGACCTGGGCTGAATAAAAGCAGCCAGGCAGCCCAAGGGCCCAAGACCAGCACTGCACATCCTACAACCACTCTGTATGCAAGTCTGAGTGTGGTAAAAGAAAATTTACCTTCAGGGAGCTCTCTGCTTATGATGTATATTTGACATGTGGAAAAAGAAACAATATTGTCTGAGCACATAGCCTGCAATATATAGCCTGCAATATATATATATATAAAGCAAGAAGCAGCAAGATGAAAAAATATTTTAGGGAGAATAAAAAAAATAATCAAGATTTGAGCAGCTCGGGGACAATTCGTGACCCAAGCAATAATCTCCCTGAGTTAGCGCTGGTGGGTGAGGCCTTTGGACATACTCAGTTAACCAGTGTAAAGGTACTTTCTTACTGAATAAAGCTTTTGTAAGTGAATAAACTAATTTGTCAAGTGATTTGCATAGATTATACCGTTTTCCACTGGTGGTCACACCGCACAAAAAGTTTGAGATTAATCTTCTGTAAGGGATGAAAAGCAAAGAATAAGCTATAAGAAGTCCAGCATAGACTCTGAATATCATCCACTTTAAAAAATATTATATAGAAGGTGGTGTCAATAGTTGCAAAGTTGGGACAATATTAAAAAAGTTCCCTCCCTCACTGCAAACTTAGTTTTGCTTTAGTGTTGCCCTAATTATCCTTTCCTGTCACATGTAAAACCTTCTCACCCAGCACAAATACTGCCTTTAACCTAGCTTTGCTGTCTTTATCTGGGGCTTAATGCGAGAGCCTTTCACATCAGTTGACACGCTCCCACCTCATTATGAAGAATCTGGGTAAGTCACCTGAATACTGGTCTCTCTTCGGCATCTTCCCCAATTTCTCCCGCATGCTTAAAGGTCTTGCAGGCTCTCGCCATTCATTAGGATAATAATATCGCGGTGCAGCTCAGTTTTCTGAGACACACAAAGACACAGTGTCTCCCTGCATAGGTGAGCACAGTTTCAGATCAAGCTTACAACAGTGTTGCTCATTCAGAGGCTGCTCTAATCCATGGACTCAGGACTAAGTGATACTCCAAAGCTGCAGAGAACTAAAACTCTGGTTTTGGTCTCCAAAGCACTTATAGTATCCACCACTTAGAAGCATTTCCAGATTCCAGCTAAGAAAAGGACAATAAAACCAGATACTTTTTTTCCAGCTACTGTTGCATTGCATTTATGACCTCTTTGAAATCCAAACTTCTGTGCAGGATGAAAATGCATCATATATGGCATTTCTGAGTTTCAAAGCATTCTGTTGTCCCAAAAAATTTTCAGTCCATTTCACTAGGTAATTATGCTGATTGAAGCAAGAGATTCCATGGCCTGCAAAGCCATTTGAAGAGTCCTTTTCAATGCCGGGATGCTTCTGATTTCCAACGTGTTGTGTACATGGAGTACATTGTATAAAAAGAGATAAATTCTAGTTGAACTGGCAGGAAAATATTAAACAGTGGAAGATGGCGCAGGAGCTTATTTAGTAACAAACACTCCCAAAATTTTAGCAAGGACAGAAAAGTAGCACTGAAAAGGACTTTGCAAAATCAATTTAGGCTACTAATGAGGTTGCATTATAACTGTCCTGCTGGGTCAAGGCAGATGTCCAGCTAGGCACTGTAGTCAGAAAACAGATGCTAAAAAACCAGTATCAGAAGCAGAGGTAGTCCAAAGCGATCCTTCCCCTGACATACTCTTTTAATTTCTGGCAATGAGCTGCTCAGTAACTTCCCAAACCAAAAGCTGTGTTGTGTTTGACAGCCAGAGATATATAGGGAAGCGATTATTTGTCATGTGTCAAGACTTGACAGTCATCCAATGACTAAAGAAACCACAGGAACTTTATCAGGAAGCAGTTTCTATGAAGGAGAAAGTGCATTTTTGCATCGTATTTCTTTAAATTGTGGAAGACACTGGCATAGGTTGTTGTGGAGGGCAAAATTACAAATTAGGTCAAAAGCAATTAGATAGAATTATGGAGGATTCATCCATCTGTCCATACCATTCATTAATTTATAGCTTTCTTTTGCATCATCTCCTTTTTCACCTCCTCTTCTAGCTGAAAAGTCTCATTTATTTTGTCTGTTTTCCATTTCTCGTCTTTGTTGTACTTTATGGAAACAATTTCAGTTCTACCCTCCGGGATGATCAGAACTGAACATAAGATTCAAGATACGGCCACAGAGACACTACATGAATTTACGCCGTTTTCAATTCCTCTTCTCAGAAGTTTTAACACTGTTCGTGTTTTTCACTAGCTGCACGATGATATTTTCAGAGCACTACAACAGCAGTTTAATGCTCCTTCCCAAGTAGCAATAATTTACTTAAAGCCCTTCATTCCATATATGTTTCTTTCACCTATGCTCATCACTTCGAACTTGGGTGGATATTCTATTAAAATAAAGCAAAACCATACCCAAGCACTACTTATGGTAGTAACATTAAAAAAAAAAAAAGAGAAACCAAAGTAGAATTAGAACTCAATAACAAAAAAAGAAATTAAAACTCAAGATGCAAAAAATGTAAGATAAACAGACAGTGTTATGCTATACTTCAAATACTACTTCCTGATGTGAGACACCACAATCAAAGGAATGAGTGCTTTCTGAAACTTTAAAAAAAAATAAAATTAAAAAAATCAGATAATGCCTCTTTAAACTGGCCAGGGTCCACAATCTTTTCCTTTTAATACAGATACATTAGCCTTTATTACATATGCTATGGCAAATCTGGTCTTCTGATTTGTGTTATAGCAAGTACTTGTGGCCATACTGATATAAGATACGTTTTGCAAATTCAAATCATACAAAATAACACAAAGCAGAGAAACGAAATGAAATGGGAGATTAATTTAAAAAC
The DNA here is from genome assembly GCF_000708025.1 of Charadrius vociferus. Taxonomy (NCBI): domain Eukaryota; kingdom Metazoa; phylum Chordata; class Aves; order Charadriiformes; family Charadriidae; genus Charadrius; species Charadrius vociferus. The sequence continues at coordinate 1,105,783 of NW_009649309.1, forward strand.
AAGTTCTGAATAACTTTCAGTCTTTTGTACGTTTTAAATTATTTTACCTTTTCTTCCAATGCCACTGCTGTTCTGCATCTTTCGTTTCCCATCCCTCTCCTATAGAGATTTTCATTTACTACACAGCCATTCATCTCCATTTATCCTGAACAACATAGATGCTCATAGTGCAATTTCTTGTTTGATTCCTCCATATCCTGCTAAAACAACAGTAAGTATACAATCTGCAAGAGAAAAAAAGAAAGCAAAGCCAAAACAAACCCAGAGACTTGAGCATTCCACAATTAGTGATAAAAGAGTACTTTATTCACTGTAGCAACAGAAGTCCATGCTCAATAGGTCTTAAAAGTGTAACAAGACATGAAGCAGTATAGCCAAGAAGAGCTTAATGAAAGTGTAACTGAACACAGTTTCCCAAGGAGATCATGAGACGGTGAAGGATTTAGTACAGAAGAATCTACATATCTGCAAAAAAAGTTATTTACTGAACAATTATTTACTCAAAGGACAGCCATTTCCTAGGCTGTAGGAGTAAGTTCAATTTGTGTTACAGAAAACTTCATCATAAGGCTAGCATGGTCTTAAAAGGCTGAAGTCAACATTTAATACATTTTCACTGTATCACTCATCAGAAAATTTTGCTTTGTAACAGCAGTCAGAATGGAAAATAATAGGTGAGCAGGAACATTTTTATCAGGAAACAATGACTATAAGAGATGGGTGCAAAGCCAGGATAGTACAGGCCTCACAGACATGCCAAAGGGGTAGCGGAAGATACCCAATTGACTAATTACTGTCTGCTAAAAACTGGGCGAGTATGTCAAGTCTATTGCTAAGAGTGGGTTGATCCTCAAACCATTCTCCATACCACAAAGGGGCCGTAAGAAGGACAGAGACCATACCTGAGCCCGTTCTGCAAGAAGCTGAACAAAGCTTTAAGCCTATAAATCCGGTATTGGCGAGTCTCTTCAGTCATTCGAGAGAAGCTGAGGAGACATTATGGAGGAGCCCTGCTCTCTCAATGTGAAATACCTGGGGATGCTTCTACAACTTGCAAGTGCCTGGGACTATTTATTCATCAGCATTTTTCTCCTCAGAGCTCTACCAAAGCAGAAAATTCAAACACACAATTAAACCTACTAGATTCATTATCCACACTGACATAAATGGAGAACTTCAGGTGTGGTCTTGCTACAGCAATGCAGACTCTTGGGGTCTTTAAGCCCTGGGACGCGTTAGACGTGTACCATACCAGCCAACCTGGTCACCACAAAGGCCTTTTTTAAAGGCCGTTAAACCTACGCGTGCAAAAACCTACGTGTTATTGGGTAACAAAGGGGAAACCACTCCTTATGCCGGTTCCCACGCCCGCCACACACACAAAGCCACCTCCAGGCTGCCACCCCCCACCGCCCCCTCGCTCCCAAGGGTGAGACGCACGACCGCTCCCCACGGGCCCGACTGCTGGCG
>NW_009649309.1:1107510-1115127 GCF_000708025.1 Charadrius vociferus
CTTTTCGAGGCAGGAAGCGATCCCGGCTGGAAGGAGCAGAGGAGGATGCTTGCAGGGGGAAGAGTGGGAATGTAAACAGCAGGAGCAAAGTGGGGAGAGCAGGAGTGGGCATGGCATCAAGGACAAGAATGGGATGGGAAGTGCGCAGCATGGGATTTGGGTGGCAGGTGACCGTATAGTTGAAGGAGTCGGGGTGACAGTAAGAGGGGAGTTGAGGGCATCTCTTCCCAGCACCATCTGAAACCTTTTTTGCGGACTGACGGATAACAAATAACACCATCATGCCCAAAGGTGATTCCACACCCCTGCCGTTAGCCTGTATACAGGGAATAGCTTCCCTGAGGCAATCACAAGTGGTGAGTGACTGTGTTGAGGACCAAAAAATACGACTTGTGATGCATAACAAGGCTGGTCTCACCAAGTCATTTTGCATTTTGATAAAGCAAGAACCAAACAGATTAAAAGACTAAATTTCCAGACCATAGTGGTCAAAAGATTAGACATGGCAGAATGAAGTTTGTCATAATCTGGATCCAATGGGTGTGGTTCAATTTTGTTGGTGACATGATCAAACATCTCTGTTGGTGCAGGAGTGCACCTCCAGTGCAGCTCCATGAGTAGCAATGTGCTATTCTTTCCTCATTCACCATCTCCTGGTTGGAGATTGCCATGGCATCATCATATTCCTTTTTCACTATTCAACCCTGATACGAATAAAGAAGACTTACTAATTTCTAGGGGGGGAGAGGGCATTTTCTGGGACATCAGAAAATCACAGTGCTAGCAGTGCCAAGTGCACACCCAGGGCACACACCAGCTAGCATACAGGATTAACTTCCCGTGGTTTAACGAATTACCGTGCACCTGCAGATCCATCTTAACTGACCACATTAATAGCCCTTCCACTCTCAAACCCAAGTGTGTTTGCTTTCCCTTAATAAGATTCTGAAAAGCAAGGGACTAAAGCACAATGCAGTCAGTTTTCACAGCTCCACTGAGAGGCAGTAATTTATTAAATCATGTTAATTCAATCATCTAGACTAATCTGTCCATAAATTAAATTTGCCTCTTCGAACATATGCATTACCTGATCTTTTAGACTCATCACAATATATTTATTTGGAACATTGCTGTACCATTCTCACTCATACTTAGGAAGAATCCACATTTCCACACTTTAGATATAGGATTCATAAATCAGGCACCTAGGAAAATGTGATCACACACTCAATGGTCCCACAAGAAAAGCCTGCTTTTTCAGGGGTTTACTTTCAGGATGGTATCCAGTGTTTTCTTGGGAGCATCCCTTAGCAGTGTTTCTCTTGGGGACAGGAAGGTAGGAGGTCTGGAGGGAAGACACAGTGTCCTGCCTGCCGTTTAGAAGAGGCTAGGGTTTTGAATACCCTACATGCATGCACTCACCCCCTCATACCTCCAATATATACTGTACCTTTGTGAGGATGTTGGAGAGCAGCAGCTGCTGGTGGATTGCATCAGCATTTCCTCTGCAACAACATTAAATTTACTCTAGGGTTTGGAAAATTCTGTCTTAGACCATAGGTGAGGAAATGTGTTGATTCCCCTCTTGCAGGGTCTGACAGTCAATTAACGTCAGAGAAAATCACCAGGGGCCTGATTTTCCAAGGTGATGAGTGCACTCATCTCCACCTGGTGTCATTGCAGTCCAGCTGCCCATCTTCACAGGAAGGAAGGCAATGGGCCTTGATGTGATCCAGGAAGTTAGCATGATTCAGTGAAAACTACACTGAATCAAGCATCTGCCCCTTGAATTTTATTCCCAACTCTGTCATTTATCTTCCAGGTAACTAGCTCAAGTCACCTTGACTCAGTTTCCCCCCACACCCCTTCTTGGGACACACTTCCCGAAGGTTATCTATGGAGTAAGTGTATCATGTATGCACACATCTGCATGGTAGTTTACTTCTTTTCCTTCTTTTGCTGGAAATAATCTTGCTATGGTCAACCCAGCCTGAACTATTTGAAACCAATCAAAGAAGAAATGCATCTTTCCACCATTGAGCAAGAGAAAAATCTGGCACAATTTCAGGGTAAATACAGGAGCTTTATGTCTGCGCTGTTCAGAGTTACTGTAATTGTGCTGGCACCATTCCCAGAGCCGAGTTAAGGTCAGTGAGAAACCTGTAAATTAATAACTGTGGAGCTGATGTGATCTCTATCCAGGAATCATGTACATTTGTGAAGCTTTACAGGAGGGAAAAGTTATGTTTCAGTTTTGCAAAAAAATGTTTAAACTTTTTAAATCTTAATATTGACAATTAGTATACCCTGGACCTATTTGGAGACGTTAGTCCTGATTCTGATCTCACCATCACAGGAACTCCGTGAAACAGGTTAGTCTGGCTTAATTATATTGGTGTTACCCAAATGAACAGGAATCAGGTGAAACTTTCTCTGGAAACCAAGCCTAGATGGACATGCTTTTCCTTTGGGGTCTTATCTTAAAAAGAAGAGATTTGTCTGTCCTCCTGGTTTTATCCAGTCACAAGCAACACCCAGTCATCCCAGTCACTAATTAATATTATTGATTAATAGCTAATTGCTGTTGCCACTTGCATTATTAACATTTAGGAATTACATTGTACTACAACCTATAGGACCAGAAAGGGCATTCTGGTCAGAGGAACCAGTTTTCTGCTATTGCCGGTAACCACACCAGAGTCATTTAGATATTTGCCAGTCTCTTCCTCCTTCTGAAAGATTGGTCAAAAGCCTGTCTCTGAAGATTACAGACCTCCTAATTTATAGGCTAAAATTATTTATTGCCAAGTTATACTTACTTGTTCTTTTGCCAGATTATTTTTTGGCTTAAAATAACTCTTCCCCTCTGATGTTTTCATTCCTGATATATTAATAGGGCCCACTGTCATCTCCTCTTGACATTTATTTTGCTAAGTCATACAAGCCAAGCTCAAAATCTCCTGTCATTAAAGACAGGCTCGCAATTCTTTTTATCATCCTGATTTTTCTTTTCCAGCTTTCTTTCTTGAAGATGGGTGACCAGAACAGTATAATTTACTCCAGATGTCTTGTGCAGTAGAATACTCTCCTTTCTGTAGTGTAAATGCCTGGTATATCCTGGGGTCACGTTATCAAGGTCATAGCAAATTGGTTGCTCATAGTCATCGACTATTAAGATGGGGTTCCTCTCTTTCTTTGTCCTCCCTGGTTGGAAAGGCAAGTGGAATGGAAGTCCCCACTGTAGTAAAAGGTTTTGTGAGTACATGACCCTGCACTGTGTACCACTGCATTTTATTCTATTCCTATTACTCCATCCCCTTATTCCTGTCTTCCTCTGATGATGTACCTTAATCATTAACAAATGTCATTGGCATGCTTCTGTCTTTTCCAAATGGCACTAACAGAAATTAAAATGAGTATTGTCCATAAGAACCTCCACCGCAAACTATCTTTCAGCCTGATAGTCCCCCTTGCAGCATGAGCTCTTCCCATTAGCCAGCCCTGTAATCACCTTGTTGTCTTGTGATGATCCCTTTCCCAGCATAACTACCAATTTTCCTTTGGGACACAGTACTGAAGGCTGTCTTAAAGTCCCAAATTAATAGTATTTTTTTCATCTAGAAGATTAAACCTCTTACCAGAGGTAGGTATAATCCACTTTTGGTAAATGCTTGCCACATTTTCCCATGTCTTTGCTTGCAGGCAAAATTTGTTCTAAAATGTTACATACTGCTAGGGGTCAGACTGATGGGTGTGTGTTAGCCTACACCTTCTCCCTCTTGCCTCTCAGCTTCTTCAGAACTGGCATGCATTTGCAGTCCTCTATTTCTGTAGCATCATCCCAAATGTGACAATTTTGTTTAAGATGTTCTTTCAGTACAGCAAGGCAGAAATTACTCAGTCCCCAAGTAAAGTGTACTAAACTCCTGACATTTTACTATCCCCCTGGATAACTTCCGTTTCTGTGAAGTTTTTGTTAGCCATCCTACCACTGCCACAGTGTTAAACGTCTCTGTTGAAAGCAGAGGAACAGGAATTACTCTAGCTGTAAGTCCAGACCTAGATGATATTCAGGCTTGCCCCATTTGGGTTTGATTTTCAACTATTCTTAATCTTTACATAAAGATGTCAATACAGCTAATGCTACTAGATGAATACCATACATGGTAAAAGATGTGCCTCCAGAAGCTTATTATTTCAAGTAGGTAATATTATTTCAAGTAGAAATAACCAATAGAGCAAGGTTGTTCATCCCAATTTTATACAACAGGACAAAAATCAAAACTAATCTGGAACTAAGTGGGGAATTCATACTATGGTACTGCTGCCCTCGTCCAGACTGCTGCTCTGCTGGAAAGCTCTTCCATCTTCTTGTATTGAATGATAAGTAGAACACTGACTACCTTTGGTAATTCGTCTGTGGGTTAAAAACTAGCAACTATCATGGCATTTTCAAAAAAATCAGCTCAGGACTGCAGAAAGAGCTTTGGTTGAAGTCTTGACTATGGCATTAACCTCATGATATCAGGTCTTGAAGTCACTGCATTCAGAAGATGATGTGAGAATAGTTTTGACCACAGCAGGTGCTTAGGACTTCATCCTCAAAAGCGATGACTGAAGCCAGGAGGGAGTAAGAACTGATGCAAAGATCCGGAGGGTGACAGGAGTCTGTGAATTGAATTTAGTTTTCTGTCACTGCACCTGGCATGAAAAGAAAGGGCAATGAGAGGATCGAGTTAACAAAACATCTTCTCTGACTCACTGAATCCGGGCATTTGTTTTTGCTCCTTTTCACAGGCTTATGTGAATTCATAAACTGCAATCTGAAAGGAAAGCTTCGTCAGGCGACATATGGCACTTTATACAAAGCTGTATCTTTTCAAGCTGAAGTAGACCTAGAAAAACTTTTGCTAACTGTTTTTATAGAGTAATTTAACTCACACTGAAAGATGGGCAATCATAGGGTTTTTTTTTGTCCTTGCTTCTGTGAACCAGTAAACCTAACTACTGATGTCACCAAAGTTGTACAGAAACAGTGTGTTGCATACCACGCACTCCAGAGGTCCTGACCCAGGTCCTGAATGACAGAGCCTGTCTCCTCTCACTGCTGCATCCTCACTCAAGGAAAATGAACTCCCTCCTTGGCGTGGTAGAGTTTTCAGGGGTATGTTATCAGGGTACTAGAAGGCAATAAAAACAGCAAATGGCACCTTCTCATGGTGAAGGGTCTCTTAGAGAAAAGGTAGGATTAAGACAGGCTTCAAACGTGTTGGGATCTCTCATTAGCTTAAGCCCTGATCAGATTCAGCTCTGCTGGGAAGGAAGAACTCTGGTGGAATGCCACTCACTTTCAAGCAATACCCAGTGCAGATGACATACCAGAGGGCTCTTTCCTTCCTTTGTACTATTGCTTTAGAAAGGCAGGTTTTGGTTCATGGCAAAGTGATTCTACCCAGAAGTAGTCGCGTTACAGTGCAGTTGAGATGATTGATTCGGATGAAAGACATGAGGTAGCAAAGGTGAGACAGAGCACTGTATTAATATTTGAGCCACCAACCCAGCATTTCTTAAATCCAGAAGGGCTTATCTCCTAATTCTGCCTTAATTTTAATGATGAGCTGTAAAGAAATAAATAAATTTAAAAAAAGTAAGATTTCTCTCCCTTCCCATTTTTACAGGAAAAAGGAAACAAAATTTTTCTTATCTGAAAAAATATTGAGAGCCATAAACGCATGCTTGCACTCCCTTGTTTATATCATTCCTGACCCAAGATGAATCAATTGTAACTTGAAATGAAATATGTATGAAATGTGTATGTGTATGAAATAAAGATTATTGTTTTGTGTATGTCTTCAAGGCCATCTACCTTTCTCAGTTTCTTTTGGGTCAAACTATTTCCTGGTTTTGGAAAGATCAAGGATGCTATCCACACACATCTGCTCTTCCAGAGCATGGCACGCTGTCCCACTTTACAGGTCAAGTCTAAAGCTGCCTTACAGCTGCCAGATTGTCATTTTTACTAAAGAACTGGTAGGTACAAAACCCAACGTTGTTACAACTGTGGTACCAATATAGGGGTTTCATTCAATTCAATTACAGTGCTTGGTGTGATAGAAATACTCAGCAAGAGAACGTCTTGCTGAGAGGGCTTAAAAATGGTAGGCTGTGGGATTAATGTCCCTGGGGCACAGAAGGCCTCTTGCTGATGCTATTTATAATTCACACCTGGTCCACATTGTTGGTGGTCCTTGCATTTCTTCTGGGATGAATTCCACAGTCAATGAGTTACAACTTTGTTTTCAACTTTAAACTAAGAGAAAAATGAACTGATGTTGGAAAGGAGTTAAGGTCAATGACTTTTTTGCCACAGTTTTTCAGGAGCATCACTTGTTCCTTGCAGTGTAAAGAAACCTGTGGCTTTACTGTGCTTTTAGGTCTGTTTTGCCAAGCAGGCGTTAGCTGTGAAATTCATCTAGCTGTCTTCAGGCAGGGGAACCAGCAGCTTTGCAATGTGTACTTGTTTTCTGTGCCAATGCAAAGCCACCACAAAATGTTACCAAATCAGAAAGGTGTCAATTTATATTCACATCCCATCGGTGTAAGTGACAGTATATGGTGTGAAGCAGTGGAGAAATTGGGCTTTTAAAAAATTAATAAGGCAAAGCACCAGTTTGCATGCCATTACACCACTAGTTCGCATGCACTTTGCACGTTTCTAAGCTTACTCTGAATGCAACTCATGTACACCAAAGCTTTCAGCCATCACTGCAACAGCACCGCTGCAAGCCACGCTATAGACAGCTTTGGCAAAAGTCCTTCACAAATCCCCATCCTACAGGGGAGGAAATAAGGTGGCTGGGGTACAGTCTGCAGTAGTGGAGGGAAGTTCCTGGAGTGTGTGGAAGACAATTTCCTCACACAGCTGGTGAACGAACCAACTAGGGGAAGTGCCCTACTGGACCTACTGTTTGTTAACAGAGAAGGTCTTGTGGGGAATGTAAAGGTTGGAGGTCGTCTTGGGCTCAGTGACCATGAAATGGTAGAATTTTCAATTCTTGGTGAAGCCAGGCGGGGAGCCAGCAGAACTGCCACCTTGGACTTCCGAAGGGCAGACTTTAGCCTGTTCAGGAGCATGGTTGAGAGTGTCCCTTGGGAGGCAGTTTTGAAGGGCAAAGGTGCCCAGGAAGGCTGGTCTTACTTCAAGCAGGTAGTCTTAGAAGCACAGGAGAAGGCCATCCCCATGGCTCGAAAAACAAGCCGACGGGGAAGAAGACCAGCCTGGCTAAATAGAGAGCTTTGGCTGGACCTCAAGAACAAAAGGAAAGCTTACATTCTCTGCAAAAGGGGGTTGGCATCTTATGAGGATTATCAAGATATAACAAAGCTATGTAGGGGGAAAATTAGAAGGGCCAAAGCTCAATCAGAACTCAGCTTGGCCATTGCAGTTAAAGACAATAAGAAGAGATTCTTTCAGTATATCAATAGGAAAAGGAAGACTAGGGAAAATGTAGGCCCACTGATGAATGAGATGGGTGCTCTTGTGGTGGAAGACACAGAGAAGGCAGAGTTACTGAATGCCTTCTTTTCTTCGGTCTTCACTGCTAAAGCTGTCCCTCA
>NW_009649309.1:1116556-1121125 GCF_000708025.1 Charadrius vociferus
TGAAGAGGGTCCAGCAACAGGCTACAAAGATGATTAGGGGATTGGAACATCTCTCATATGAGGAAAGGCTTAGGGACTTGGGTCTCTAGTCTAGAGAAAAGAAGATTGAGGGGGGATCTTATTAATACTTACAAATCCTTCAAGGGAGGATGCCAGGGGGATGGGAACAGTCTTTTTTCAGTGGTGCCCAGTGATAGGACTAGGGGGACTGGGCACAAGCTTGAACATAGGAAGTTCCATCTTAATATGAGGAGGAACTTCTTTACCTTGAGGGTAGTGGAGCACTGGAGCAGGCTGCCCAGAGAGGTGGTGGAGTCTCCCACTCTGGAGACATTCAAAACCCGCCTGGACGCTGTCCTGTGCAATCTGTTGTAGGTGACCCTGCTCTGGCGGGGGGGTTGGACTAGATGATCTCCAGAGGTCCCTTCCAACCCTAACCATTCTGTGATTCTGTGAAGAGATCAGGAGGTAGACAAAGGGTCAGGCAGTTCTGCAGACTGGAACAAACACAGCATACCCTGTGCATCCCCATGCACACCTATGTAATCCTAGGGTGAGCATCTATAGCCCAGAAGAAATGGCTGTCTGTCCTATCACGCAAAGAGCCAAAGTGCTTCTTTTGCCTCAAGTGTCTTCCCCATTCCTGATGCTCCCAGGGGTGTTGCAGCTCCATGGTCTACTATGTGGTTTGTGCTTGCTTCTGGCTCAGCATCAGTGAATGAGCTGAGCAAAGGCAAAAATGGTCCTATCTGCTCTGTCAAAGGAACCCTTGACCCTACACATCTGCTTCTGCTGCATGCAGCCTGGATTTGAGTCCATCAAATGCCACACAGGAATGAAAAGTGATGCGACACACCACCATCCTGTACTGGGATTTTTTCCAGTATTTAAGGGTCTCAGGTTGCCTTTTCCATGGATGGCCTCTTTAGACAGCCTTGGGATTCATCTGTATTTGGGTCATTGTTGGGTGTAACTTCATCTAGACTACTAGAAGGAATCCTACCCTCATAGAGAGGAAAGGATGTTTCCCTGTCCTCAAATTGACAGACGAGACCTGATTTCCAAATACTCTCCTTACAGCCCTGGCTCTGATAATGCATGCTTAGAAAAAGGACTATGTATTTTGTTATTCCAGCAGCTAAGTTAGATTAGTGATGAGAGAAGATGGATTATTGGTATACTTCTGTAGTTTTTATGCCCTGTCTTGCAGTTTCAGTAAAATTCAGCTCTGTTACCTAACTCAACATGCTGGGTAAGACCAAGACAGATGCTTAGGTAGTATTTCAGAATATTGAAAACAATAAACCACATCCCAGTCCACACAAATCTCACACCTATCTCAAACTCCTTGCTTGACAGTTTGTTTTCAAAGCTGGATCTGTCAGCAGCCCCACTGTCTACTGATAGCATGTGGCAGTGAACACGGCAAGTTGTCTGCTACAAGCAATGTCAGCCGTGCTTGTTGGCCAGCTCCTTGGCCATGAAAACCTGCACTTTATCACTGCATGCTTGCACTTCTGGCTCAGCACTCCATCCCAGTATCCTCTTTTCTTGAAACACCTTAGAAAAAAGGCTGGGGTAAACCCTTATAGTGGTTTAATAGAAACTCCTAGTACATGAGCTGAGTGGTGTGCATTTGGCTGAGCAAATCCCCTCAGCAGAAGACAGAAATACAGAATGGGAATCCTCTCATGACCACAAACTACTGTCATCTGTAGGAGTCATGAAGCTCCTGTAGTACTGTGACTCAGCTCCGTTCATTTCCTACAGTCTGAGTAAAGACCTTGCATTTCCAGACTTGTCCACCATTGTAAGCAATGGAGATGGACCTTTGACAATCTCTGTTTCAATTTGGATCTGAAATTTTGGGAAACATAAAAGGGGCAAAACCAGTGCTGGATTTGCTCCTGGCCTTTTCTAATATGATGAGATGCGGATACTAGATTCATTTAAAAGTATTGCCATAATGAGATGAGCAGAAGTTCATGCATTGCATTAGCATTACACTATCACAACTCTGTGCAGTGTTTGGTCCTTGCTATTTTGCAGTGGAGACCAAAGTAGACAGATATGTCTAAAATACTACTGAGCAGTGTGGTGAAATGTGCCCCGGCCCCCCCCCCCCCCCCGCAACGACTCCCAGTACATCACCACTGCCAGAACCTGTCTTCCTTGGAGTGCACACAAGCTTTCCCTGTCCTGGCCTACACTGGCTGCTCCCTATGCCATGCTGTGGATGTGCTAACACAGGGACATTCGTTAACAGACCATTCAGAGTAATCCTGTGTATCAAACACTGGCAGCTGGCTAATTTCTAAGTTATCAGTTGATTACTCCCTGCAGTAGCAAATCAGGCTACAAGTTAAACTAGTGTTAAAAATACATTTCTTTCTCACTCTCCTTAAAAGTGGAAACACAAGCACGCAGCACTCAACTACACGTTCAGTGTTTACCAGCCAGCTCCTGGCTTGTGGAAAGCAGATTTTCCAGGTGCAGTTCACAATTTTCTTTTCTAGAGAACTGAGCAGCTAGACATATGCCTACAGCTGTTTGCATATAGGACACTTCTTTCTCCTTTGAGATACCTGCCTCACACCACATCCAGCCCTTGGCAACCTGGAGAAAAGCCATCTGGCCAAGTCCAAGATACATGGGAACCAGGGCTGCTTGTTCTGGAGGCACACTCCCTGCCAATGCAATGGGCAAGACCAACCAGGGAGCAGAAGGCATTTGGTGCCTGGTGGCTTCGATAGCTGATCAAGATAGCCAGGGACTACGGCTAATGACAAAGCTCTGTCTCAATGGAGAAATAAAGGAGAGAAAAGAAATAAAAAGCAGGAATTAATCTCAGGAATATTTCAACCATGGTCCCTCAAATGCCACAGGTAAGGAAAGATCTTAGAGCAGAAAACGTCTCCAACTTGGACATAGCAACATCTGAGTAGCTTTCATCCAGCAAATTCGCAATGCTGTTTGTGCAGGAACTTCCTATTGTCTTCCCTGCTGCAGCATAATATCTGCTTAAGCCTGACATTTTAAAATACCTCTGCCACATGGAGACGGGCAGGTGACTCGGTACAAACATGCAGACCTCTGCTTGGTCCTTTGATAGGTGCTGTCATATCACAGTACAGCTTGTGAAATCAACAGCTATGATATGTGTCTGGAAAAAAGCATGCCAGCCAGAGGGTAGATCTGCTTGCATAGCCACTGCACCTGGCATTACAGCTTATGTTACCATCAAGACTATCTACTGGTATAGACCCACCTACAGATGGAGCTGCTCAAGGGTCTGGGACAGCCCTGAGGAACCATGGGCTCAGGATGGGGTGTGCTGCTCACTACGGTACCAAAGCCAGCTGAATGACATCTCAGAACAAAGTGCAATTTTTGTGTCAACAATGGGATCATTAACATGATAGTCAGCAGGCTTTGGATCAAATCCCTTTCTTGGAGTGATGCAAAGGGAGTAAGGAGGTATTTTTTCTTGAGCCTAAAGCTGAGGTCCCCAGCCCTGAACTGCAGCATATAGACAGTTGGAAGTTCATGCGGGCAGAGAGGTCTCTTCTCTCTAAGCCTGTCTGGCTCCTTGCCTGAGCTTCAAATGCAGCCTGTGAGGGTTTGACTTGAGACAATTTGATGGATACCGTGTGGGTGCTGGAGGCAAAAGAAGCCAAGAAAATGAGGGATTTGTCTGTCAGCTGGTCTATTTCCTCAGATTTTTAATGCAAACCCTTCATTTCTGTAAATATACTCTGCATGCTGCTATAGATAGGGTATGGTTATAAGTGTGATACTGTGAGAAAAGAGTACAATACATGAACAAAAACTGAAGAATTTTTCATCTACGGACCACATTCCTTATAGGCGGTAATAACATCCATGTGATAAATTCATTTATTGCTGCAAACAGGTCATAAATTACATGTCAGCATTGTAATCCCCATTTATTCCATTCTTTGACCTCCCCTGCAATATGCCTATTGAGTCTTCTCTACTTGCACTGCTTTTAACTACCGAGTACCTTAAGCCCTCTGAATTTTGATCACTGAATGCCAACAACTGCAGTGATTAAACTGAAGCCTGAACCATCCCCATTAATAAAAACTCAACACTTGCCTTTTCTGCAAATCAGATTTCAACAGCAGCACTCCTCTCCCCTTCCCCCTTGTCTGGCTCTGACCAAAAAAAATATGCAGGACCATTTGCCAGGGTTAATTTTTAATAGTGTCCTCACTGCCGCAGCGAATGAAGTCATTTATTATCCAGCAGTCAGCATGCTAACACAGTAGGCAATAACAAATGCTAAAGGAGGTGACTCAGGCATAAGCAATTAGGCGGAGTTTTACATTCCCACCTGCCGGATGGCTCAGCACAAAGGGCCGAGCACGACGTTTCGATTTACCCTACTCTTGCGTCTTCATCAGAGTGATATTTGGATTCAAGCCACGTGGCCAGTGAGGTTTATTTGCTTCGTAGTCATGTGCAAAGCATGTACATAAACAGAGTCTGTGTGGCCAGCCCTCTCCTCTGCCTGGGCACTCTTTTCCTTTAATGAAGGAGGTTGAT
>NW_009649309.1:1121151-1130554 GCF_000708025.1 Charadrius vociferus
CTAAATAACACTGTGATCTCAGGCAAACTGGAGCTCAGCCTACCCACCTGTAAAACAGGTTTAATGGTAGTCGGCTTTTTTTCTAGAAAAGCTAGGAGGTTTACCTCATGTCTGAGATCTGTAGATGTGAACTGCTTAGTGGCAGAGGGTATTTTAAAAGAGCAGCGGAAATTAGGGCCAAGTTGCAAGCTGGCAGGCCCATGAGCAGGTAGAGATGACCACAGAAACTGTACTATTCTCGTCTCATTACCCAAGATCCTCAGAAAGGCTGGGATGCAGATGATTCATAAACCAGAAAGTGCTTTTGAATTACTTATTAAGTAGGATTCATGTTGATTTTACTGCTTTGGGACGTGCAGGGTTGGGCTGCACAATCTCTTTTACCATCTCTTCAGAGTGAAATGTGGTGGTAATGTAGAGTCCTCTCACCCATGTATCTATTGCTGTTGTATTTTTGCCTCCATGTAGTGGTCCAAAGGCCACTGAAGAAGTCTGTGAATCTTCCTCATCTTACTGCAGATGCAGTAAGCTTTGGATCAGACCTCACTAAGCCAGCGAGAACGTGCTGCTGAACATGCTAGAACATGTTCACTGCAGGAGAGCTGGTATAAGTGTGCTCCTGAAAACGAGGAAGATCTTGACTAAGGAGGCAGCAGGTTCCTGCTTAGTCCTCGCTGGAGCACACCAGTGCTGCTTAAATGGGGGAACAGAGCAGCTCTGAACCCATTCCCTGCCCTGTGTGCTACCCCAGAGAAGCTAGAGGGAGGGCATTGTATTACTCTTAATTCACTTTGTAGTCGTGTTAAGTCCCCTAAATCCCACAGCCAGTAAGCTCCGATGATTAAACAGCTTACTGAAGGAAAACTATAGCTAATACCTTCTACCCTCATCAAAGTATATTGCTAATGAGGACTAGGAAATCATTCAGTGTTAATACAGCATCTGTAGATTAACATTAGCTTACTCATGGTTTCATAGTTAATGGCTGAAATTCTATCACCCACTTGGATTCACATAACATTTCTGACTGGTGTTTTGATACGTTAGCCTCAATATTTCCCCAGCTGAAGTCCGCTGACCGGAAGTGGAAAAGGCAAAGTCAGGAGTCTGAGGCCAGAGAAGAAATTTGCAACATGTTGACTTGGACATCTCAACTTAGGAATCTTGCAGGAGGTTTGACTTCAGAAATGTTTAGCATTGGCCTTCTGAAAGCCATCAGACAATATCTGACTGATTTGCACATGCACTCACACACACTTACATCACTGCTGAGCTCATGAACTCCTGCCTGAAAAGTTACCTAGAAACATGCAATGACCCTGCACCAGTCCTGCAAGATGCAAGTGACTGCAGGTCCTCCTCTGCATTTTACCTTCTGTGATGGAGAAGCAGAAGAAGAAAGGGGATGACTGAACTGCAGACAAAAAGTGATGCTGGTGGTCGACTTTATGGCTTCAGTGTGGGAAAGATCTTTAATAAAGAAGGAGGGAAATGCCAGAAAAAAGAGAATATGTGTGAAATAGGTGTAGAAGCAACCTGGATAAATCAACTATGCCACCTCTCTGACTGAAGGGATGATTTCTACCCCTGTGCTGCTCTTGAAGGCATTTGCATGGGAGGACTATGCCCTCAACATTAGTAGGGGTCTCTCAGGACAGCCTAGGTAGGATAGTGACACAAGAGCATAGCCTGACAAGCAGATCTTCCAATATCTAGCCTGAATCTCGATGTGGGAATACCGCTACCACCACAAGCTCACAGGGAGCTGTATAACTCAGGATCTCTAGCTCAGATGGCAAGCAGCTGCACTGCAGGATAGTCTACCTTTACTATGAACAACATGAAGGCTGAGGTTGCCAATAGACTTTGTTACTACAGCAGTGCAGATTTTAGATAATCCTTGAAAGGGATGAAGGAGGAGCTGGAAATGCTCCACAAGAGCGTCAGGAAAGGAGGCTGCCACAGAGGAAAACAGCTGTCTGTAATGGAAAGGGACCAGATAAGCAAGCTACACTAAAGTTGGCACAGGAGTAGAGCATATACTGGAGATTCAAGAGCACCAAGAAGCAGAGAGATGGTGGGAAGGCTGTATTCCATCCTCCTATCCAGTCTACAAGGTAGCTACATTTTATGTGAGTACTGCTTTGCATCAGCTTTACTCACTCACAAAGATGGGAACCAAGGTTCAGGGCAGCTCCTTACAGAAGAAGGAAAACCAGAATTTGGTGAAGGACTTGACAGAAGAGAAGAAAAGGCTCAGCAGCTTGAGTTTGAGAAGGAGGGCTGCGTGGCAGGGATAGAGAGGATGGGCAGCCAGTACATTAAAAAGCAATCAAAGGAAAAGAAACCAGTAGTTTAACTGGATAAACACAAATGTCTTTAATTCTATCTAGTTCTACCATGTGTGCATGACTGAATCATTCTGCACAACATTGTTTCAAAATTTCTGTGAGAAACAGATGTAGTTAGCAATTGTTCCTCAATGCTGAAGGGAAGAAAATCCTCATTAGCTGACGAAGTAAGAAGATTCTTTAAAAAAAAAAAAAATAAAAATCATCATCATCATCTTAGAGTCTCCTCCAGGAGAACACGTGGGATGGTCTGAGATTTCAGTACAAACTCATCTGGTACAGAGAGGCCTTGAACTACACAGATAAATCTGTTGCACATCAGTGAACGTAGAAATGACAAAGAGCGCAAGACACCCCTTAGCAACTCATCCGGTTTCCACTCCTGGAAATCTGACTCCTGCCAGCAAAAGTGACACAGATGACGCAGAGCATGGTAAGTGATCCAAACTGTCCCATAAAGAAACTGACAGTGTGCAAGCTGTAAAGTGTTCACTTTTCTATAGAGTTTGAAAATGAAAATTACACAGGGCCTAAGTATCGTGAGGGCTCGTTTACAAAAAATAAGACTTTCAACTTCAAAAGACCTGAATTACTGCTGTATGAAGACAAAGGCAAAAAACCTCCCTCAGAGTGCAGTGATCTGAGGATCAGGCTCCAAGGGAATGACTGATGTTCAATTCAAGCTGACAGATAACAAAAGCTCCTGTACATATGCCAGCAAACCACTGCCAGGAAAATCAGTGTGGCTCCCAACTTGCAGATTTCTGCATTATGAGACCTCCTAACCTATGTGACCCTTGCTGATCTACACTGGCGAGCTCAGCTGAGAGTGGAAGGAGACACAGGACCTTACCAACCCTGGTCACTTTTGGTAAGGTGGGGGCATTTCATGAAGGAATCAGTGTCATTTCTAAGTAACTCAGACTCTAGACTCACGATGTCATCAGCTATAACTCCCAGGAAAAAGCACAAAAACTTAAAAAGAACTTGTGTTGGGGACTGAAGAAAACACCCACAGGAACAAATGGGACACTTTCTGTAGAGGGCAGCATACTTCAGATCAGACTGAAACTAGCAGGCAGTTGTAGAAAGCGGCACTGCTTGAAAATACAGTCTCGGAGATCTAACCTGTATCTCATCTCTTCCCCCCACCAGCAAAATCTGAAGTCCAAACATCTCACTATCCACTCAGGTGAGGGCTTCATGTTACTAACTACTGTGTACCATGTATAGGGAGATAGGATTGTTGTTCATTCCTACGGTTTCTCGACAAGGAGGCTGACTCAGTGGAAATGACCAGTCTTTGAATTATATCTTTTTATGTGTGTGTGTGTTTGGGTTGAGTTGTTGGGGTTTTTTTTAATAGAAAAAAAGAATCAGCAGTTGTCTGTATTTTTAAACCGTGAAACACAGGCCTCCTTCCACTTCCAAGCTCTCATTACAAAGCCCTTCCCTTCTGTGATTCCAGAGCATCTTGTCTCTGCAAGTTTCTATTTTCAGTTCATAATTGATCAAATCCAACTGGTAGCAGAATTCATTTCAGTCAATAGGAATCTTTCTTCTCTCTAGCTTTGGTGGAGCTCAGGCCAGGCCCCTGGCAAGGCTCTGCTTGGTTTCCTTGCTTATTTAAAAAAGGAAATCCATGATGAGAAAGATCCTGTGCTGGATCAGATAACCCTTCAGGACTGACGATTTTGCTCTGCCCACCCAGAGTCTTCTGCAGTGTTTCAAATGGCTTGGTTCAAGGAGGCCTAAGCACTCCAGTAGAACTTAATCCAATCTTAATGCCATTATTTTGGGGATTAAAAACAAAGGGGTCCCACTCACTCGTTGGGTCATCTGAAGCAATGTGATGTTTTTGGAGATGATATAGAGGAAGATTTTGTTTGATTGAGGGTTGATTAATTAATTCAGGGTTTTCTTCTGTTAATTGATTAGTGCAGAAGCTCTCTCCAGTTCAGTATCTGTCTTAAAAAACCCTTTGAAACCAGGACTGGCCCGTCTTCTTTTTTCCTCTGTTGGACTTCTACTTCCAAGCCTTAGGTATCTCTGAGAGACCCAGGCCCTTGGGATGATGGTACACGCTTGCAGAATTTCACAGTCATGAAGTCTCTTGAGGGTATGTCTCTTGTTGCGATTTGCAGTAAGGATTAGCCCACAGACTTTTCTCAGTCTCTAGGAGACAGTGTTAAATTATAGCGTTGAATAGTTTTAGCACGGTTTCTTTGAGATGACTTTCTTGTGCTGCAGAAGACTCAGATTTTCCCCATAGTCTTTTTATAGTCAGTCACTCACAGTATAACAATTCATTGTTGGGAATAAATTCTAGCCTTGCATCTCCATGTAGATTTATCTGATACATTAAGAGCTTCTCTCAAAGGCTGCTTTCCAAGTCGTGCTATTGTTGGGGCTTGTGATCTAGCAGTATTTTCTCTACAGCCTCACCAGGAAGCTAGAAGAGGATTGTTCATGAGTCACAATAATTTTACCTGTAAATTCAGCTAAGCCCCCAGGCTGCTTAGAAGGCTGGCCACTGTTTCTCAAGCCTGGTACTACAATATCAACAGCCTTAACTTTAACTGGGAGATAGTGGTTTTAAAATAAAAAGGGGGAGCATACACTTCATTCCATCACACAGTTGGAGCTGTGTTACTTGTAGCTTCTATGAATAGTCTAGGGACTAAGAAACTTTCAGGTTTTCCTTCACTTTTCAAGACTATCCCGCAGAAGACATCCTTTCCAGCTCAGGAGTAAAGCAAATGTTTTGTGTATACCCTAGACCCACTCCAAATTTACAAATGAGCCTGTCTTAAGCACAGGCTAGTTCCACTGGCACATCTAAGAGTTTTCAAAATTGTCCTCCCCTGAGCTAAAAAAGCTCAGTTTTGATTTCCTCCCACAGCAATAATTATGAGGGTTTCCCCTCTCTGCCCTTAGCCAATTCCCTTTGCCATTTCTAAATTCTCTCACTAACACAAGTAAGATGCGTAGCAATGAGTCTGCCCTTCCCAGGAGCATCCCTCTAAAGAGAATGGGTTTGAAGACAGACTCTGTGAGCCTATTCCATCCTCTGTCCCAGGTAACTCCAAAATACTCCCAGATCTGCAGAGACTTATTCCCTTGAAAAAAAAAAAAAGAAAAAAAAAAAAAGAAAAAAAAAAAAGAAAAAAAAAAAAAAAAAAAAAAAAAGAAAGGAAGAAGGGGAGGGGGGCAGGAGGACAGGGACACTGGAGACTGTGAGAGAATGGAAGCCAAATTAATTTCAGAAGAAATTGGTTCATCCTTTACTGGCATCTGCAGAGTTGCGTCAACTTGCTGCGGAAATGGATTTGGCCTTGTATTTCTGAGAATCCAGCCTTGTTTCAATTCTTCTGAACACTTCCTTCTTTCCTTCTGACTGCACTTCAGTTTTGATCCAAGTATCAGATAGGCCATGAGGCAGCTGACTTGCACCAAATTGAACATAAACTTCTACTGACAGCTTGGTACTTAGATGATGCATGGCCCACCAGTGAACAAAAAGGATAAGGTCTCAGCTACTTTCCTTGCTATAGCAACAAAGCACCTTGTGATGATAATTTTTTTTCTGTTTCATAAGGTGGTTGCCATGGCAAGTTACTTGTGTTGCATTGTCAGAGACTAAAAGGAAACAATTTGTGTTCTGTAGAAAACTCAAAAATTTAAAAGTCAATTGCGTATCGGTTTGCTCTCTGACATTACGCATCCTCTAAGCTCAGGGAGAGATAAGCAAGAAAAAGATCCCAGTATGGGAAAAGTACTTGCAGGTTTCTTGAGTCTGGTGTATCTGCAGGAGGAATAAATTAAAAAATCATGAAGAATATGGTGCTGTGGGGAAGCAAAACTCACAGGGAACTCTGCTTTTCTCAGTATGCTCTCAGAGACAATGTTAAGGAGAGCACAGTGATAAAGTCTTCCTTCAAAACACTTCAAGAAAGTTTCAGTTACACAGAAGAAGTCTGTATCCAGGAAAATCGACTAGCTGAGTGCAGGGAGAACTCAAAAGCCATGGAAAGAACCAGGAAGCAGTCTGCATAATTAAAAGTCTGGTGAACTTGTAGATATGGCGAAGTAACAGGAGACTCAGAACAACAAAAGCAACTGACATCACTAATCTACCCTCTGTGTCTGCTGACAATTGATATGCACTTCAGTATATCAAAAGTATATGAAGTACATCTGCATGTATTCAAGTATGTATCCTTGTGAAGCTAAAAAATTACTGTTAGTTACTTTGCTGATGATTTTGATGTTCACAAGAACTTTTGATGTTCCTCGGAGTTTTCTAGGGGGAGAGAAAGAATAGTTCAACTTGGCCATTGCCTAGGTTTTTCTACTAGAAATAAATCTAAAAAAGTTTAACTTTTCAAAAATGTTGGGAGTGGCCTTGATCTATAGCTGACAAGCAAGTTCAGCTGCTAACTAAGGTCTTGGTGTACGTTTGTATGTCACACAGTGGAGACCTAAGCTCATACCTTGTCTGTGACTCCCCTCTTGCAGAGGTTAAAGAGGGAATGACAATATCAAGGAGCTATTTTTTGGGTCACAGCACCTACAAAAATCAGTGATATACCTTCCCAGACTGAATTTAGAGTGCTGTTACAAAAAGTCATGATGGGATAAGCATGGTCATGACTTATGGCCTCCCACCTGCAAGCTACATACACTTTGGTGAAGATGATCAGGAAAATCTGAAGGCATGGGAATTACAGAACAGCTTTTGAACCCCACTGCAGATTTTGTTTTGGCAGTATTACTTTGGCAGTAAGGATCTTCTGAGATTCTCTCCATTTCCTTTTTATTGCTCTGCATGCCAGTGGGCCCAGTTTTTGACTACCCTTCCTCTCCTGTAAAGCAAGGCTTGCAATAGTTAGTAGCACTGCAGGATTTCTAGAGCTGTGCGTTTCTCTTTGCCTGCCTTGAGGTTTGCAGTAGCATACAGGAGCTGCACTGATGTCTGGTGGGTAGGCTGGAGGAGTTTGTTGGCAGTCCAGCTGGAGACACTATGGGATGAGTTAGTGGAGTAGTTAGTTAGTAGACTAAACTACCTTCTTGCGGTGGCATTTGCACTGCTGTTGCTGTGGCACTGCATGTCCCATGTGTAAAAAAGAGGGTTCTGTCTTCCAGAGGCCTCAGACAGGCCAGACGTTTTCCTAAATTCAAGTTTAGAGAAAGGACGGAAGAATCTGTTCAGGCAGAATGATATTTTACAAACAGAACAGGCTATAACCTCAGCAAGTGCAAATCTGCCCAGCTTTGCCAAAAGCAATGGAGCTATGCTGCTTTGCAACAACTGAGGATTTTGTCCCAATATTTTGCTTTTTTAATCCAAAAGTAGAAACGGGGAGAAGATATCTTTAAGCTATATCACTCTCTGTGTCCTTGCAAGTTTGTGTCATCACCCCTATGGGATTGTGTGGTTATGACTCACCAATAGGTGATTATGCCTCTGTCTTCCAGCAGTCTGCAAACAAGTAGTCCTCAGGTATCTTATATCCTGATGTGATCTGGCACTGAAGAATGAGCAAGAAAGAGGCGGTTTCGGTCTCATCTTCTGCTGTTTCTTGGTTCTTGTAGGTCACTGAGAAGCCCAAGAAGCATGAAAGTGAGGCTCACTCATAGATGTGTCTGTTAGACTACCTATTTGGTTCTTGCTCCCTGAGAAGTTCTTCTGGGCCACCTAGGTACTGAAAAGTATGAGCCCGCTCTCAGGGTGCTTCAAAAAGCAAGATTTCTGCATGCTCCAGTACCCTGCCTGCTTGCCAGAAACAGCTAAAACAAGACGAGACAGGTAGCAGAGAGAGGTGGTGCGCCGTGTGTACGTGTGTCTGCCTGTGAAGAAACCCATCACCTTTGTGTGTGCTGCTGCTCCTGCTGTTGGCTTGCTCAGGAGAGATGCTGTGTTTCTGCGAGCTGCGGTCCTTGCTTCTGTGGAGAACTGAGAGGTTGTTCAGAATCAGGAGGGCTTGTTAGAAGCAAGCAAACAGTTTCAAGGTAGGTTAAAGCTTCAGCCTTTTTGATTGGACCTGTCTGTTTGCGTGCCGGCTTTTAGAAAGTGCTCTGGCAGGTTTGTTTGTGCTGGTGCAACATGTCTATGAGACCTGAAAAAACCTGCACAACTCTCTCAACGGGTATCCTTAGAACTCATCTAATCTACTCTTGCTACAAGCTCTGCAGGGCATGAGCTTTCTTTTTATTATGTGTCAAGCGTAGTATCTAGAACAATGGTTTCTAGATCCATTTTCAGATTAGTAGATACTTTTCTAATGGAAACAATAAATTGCAGCAGTGTGCTTGAAACATACATCAGAGTGAACAGTGCTTTTCCAGTACCAGGAATTCATACTTTATGTGGCATCATATTCTGCATCAAAGCTTGATCACCTCTGCATGCTCCTGAGTAACAATGTGACTATGCAATCCACTATCCACTTTCCAAAGTAATAGGGGAATCACGGTGCGTAAGAGTAGAAAATGTCTGGTAACATAGGTGTACTGTGATAGGATGGGAACTGCTGCATTGGCAAGCATGAATTCACAGAATGAAGCTCGAGTCTATCAAGGTTTGCCAGCTCCGATTTAGTGGTGCTCCTTGTGAGACCCAAACATGATCAGACACACCCTCTCACCATGCTTGGACCTTTGCCTGTAATTGGAATAATTCCGTTCACGCAGTGTGTATCTCCGCTGCTATGCCTAATTGGACCCCAGCTGTCTTATACAGGGCCAACTCAGGCATCTCTTCTTTTGTGGCCTAAATAATTTGGAGTCATCTATTTTTCTAGGTATTTCTGAGGCCAGATAAAAGCGCCCTCTGAGCTGGGTTTCGCCTACGGATTATCAGCTAGGGGCTGTGACAGGTCATAAACAGCAGCCTCCGGTCTTCCTTCCCCAAAACGCGCGGTTCGCCGGGCCTCCGCGGGGGAGCCGCGAAAGGCAGCTTAGCCCGGTGCAGTACCTGCGGTGTGCGGCGCTGGGCCTTGCCTGTAGGGAGCGGGCCGGGCGAGGGCTCTCCCTGCCTCCTTCCCTGGAGG
>NW_009649309.1:1131987-1132715 GCF_000708025.1 Charadrius vociferus
GGCACCCCCTTTGCACTCCCCCTGCCCTTCTCCACCCCCCTCAAGCTGCAGCCCCCATTTCTTCCCCTCGTTGCCCTCCCGCTCCCCCCACGTCCTCAAGCTACAGCCCTCTCTGCCCCCTCTCCCTCCTTGCACCCCCAGTTTGCAGCCCCCTGCACCCCGCTTCCCTCATCCCCTTGCATCCTCCACACCACCCCTGTGATGCTCCCAAGGGGGAG
This sequence comes from Charadrius vociferus, assembly GCF_000708025.1. Lineage (NCBI taxonomy): Eukaryota > Metazoa > Chordata > Aves > Charadriiformes > Charadriidae > Charadrius > Charadrius vociferus. The sequence continues at coordinate 1,132,206 of NW_009649309.1, forward strand.
CACCGGACTCCCCACCCTTTGCCAAAGCAGGTGCCCACCGGGCTCTGGCTTCACCCCATTGGAGCGGCACCCCTAGGGGAGACCATCTTCACAGCACTGCCAGGTGTCGTCAGGCCAGGGGTGAGGTGTGGAGGGGGTGTGCAGGTGATGGAGGCGCAGGTACTTGTATCTGCGAGCAAGTGAGCGAGGTCCCCCTGTTCCTGCGTGCGTGTGGCTCTGCGGAGCTGGCGGCACCTCCCTTCTTCCCAGGGACGCTTGCTGCCGGGGCTCTGCGGCGTGCGGAGGCTGCTTGCGCCCTGCCTGCCCTGCAAGGGTGTCTCGGGGTCCGGGGGTGCAACCCCTTCACCCCAAGTGGGAGCAGGTGCGTCTGGTGGCTTGCTTGGCCTATATGGGTCCTGGTTGGGGATGCGTTTTAATTGCCTTGTACAGTGGAGTGTGCCTGGAGACAAAAGAGCCGATGAGAAATCAGAGAGGACTGGCAAACTCTGGAGTGGCTGGAGAAATGCTTTG
>NW_009649309.1:1132731-1138378 GCF_000708025.1 Charadrius vociferus
AGCAGGAATAGCTTGACCCAAGTCAGTCCTTGACCCAAGCCAAGCCATTGAGTATCTCAGTGCCCTAAGCCATGTCTCTCTAGCCTGCACCATGCAAAGTTGCTCCTGGGTAGGTCTTTGAGATGCAGAAGGGGTACAGACTCCAGGTGAGGCTTTGTTGTGATGTACCCCAGTCTGGTTGGCATGGGTAGTTTGTGCGGGTTGGGGCAGGAACTGGTTTTGGACGGAGAAAAGCACGTGAGGCTTTGTGCAGGTTTGACTAGAAGAGTTGGTGTTTCTCCTGGTCAGAATTGCTAATGTGTTTATCCTTGCAGAGCTCCAAAATATTTTGATTTTGCAGCTGGTGATTTGTGTAATTTTTTTTTTTTTCCCCAAGTGTTTGTAACACAGCCTTGACTTTGAATCCATGTGTGTGTCCCCTCCATGTGTCTGGTCCTTCCCTTCTCCTCATCAAACGTTTTCCCTGTGTGATTAATAATGTGTGAACTGCTTCATTTCAGCACCAGTGAGGCTGATGCTGATTGATTTCCCTGTTCGGTTTCCTCCGTGGGTCTGGAGGCTGATGGGTGTTATCACTGCAGAAAAGTCTGCTTTGGGGTGGGAGCTGTCAGCATGTCTTTGTTTGTTTGTTTGTTTCAGTGACCCTCTTATTACTTTTAATTAAAAAGAGATGAAGTATGCATGGTAATACCCTCCATGTTTACATAAAAATGATCTTGTAATTAGCAATAATTATCTCAGTTTGGGATATCGCTGTAATATTTAAACGGGACCTATGACCTGAGGGATACTTTTCTGGCCCCAAGGAGTTAGCCTTGGTGTGGTTCTCTCCTGTGGCGAGTTTGGTTCTTGGCTGCTGTCAGTGGTGAAGGTAGAGCAGCGGTTGGAGTAACCTCAGGTTTCTCAGATGTTGGCCTAGAAAGTGATGGCTGCAGTTTCCTCATTGAGCCTGGTGCTGCTTCACGGGGCTCCCTGGCAGATCTGCCACCACATGTGTGGAGATGGTCTGCCTTGGTGGCTTTTGGCCTGTGGACTCAGGACTCTCAAGGGGACTCCCTTGCTATTGTGAAAGATAGCTCCCTTGCTATTGTGTGCTGATTGACCTTTTGTTTCCTTGTTCTTCTAAGGAGGTTTGGAAAAGGCTGCTGGTACTTGAAGTTTTTCCCTGTGAGAGTAGGGGTCCTGAGGCATCCTTGTCCACCTGGCCATCTTTCACCTAACTTCTCTTCCATTTGAGAGTAGCAAAGCTCAGCTCACAAATATAAGCATTTGCTTCCAGGCTGGAAATGGCACCCACCACTACCCCTCCTGCTCCTGGTGCATCCCAAATTTACCTTCCTGCTAGGCTGTCCTTAGACCTCCCCAGGTTTTCTTGGGGTCAAAAAGCTTTACGGAGTAAAAAAGTTGAATATGGGGGAAATAGTCAACAAAATAAAACCCAAGACAAAAAAGTACCGCCTGTAGAGGGGGGTTCCTTGTGGGAGAGTGATGAAGGGAAGAGGTAGAAATGTCTCATCTCCACTCTTTCAAGATGTGTTATGCCGCTGTACTTTTTGTTGGTCTAGGAAAAGCAAAATGATTGTGCTCCGAGCACTCTATATTGTAATTTATTATTGGCTTTCTATTTTAACATTTTTGAAGTGTAAACTTACAACCAGAGCTTATTAAGCAGCAGGTAAGAATGTTGAATGTATTTGTATTTTACCTGTATTAATCTAATAATATATTTATGACATGATATTTGATCAGCTCTATAGCTGGTTGAAGACCACCAAAGGTTATTAATCAAATAAATTATTTTACAAATATGGATGAGATTAAACAAATGATCTATTTGCCAACTGCTTCAACTGCTCTGCCATGGCGCGTTCCTCTTTCTCTTATCTTTCCCTTCCAGTTTTCATTCCACTTTTTTGTGGTTTATCTTTTCCTGAACTGTCCTCAGTATCTGTTTCATTTAATTTTTCTGTTCCCTGTATTACTCTATCTCTTTTGTGTCATGGTTTTCCTTTCGTTCGTTCTTCTGCCTCTTTCTTCAGCCTTTCTCTTCATGCTTTTTGAGTCTAAATTAGCCAATTTTCCTCTTTTTTCCACCTTCCTGGTGGAGATTTTAATTGAACACTTCATAACCAGCTCAACTAAACCTGGTATGCATTTAAACCCATAAAAACATAAAACTAAGCGCAAACTGTGTGTGAGTATGAAGATGTTTGCTTGGTGGTAACACTTCTCTGCCTCTCCCTGGGTTTTCTGGCTGTTGCAGGAAAGGTGTTCCTGAAATTCTGGAGGTTTTTCCCAGCTCTCGTTTTTGCCTGTGTTCTCCTTATGCCTTTTTCTAAAGTGAATTTGACTTCGTATGCTAAGAAAACAATTAGGATCAAACGGCAGATCTTGTGTTGTTCATTGGTTATGTATCTGTGTGCAGCCTGCTTCCATCTGCTGCCCAACCAACTCCAGCTTCCCTGCCGGGCAGTCCTGCTTCCCTCCTTCCTCCCCTCTGGGGTTATGTCCAGGAGATTTCTTTCAGTAGGGGCAAAAGGAATGAGTGCTCTGAAGGTTTTCTGGCTGACCTGTTACTTTCAGAGTCTGCATGAATGTCAAGTTGATGAGGCTAAGTAGCAAGAGGCAAACAGGTTATTGTGCATGACTGAGCAGTCACAATATTCAACTTAGATCTAGTGTTCAAAGATTAAAGTCGCTTAAAAATGAAAGTGCTGTTATGGAGAAGACTTGTTTGACTTGCTTTTTTTTTTTTTTTTTTTTTTAATCTAGGGGGGGTATTCTCAAAACAATGAAAGGAATAGAAAACTTTGTATTTCAGGGCAGGAAATTTCCTGTGCCTTGGTGATAAAGCTCAGGCAGTCCAGAGGAGTGTGATGGGAGTGCTCAGAGTGCATGATTCGCCTCTGCTGATGATTGCAGTGATGTTGCTGCAGTGAATGAGCTAAGCTGTGTGTCATAGCTGTCTGCTTTAAGTGCTGGGAGTTACGTGATGATGCCCTGTCGTACCCATAAGGAAAGGTCTCTGCTGTACTGAAGTTAACAGTTACACTGCTCCTCTATGTCTTGTGAAATGTTTTGGATAACACTCGGGTGCACTGACACAGCAAGCAGTCCAGGCAGCATGTCGTTGTGAAGCAAAATTGATTGGGGAGGATGGGGCCAAGAGGAATATTCTTTTGCAGTTAATTATTTACCGCAGGGAGAGAGGGAAGCTGATGATGTTTGGTTTATAATTACAGATATCTGGAGGAGAATACTTCAAGATGATCTGGTTTATTCTGTGTGTTGCCACCTATTTCTTGGTGTTTCTATAATGTGAGACCAGCGCTGTTTAATCACAGAATCACAGAATTTTCAGAGTTGGAAGGGACCTCTAGAGATCATCTAGTCCAACTCCCCTGCTAAAGCAGGATTGCCTAGAGCACATTAATCAGGACGGCATCCAGGTGGGTTTTGAAAATCTCCAGAGAATGGGACTCCATAACCTCCCTGGGCAGCCTGTGCCAGTGCTCTGTCACCCTAACTGTAAAGAAGTTTTTTCCGTGTGTTGGAATGGAACTTCCTATGTTCCAACTTGCACCCATTGCCCCTCATCCTGTCACTGAGAACCACCGAGAAGAGTCTGGCTCCATCCTCCTTCAACCCACCCTTTAGATATTTGTAAGTAATAATAAGGTCTCCCCTCAGCCTTCTCTTTTCCAGGCTAAAGAGTCCCAGCTCTCTCAGCCTTTCTTCATACGGGAGATGCTCCAATCCCTCAATCATCTTAGTTGCCCTTCGCTGGACTCTCTCCAGCAGTTCCTTGTCCCTCTTGAACTGGGGAGCCCAAAACTGGACACAGTATTCCATTTGTGGCCTCATCAGTGCCGAGTAGAGGGGGAGAATGACCTCCCTCGACCTACTGGACACACTCTTCCCTATGCAGCCCAGGATTCCATTGGCCTTTTTGGCGACAAGGGCACGTTGCTGGCTCATTGACAATTTACTATCTACCAGGACCCCCAAATCCTTCTCCTCAGAGCTACTTCCCAGCAGGTCCACCCCTAACCTATACTGATGCCTAGCATTCTTCCTCCCCAGGTGCAGGACCTTGCACTTGCTTTTGTTGAACCTCATTAGGTTCCTCTCTGCCCAGCTCTCCAGCCTGTCCAGGTCCCGCTGGATGGCAGCGCGGCCCTCTGGAGAGTCAGCCACCCCTCCCAGTTTGGTATCATCAGCAAACTTGCTGAGGATACACTCTGTCCCCTCATCCAGGTCATTAATGAATATATTAATGACCGGTTCGATAAAAGCAAAACTTCATTATCAACTTCTCACTGCTGGAATATGGTTTTACAGCTTGCTGTGTGTGATGCAAAATGGCCTAAATGCCTACAGAGGCATTTCTTTCTCATGCCTGCTGTCTTAATGCATGACCTGCCCATGGTGCCCATCTGACGGCAATGTGGGCTCTTAGAACAGCTCATCTCTGTGCTGAAAGGTGATTTTGTGGTTAAAGTGCAGGACTGTGAACCCAGGAGTCCTGACCCCCTCTATGGTTTTGGCTGAGCTGGTTGCCTTATCTCACTGAGCTCTCTTCTTCAGGAGTGATATTGAGCAGATATCCAGCCTATCTGCTAAAAGGGTAGGATGTCCTTTTAGGAGGGAGAGCCCCTCACCCAGGCATAACACAGAGGCAGCACTGCAGCCCAGGTACTTGCATAATACAGTGCTGTGGGCCAAACTATAAGTGGATTTTTGCTTTTGCATAGCTAAACCGTTACAGATCAGACTGCTCGTATGTAAGCTAAATTCAAGAGCTGGTGGTGCTGAGTTTAGACGCGCGCGTGTGTGGGAGCAATAACTTGACAAATACAAAAAAGAGACATTGCTGCAATGTCTCTGGGAAGATGCCCATACGTCTTCTGTTTGTTTAGCATCCTTGAGAGAAGAGCAGATGTGAGGGTAAAGCAGTGGCCTGTGAAATGAAGAGATGTTGTCTTCTTTCTGGGAGAAGGAGAGGAGCAAGATCTAAAAAGCCAGGGAGTAGAAGCGAAATGGTGGATGCAGGGTGTGCAGAGTGGGGTCTGGTCCAGGTCCTGCTCTCACTGGGTGACGTTCTGCAGGAAGAGAAGCAAGGAGGTGATCAGTGGAAAAAGGCATTGTGGAGGCTTCTGTTGTGCAAGGTGGAGCGTCGGCTATCCTGCTGGTCTAGGCTGAATAGGAGCATAGCTGGCCGGCAGCAGGAGCGCATGGGATTGTCTTCCCTGAGAAAAACAGACTGGTGAAAAAAATCTCCAAAGGAGTATCTGGCTAGCAAGTGCTTGTGCCCCAGGCAAGTTGGGATCTTGTTTAGAGGCTTGTTGAGAAGTGAGCTCCGTTCTTCAGCAGTTTGTTGGGGTAACAGAAAATTGCTGCGGTATCAGTGTTGAGTCTGCTGTGGTGCTCCATGCTGTCTTCAGCAGTTCTGTGGCTTGCGTCCAGCTCTGTTCAGCCTTCTCCAAACTATGTGTATAGAATAAGATTGAATGTATGAAATTGTAGTCTGAAAATGATGCATTTCATCCCTTGCCCTACACCAGCTAGCCACTGCAGCAGACATAGTGGGTCTTCTGGTGTGGCGCTAGCTCCTGTATTTCTGTAGTGACCATAGCATCCTTCCCTG
>NW_009649309.1:1138419-1162681 GCF_000708025.1 Charadrius vociferus
TTCATTCTCCAGAAAAAGGAGAAGGCTGGACTTGAGAAACCAAGCTTTGGTTGGTATGATAAATACAAAAAACAGTAGTTGAGTATGGTAAGTAAATAAAACATCACTATTTCTTGGAGGTAAATATAGGACAGACCCCGACTTATATGTGTGCTAGTGCTGTAACTAACTTTTCCATTGCCTCACCTTGGACCTGTGTCTGTTGATGCAATGGCTCATTTTGGGTCCTGCCGTGTTAGGCTCCTGCTGTGCACAGCACGACTCTGCTTTCTTGCGTGAAGACCCAACAAATGTTGGTGAAAGCAGGATATGGCTCCTGCGTGTGTGTGCATGCACACACAAGCCTGCCTCCCTGGCTTATGTGCAGAGGCTGAATATATAACCTTATAATATAACCTTAGTCATGCAAGGTTTCTTCTAGTCTTGTTTCCCCTAGCCTCTTCCTGATTTGCATGATATTATATGAGGCCAGCCAGCTTTTTCTGGAGGTCTTGTCCCACTTTCCACGCAGGCAGCCTTGGGCAAGTGGTCTGCTCCCTGACCTGCTTTGACAGGCATGTGCCGGCTTCTTGCTCCGCTGATGTGGGAGAGAGTATGAGGATAAGTGCTGGGGGGCTAGGCAGGAGAAGGACATTGCTGTGTTTGTTGGTGGTATGACCTCCAATCTGGCAGTCAGTGTGGCTGCTGGTGGATGAGGAAGTACACACAAATCCCTGCTCTGCTTTCTGCTGCATCGTTCTGCTGGGGCACGCAGTGGCTGTGACTTGTACTCAAGTCTTTGAGGGTCAGATCAACTCTCTACATGTAGGAGTACAGATATATGTCCTCCATTCTGCTGTACTCAGTTGCAGCTGACAACTCTGTGACTATTCTGGTGGCCCCCATGAATTTCCAGACATCAAGGTATTCATTCTCAAAACACACATGCATTGGAAAGAAATGACCACCATGGCCATAGTGAAGGTGGGAAACAGGTGTGAGAGTCAGACCTAGATCTAGAAAAGTGCTTTTGCTCCCGCTTTTCCACAGAAGCAAGGAGGATGTGTGCTGGTGTGGCTTGTAGTTACAGGGGCATGTGCAGGTCTCACCAGCTCTGTGGCAGAGCAGGGAGGTGGATGGATGAAGGTGGAAATCTCTTGGCTGATCCCTGTGCAAGATGCATCTGGTACAGTTGGGAAAATGGTACCAGAGTTCCTTGTGCAGATGGGATAAAAGCCATAGTATTCACCCCAGAAAGCCCCTGCAGAGGCAACATCAGGACGTATTTCTGAGAGTGGCTGGCAAAGTTGACACAGACATGTTTTCCAGGGCTAGATCAGTTCTGTGTTCCCATCCGTGCAGTACACCCACTATCGAAGTATCAGTGGCTAAAGATGTCAGGCACCTAATTAGAGATGTTTTCAAATGTGAAAAGCATTGTCTTCTGAAAATACTGTCCCTTTGTATGTCTCGGTCGGTCATTCAGAGACTGAAGTCATTCTACAAACTCTGGTAACATTGACCAAGACTCAAGGAAAGCAAGAAGACGGAGACAGTAAACTGTGGGAGGTACGGCTGTGTAGTGCACAGCCTGGATTTGATGTGCAGATGATGATCTGCATGGGGCTGTTGAGCACACACAGTGATAGAGACAATCATGTTCGACTGGGAGGTCCGCCAGCTGGCTGCCTGGTAAATGTTGCCGTTTCTCTGCTGACCATGCTGACTTGTGTCAGCATTGGTCATCTTGTGATGACTTGTGTCATCCTTAACTGAGGATGGAGGGTGCTTTGGAGCGCACAAGTTTTTTAAACCACTGACAATGGTTATTTAGAGCTGCAGCAAAGTGCTTTTTGTGGGCATACCACTGCAGCTTAACTTTGGCCTCCAAGAGATTTCTTTGCTACCACCCCCACCACAAACCACAGGGTCTTAGATCGGATCCTAGGTGGAGTGTTGTCATAAGCCCGCCTCAGTCCTCCTGCCATGGGGCTATAGACCATGTCAGCAGCCTTTCAGTGTGGGTCTAACAAGGCAAAGCCTCAAGTGGGGTGAGAGCAGTTCTGTCCCTATTTTGTAGCAGGCAGTAGGAGGAAAACAGCCTTTCTTGTCTGATTACAGCAACTACTGTCATGGTTTTCTTCTTGAGATCATTTCCTATCTGCCATCCCAGGCAAGAATTTAGGCAGTTGTCCTGCTAGGACTTTCAGACCCTAAGTAACATTTGCTTAATAATTAGTCGTCTGATCCCCACAGCTACTGCACCTAATTATCAGGGACCAGACAAGATGTCCTTTGCTCCACATTCCTTCCATGATGAATGTATTAATCTATACAGGTAAGAGAGAATACTTCCTCCACATTAGTTTACACCTTTGCTGTTCCTGTTCTTCTGTGGGGTATGTCCCAGGCAGCCACCCTCTTCTAACCTATGAAGTGTCCAGGTCTGGCTGCTCCTCATATCTGCTAGAAAGTGAAAAACTGCACTCCAAGTGCCAAGTTCTGGCTGTGGAAAGTGAGTTAATCCATGAGTTTCTCTTTCTTCTTGTTCCTTCCCAGTGTTTTGCTGGTAAATATGATCGCTCTTACTGCTTGTGGGTAATGTGTCCCTAACCCACATATGTACCACTGCCTATAGCCAGGGCAGACACTGGGCAGGGAAAGGAGAGGTGTTCTTATGACCTCTTGTTTTACAACTGGGGAACGGTGGAATGGAAACCCACGTTAACAGGAGGAGCCTGAAGAAGAGTTGAAAACAGAAATTGTTGTCCTAGTCTGGTGCTTTGACTGCAAGATCAGCTTCCCCCTTCCTTAGGTAATTGGTGGTTTTCAAAAGATTCAGCACCCAACTGCTGATGTGTTGCTAATCTGATTTTATGATGAGTGAAATGCTTTCTCCTGACAATGAACCCTGAGAAGGTGGGATTTTGTTTCCTTTTATCATTTCAAGCAAGGTCGGCTTTTCTGTTGTTTTAATATTTTAGGTATCCAGTCTTAAAAGTGATGTGAGTGGAGGGAGGGCTGGAATAGCAGTCCTTTCCATGTAAGTCTTCCAGGCTGTAAGTGCGACCTGTGTCTGCAGAAATGGATAGATAACCTGTGTTAAAACTGAGTGTCTTGGCTTGTTGTGGTTTGAAAAAAAAAAAAAAAAATAGTAAGAAAATTTGGGCAATTGAAAAGAGATGTAGCCCTCTGGATGGGGATTGATTTATAAACCAGAGGGCAATTTGTGTTGGAGGTAGATGGTTGCAAAATGAGCCATCTTCCTTTTGGTCACCTGTGCTAAGGCACTTCTTGTGGAAAGATCTAAAAAATAAGATACAGTTAATTGACCAAGTCTTTAAGGATAAAAAAAATCCAACTTCCCAGGTGAAAAAAAAGAAGGTAGATTTCTTCAAGAAGTGAAAAAACCCTTTACTTTTTCTCAAAGCCGTTTCCGAGGCACATAATCTAATCTTTCCAAAAACAATTCTCTGGCAGTCAGGGCTCACACATTTTAAAAAACAGTGTAGAAAGGAATGTATTGTGACAGTTTAATTTGTTGCTGAAATACGGTCACCTCTGGGGTAATTCAGAGCAACCGTGGAGTGGATGAGAAACCTGTTTGGGATGGGAGGTGAGTAAAGGGAGGCTGCTCAGATGAAACCACTGATGGAAGATGCCCATGCATCTGGAATTTAGTTTCATCTTCTTTCTCCTTTCACTCTAATGGAGCTGTAGCCTGTTCGCATCTTCTGAACAGGGTAGTTGTTGATGGGTCCTTGCACATGTCCTTGCTATGGCAGCAAGGGAGGTCTTGGTGGTAATTTTCCTAGGCAGGTGGTAGGAGAGACCCTTTGGTACTGGCCAGCTTTAGAGATGACAGGGGTGAAGAAGAAAAGGTGGAGGATTACAGCACTTAAGGTACAAGTCGCTGTATCTTCTGGTCCCTGGTTGGGGACTTCTAAAGGCCCAGGCAGCTAGCTGGATATCGTAGTCACTAATCCGTGGGTGCAAATTGAGCTGTGTAAAGCTGGCCTGCAATTTCTACCATTTGAAAGAGAAAACAAGGCACTTGCAGGATGCTCTTGCCAAGGCGAATGAAAGCCTACCTGAGTTTTAGAGGAAGATGTACAATTTGAAAAGAAAGGGGTATGGAGTTGCTTCTGTAGTCCTATTTAGGGTCCTCAAGAGGAGTGCTGTCTGAAGTGTGTTCCTTGTGAAGAGGTGGGAAGCTGAGTGCCTAGCAGAGGGATGGGCTTTTTCAGAGCATGCTTCATGGTTTTTGGCAAGCCCTGCAATTGTATTGCAACAGGGTTACGAAGTCTTGTTCAAATTCTGTTGAAGTTGGTTGATCTATGTTGACTGCAGTGACCATGGGCTGGCAGGCAGTACAGCATCTCTCAGGTAAGTCCAGGTTTTCATCTTTATTTCAAAGCCTGCATCTAGAATGAGTTTATTCAATTCACAGCTTAGAGCAACTTCAGAATAAATCCCAGGGGAGGAGAAAAAGGAAAAATCAACCCCCCCCCCCCCCCCCCCAAACAGATTAAAATAATCAAACAGCTCATGCTGTGGAACTGGGATGTGACTGGCAGCTAATGCGTGGAGGTGGACAACCACCAGTCGCCCTTTCTCAGCGTGACCTGCTCTGCGGAGGCAATGGAAGCAAGTATCTGTTGGGACTAGGATGCAAAGAGGTAACGTTTAAAATCTGAGGCAGGAGCCTGCAAACTCAGTGACAGTTGTATCCTGGGGTGGAAGAAAAAGCTCTGCTACCAGCAAGTCACCCTTTCAGGTAGCTAATTTGAACTTCTTGTTTTCTTCTGAACCTTTCAGTTCAGTCCCACTGTGTGTAAATGTCATGCAGTCTCTCTCTGCTTCCCCTCCCCCCCATTTGATTTGAGAGCCCTTTGTAACAACTTATTGCTGGTTCATTCTGTGGTCAGGGAAGTTATTCTTCCTGCAATCCCTGTCTGAGCTTAATTTTCTTATTTTCTGTAGCACGAGGGCTTCACAAGTCTTAGGTAACTCCTCAATCTCTCCCCTGGCCAGCCTAGCAGCACGACAGCTCCATTTAATGTGTGCTAGCTGCTTTGGCTTCCTGCCCCTAGACTCATTAGTTTGCATTTGTCTGCATCAAGCTCTAATGTTGCCTGCCCCAAAGGATCGTGTATCAGACATCATGAAGAAGAGAAGAATCTTCAAGGTTGGTCTGTAAATCCCAAGTCTCTCAGCTAGAAGAAATGTGCAGTCTGGGTGCTCTGTCCTTGTCCTTGGAGCAACATCATCCCGACAGCAAGTGAGAGTTAAACACCTCTCAGAGGTGCTCCTAGCAAAGGTGCTAGGACAGAGCTTCAAGCCTGCCCCAGCTCTGGACCAAGGGGCATTTTAACCAAGTGAAGGCAGGAAGTGTAGGTATGAATGGGGCAGTTTTGTCCCTGTTCCATCCTTTCATACTGAGGTCAAGCAGCTGCTAGTGCGTCGGGTTACTCTGATACTTCTCAGGAGCTCCTGACCTCACGCATGTGCCTGAACAGCAGTCCTGTTGTCTTTCCCCACTGCAATACATGAGACCCCTAAATCTGGAGCTGAGACCAAGGGCATGGGGATTTCAGATTGTGGATTAACAAGTGTTAGCACCCACCCTGCACGTCTGGGTGTTCTAGGCTTGGTGGGTAAAAGCCTTTCTGTTAGGGGAAAAAGAGCTTTTTCCTAACACTAAAGCTCTGTTAAATGCCATAATGCAGCTTTGGGGGTTTCTCTGATTTTGTATTTCACTTGAGCTGAACCTTCACGGTTGCTCTGAAGGCTGTGGCATGGTCTGCAGGGAGCAGGTTGGAGGACACCCAGAGCTGTTCTTTAAAGAACTGGAAAAACAAAGCTGAGCCAACTGGAAGGAATAAAGCCTGGTAGCCTGGGGAGGATTTTCTTGACTGGCTGAGTTTCCCCTTTGATTGGGAGCACTTGTTCCATCATGCCTTTTGCTGGGGAAGAATTAGCCTGGTGGCAGAAATGTGATGCACCAGGTGTTTCGGGAGCAAAACACCTGTCTGCAGCAAAGAGTCTGCATAGCTTGAACTCAGCCTTCAAGTCCCTGTGCTGGGAGCTGGTTGCAAGCCTGCTTGGCAGGGGAGGGTGCTGTGCCAGGCTCTTTACCTTCCATCTTGTGCCTGTGTAGTCAGCATTAAATCTGAGGACCCTGAAGAAAACCACAGTCAATTTTGTACCCCACTTTGTGTTTGTTACTGAAACTCATGCTATAATTCCCATCGGTTCAGACACCCATAAAATGGTGGTTAGCTCTGGAGTCTCTGGAAGTCTACTGTGTGCACCACAGTCACTTCAAAATTTGCAATAGCGGGGAATTTATTAGGAGAAAAATTTCTGACTGACCTTAGGTGGGAAGCGCACATACCATGCTACAGAAAAAGGCAAAAAAGTATGTTATATTCCATTATATAGTTTATTTTCCTCACTTTACAACATGTCTGATACCTCCATGCTCTCTTTCCTGGCTACACGTGTCTACCACAAGCTTTTCTACTTTCCAACTCGTGCTTCTAGGGGACAGAGAGGGCAAGGGAGGGTGTATGAAAACCTTCAGGAGGCTTTTAATTCGGGAAGGAAGGTATATCTGGGCCTTGTAGTTAAGACCCATAGCATACATTTTGCTCTGGTACTTTCCTTGTTGTCCTTCCCCTCTGGACTTTGGTACAATAAATAGTGTCTGTGTTTGAAGAGCATCCCAGCAGAGAGGCATCTGACACAGCATGGGGTCCTTGCAGCTTCTCAGCATTTCTCCTGCGAGTAGCCTCTTGCCTGGTCAACAACTGCATTGTTAGTGGCACCAAACAGTGAGCGAGCACCTATGGCTTTTGCCTGCTCACCCAAGGTAATTCCTTCTGTTACTTGTTCCAAGTGGCAAAAACAAGTCAGAAAGGGAGAGGTGTTAACACAGGAGTTTGGTTTGCAAAATGATACCTGCAGTGCTTTGATATGCTCTATTGTTCATGTGCAAAACCTGAGCCCCATCTGCAGGAGTGGTATTGTGCTAGTACTGTTTTTTTTCTGCGATCAACCTGCTGCTGGCTGGATGCGTGCTGGCAAAAAAGTGCTTTTTACTTGTTAATTTTTGCCACTAACAGTATGCTTGCTGCCTTGTCAACAGGAGATGGTTCATAGGTCTCTGGGAGATGTGCAGTGGCGTTGCTTGGCTGTTTGCTCTCTTGGTTGAACAGGCATGTGTATGGGTCTTTGAAAGCTGGTGGGAGAAACCAGGATCCATCAGTCTCTTTCATGAAGGTTTTGTAACTGTATCACCTTCCTAACTAATTTCCCTAGTTCCCTAATAACATATATGTGTAACTAAATCTAGGCAGACAAGGCATGGGCATGGGAAATAGCGTAATATGATAAAGTTGCGTACTGTGTCCAGGGCAGAGCTAACCCTGTTGCACCAAGAACGTGCTTAAAATTTTACCTTTGGGGTGGGAAGATGAGTCCCATAGCAGGGAACCCCAGTTCCCTCCCGTACTCCACCAAAGGCTGCTTTGGTTTCTGGTTCAGCTCTGCAAATAACCATCTAGTGGTTTCAAACTGGATATGAAGTTGGCTGGTATTATTTCCCCTGTGAAGGCTAGAGCAAGGGAGAGAAAATTAAAGCAACTTGTCTTAGCCTGAGTCAGCATTGTGGAGTTGCAAGCGTGTCTCTGTAGAGCCTAGTGAAAGGTCTCTGCCTTATCTGGCTTGATATTTTGCTGGTTGCACAACTTGCACATCCCATAGATGCAAATATTTTCCTGGGGTTGGCCCTAGTTGCCCAAGAAGTGTGTTTGTTCAGATTCTCATGCTTTGCAATTAATATAAGCTTGCAATTAATATAAGCTTCTCAAGTCTGTGTGAAAGAAGGGGAAGTGCTGCTAGGTGTTTTTTTTCCCTCTCCCTCTTGTTGTTCCTCACCATCTGGCTACTTTAAAATGAGTATGTTGTGGTTTTTTCCCTGAAGAAGCAACGTGTTGCTGCAAATTCAGCTTCAGAGAGGTTGTGGGAGCTTTTGTCTGCTGGTGTTGTGGCTGCTGTGGGCAAGGCAGAGACGATCTGGAGTGCTGCAGGTACCCAGCCTACGAGCTGGGTCTGGTTGAAGTGGATGGCAGCCCAGCTGAGTGGCCTGGTCCTTCTTCCCTGGTGCATTCCCATACTTGCTCAGCAGCATCTGGGAGATGCCAGATCTGCCTCGCTCCTTCGTATCGTTGCCCAGATCGTGCAAGAGCAGCAAAGTTCACAACACAGGATGTTGTCAAAGGAGTCCAAACTTGGTGTGTTGCAAATAAATATCTTTTCTCTGCCTCATTCAGCTAAGGCAGCATTATCTCAAGAGGGCTGTTTGAAGTATGCTTGTCACAACTGTACCAGGCACCGACACAGCTCACAGAGGTATTCATGCATGTTCTCTCCTGATCTACTGCATGAAAATTGACTCCTTTAGAAGGTAAATTCCCTCCATTTTAGTACAGGTTCAATAAAAGGTATCTAGTTTAGACCTGGAGAGCACAATTCATCTTTAGGTACAGTGGCAAAGCTTTGAGTAAACCTCATGAAGTTTGTGGTTCGTTGTGTTTTCTAGAGTACTCTCTGAACTTGCCTTTGGGGTTTTTTTGTGCCCTTCAAGGGCAGTGATTCCTTTGGTGCTGTAGAACAGAAGAAGTACTTGCTTAAAGTGGCGTGGAGGAGTTGTCACCCTATAAAACTCAACCTAAGCCATTGGCTGTGTGATTTACAGTGATCTCGGCTGATCACGTCAGTGTCGTCTTCTGACCTTGCAGCCATGTGGAAGTGTTTTGGCAGGGCGGAAAGCCAATGACATGAATTTTTGTATCTGATCAGGGTTTGACAGTTAGCTTAAGTCAGATTTCCTGTTTGAGTTGACATAGTATGTCCTGAGTTTGATCAAAAATATGTGGAAGTAAGGGCAAATGAAGCCTGTAGAATAGCGGCCACCACTTGGAACAGCTTCTTTATAGTAGATCTCCATTTGAGTAAGAAATACTAACTTCAAATATACTTTTCTTTAATGTAGATCTTAAACCTTCTCTGTCCTATCTTGGGTGTGCAGGTGAAAGGCAAAAATTGTTATATGAGGTGACAAAGTATTTGTGGTTAGTCGGGGTTTGAGTCCAGATCCTAGATCCTAATCAGCCTCTGATGGAGGGAATTAATTTAGAATAAGACAACCTTTACCCCAAGTTTTTAAGGATGGATTGTGAGGGTAAGTTGACAGTCACCAGCTTTTGGAGCTCAGTGCTTCCCTTGCTGTTGGAGTGTGACTTTTCCTCTTCTGAGGAAATATACCCACTCTGTACAAAACACTGCAGCATCTCTTTTTGCTTAAGTAGTGTTTCAGGTTAAACTTGGCTGGTTTGACTTGTAAGCTGGTGGTTTTCCATGGGCTTTTTCTGTTTTTAAAAGAGCTTTTTGCAAACATTTCATTTTTCTTTAATTTTATTTTCTCAGTTGAAGTTCCTGTGTGGGAACAATGAGCACTATTTGGGAACTGTACCTACTACAACAAGCCGTCGCCTTGAAGGTTCATTATAGGGACACACATGGTCCTCAGGGTGTTGCTTTCTGAAAATAAGAGGATTTAAGGGGGCAATGAAGCAGCAGTTTATTTCCAGTTAGGTGTGAATGATATCCAAGAGTGAGAAACTGCTGTGTGTGCCTGAGAAGCAGCACTGGTGGGCTCCACTGCTGTCAGCTTGAAGCAGGGAGACTTGATCAACACATCACCCCTTTTTGAAATCTCACCAGTGGCTTGTCTCTCTGCCAGGCTCCTGTGAAAGCATGTGAACACGTTTGAGATCTCTCAATACTGTCTGGACTGTAAAAATTCAGAGTTCAAGCTTAATCTCTGAATTTATTCTTCTAAGGAAGGAAAATTTTGTCCTACTGAGGATTTGAGGAGAAATGGACCTGTAAAGTAGAGCCCCTGACTGCAGATACTTTGGTGGTTCTCTGCTCCCTTTAAGGAAAAAAACAAAAACAACAACCACCACCAAAAACTCTGTTGAACAAGCAGGTCTTTCAGCGAAGACTTTCTGTAGTTGTTCCTAGTGACTATTTCCTCATGGGGATCGTTTCCATATCTTATGAGTAATTTCTGAGTCCAGCTTGAAGCTCATAAGGCACATCGTGTCGTGACAAGAGCTAGGAAGCTTGCATCATCTGATTAGACTGGATCATCTTTAACAGTGCTGGTTCATGTTACCTGTCCGTATTCTTGTTTGCTTTTTCCTAACCACTGGGGGGAAGAAAAAACCTCAAAACAGCCTTGCGACATTTAGCATTATGCAAACACTCTTGCAGTCTTGAATGGTCAGTAAAGGCACCATGGACAAATTTTGTGGGTGTGGGTGAACAGAATTGGAGAGGAACCCCAGACCACACATAGGACCAGGCTCCTACCACTTGAACAGTGACTTCATAGTTGTTAGAATTCATATTTATAGTGTCAGACCAAAAAAAGCCTGAAGATGTGAAAAGGGATGCAGCCACTAGTCTGAGCAAGCATGTAGACTGTGGTCTTTTGATGCGCATCCCATCTCTACGTCCCACCAGCCCTGCCTAGAACCCTTTCATAGTGGCATTTCCCAGAGCCTGAGAGATAGTTGTATGAGGGTTTTGGTACCCTGACGTCCAGTTTCAACCCCCTTTCCAGAAAGCATGGCTTATGTAACAGATCTTCAGTTCGTGGGTCTTTGTTGGTGTTTGCAAGGACAGATGCTGAGCACAGTGGTAACCAATAGAATAAAAGGCCAGGACTGGTTTGCTGGTGGCTGGGGGATGATGGCAAAGGGTGATAGCATGGAACACTCCCAGCAACTGGTGATTTGCAGAGCGATGTAGGTCATGTAATAGATCTTCCCACTCCCCCCCAATCTAATAGCATATAGAAAATATGACAAATTTTACTTATAATAATAAAGTTGTATTATTATATGCTGGGGGATTGAAGGCAGATGCTTGTATTTTTCCCAGTGGGCTCAAGGGAAGTTCAGGTTTTGTTTTGTTTTATTTATTTATTTACATTTTAAACGAAAGCCAAAGAACCATGAGTCAGCTTGATCTTTGCTGCAGCAGTTCCTCCACTGTGGTCCCCAAGCATTGTCTAACAGATGCGTGCACCTCCACTAGGATGGATGAACCCAGAGACTGCCATATAACATATGCAGGCTTATTTTTGTCACCACCCCACCCCCCACCCCCGCTTGGAGAAACTCCTTAGGGAGGCTCTTACACCTTGTACGTACTACACACACAGTGGCTTAGGGCTGTCAGGAGAAGTCAGCTTCGAAGTTCTAAGTTGCCTTTTGTGGTTATGTGTTTTTTCAGGCCAAGTACAGAACTGTTTGCACGAGCCTTAAAAAGTCCAAGAATAAATCCAATGAACGCTTCTGTGTTTGTTTTTTAAACATCTCTGCAATGTGTGCTTCCCCAGCATTGCAGGGTGAGACCCTGCTCTGGGACCAAAGATGGTTTCCACTGGAATGAGTAAAAGAAGGTTTTGGGCTACATGAGAATCCCCTACAACGTCTTTCATTCCTGGCCGTTGCTTACACTGCTCTAATGAATTTACATTACAGTAATTACAGTGCATTACAGTTCAAAGTTCAGAAGTCCCTTTTTTTCTTTTCTTTTTCCCTCCGTGCCCCATTTGTGGACTTTTCTTGCTGCTGCATGGGGTTTGTGTGGGGAGTTTGCTGTGCAGAGATTGATCTGTGCTGGAGGTGTGTTGCCATGCCTGATAAAAGGATGGTTCATATAGAAGGGCACCTATGGGCTCATATTGCCCTGTTTACTTTCTCCAAGCTGTGACTCTTCCAGCTCATGCTGCAGATGTTTTGGGCTGAGCTTTGCATGGTCTCTTCCTTTGTGTACTCTCAGGAGAAAGCAGGTGCTGAAGAACATGGTGAAATCCTGTCTGTGGGTGTTGTAAGCACCACCTGTGTCTGGTTGTCAGGTGCCTGTCAGGGCAGTACCAGCTCAAGGTTGAAGCTCAAGGGCAGACTTGTCTGCAGTGGCTGTGAGATAGTGGAGTTCAAGATTCTTGGGGCAGTGAGGAGGGTGCACAGTAAGCTCATTACCCTGGACTTCAGGAGAGCAGACACTGGCCTCTTCAGGGGTCTGCTTGGTAGAGTACCACAGGATAAAGCCCTGGAGGGGAGAGGGGCCCAGGAAAGCAGGCTAATATTCAAGGACCACCTCCTCCAAGCTCAGGAGCGATGCATCCCAATAAAGAAGAAGTCAGGCAGAAAAGCCAGGAGGCCTGCATGGATGAACAAGGAGCTCCTGGACAATCTCAAACACAAAAAGGAAGCCTACAGAGGGTGGAAGCAAGGCTAGGTAGCTTGTTAGGAATATAGAGAAACTGTCTGAGCATCCAGGGATTCCAGGTTTGGAAAGCTAAGGCCCAGATAGAGTTAAATCTGGCCAGGGACATGAGGGGCACCAAGAAAAGCTTCTGTAGGTGTGTTGGTGACAAAAGGAAGACGAGGGAAGATGTGGGCCCCCTCCGTAAGAAAACGGGGAAACCTGGTCAGCCAGGACATGGACAAAGCTGAGGAACTCAATGACTTTGTTCCCTTGGTCTTCACGGGCAAGTGCTCTACAGTGTTGGTGGATAAGGGAAGAGCAAGTGATGTCGTCTACCTGGACTTGTGCAAAGCATTTGATGCTATCCCACACGACATCCTTGTCTCTAAGTTGGATGGACATGGGTTTGATAGATGGACCAGTCGGTGGATAAGGAATTGGCTGGATGGTTGCACTCCAAAGAGTTGCAGTGAATGGATCGATGTCCAAGAGATGGGTGGTGTTCTTTAGGGGTTCGGTACTGGGACTGGTGCTGTTTATCATCTTTGTCGGTGACATGGATGTTGGGTTTGAGTGCACCTTCAGCAAGTTTGCTGATGGCACCAAGCTGTGTGGCGCGGCCGACACACTGGAGGGAAGGAACGCCATCCAGAGGGACCTGGCCAGGCTAGAGAGGTGGGCCTGTGTGAACCTCATGAAGTTCAAGCAGGCCAAATGCAAGGTCCTGCACGTGGGTTGGGGCAATCCCAAGCACAAATACAGGAAAGATGGGGAGGGACTCTTTATCAGGGAGTGTCATGATAGAACGAGGAGTAACGGTTTTGGATTGAAAGAGGGTAGATTTAGATTAGGTATTAGGAAGAAATTCTTTCCTGTGAGGGTGGTGAGGCAGTGGAACAGGTTGCCCAGAGAAGTTGTGGCTCTCCCATCCCTGGAAGTGTTCAAGGCCAGGTTGGATGGGGAGTAACCTGGAGTAGTGGAAGGTGTCCCTGCCTATGGCAGAGTGGTTGGAACTAGGTGATCTTTAAGGTCCCTTCTAATTGTGTCTGTGGGCAGGTGATGGTCTTTGTCTGACTTTTCCTCCTGCTCAAAGACATTCTGTCTCTAAAGACTTGAAAGTTTTCTTTTTCTCTTTGCAGCTTGGAGCTTATGTCCAAGGTCCCTTGCATCTTTTTGTCCATTCACTTCATGAACACTCTGCCTCTTTTCCATAGCAAGCTGTCATCCCTGAAGCTCAGGGCATGGCATGCTTCCTATCCATACCTCTTTCAAACAAACAAATCTGGTTAATGAGCGGGGAGTGAGTACTTGCCAGTGCTGTCATGCTGGTCCAAGTGAGGATCAGAGCCCTGTGGTGCCCTTTTCTCCATCAATTTTTGATCTGTGTAGAGGAACACCTAAGCTGAGTCAAAGAGATAAGGCAGGGTCTCTGTAGCTTGATGGCCATGTCAAGTGCAGCACCAAGGCCAGATCTGGATCTACGCATTGCCCCTACCAGGGACCTCCTGAGGTACTGGGGATCAGTTGAGGGATTTCAAGAAGACCTAGGTACACCTAACCTTCAGGCATTATCAGAGGGACTTCAACTGCCCTGCTGCTTTCAGAGGCTTTGCTTATTTCTTAATCAGCTTGTAAGGCTTCAGTGTTGAGGTGGAGCCAGATCTCACACGGGCTTGGTGTCTTGCTTTTCTGTGGTTTCTTTTCAGCGCTAGTGTGCCTGTGGATGCTGGCTGTGAGCCCACCCAAATCCTGCTTGTTGTCATTGCTGTGGGCTCTCAAGGAAGCTCTGGAAGGAAATGCCCCCCCTGCTTCTGCTGATTGTGCAGGTCTGCCAGCAAATGCTGGAGGCTGTGACAGAGGTGATGGAGTAGGTGTTATGCTCCTATCCCCTGTATGATCAACCACAGCCATTGATGAGAAGCACAGTCTTGTGGCAGAAGCTCAAATGTGAGGGAGCAGAAATCCCCAGCTTTACCATAGGTTTCCTGTGTGACCATCAGCAAGTCACTTAATTGATGTGGGTTCCTCATTGCAGGGTGGAGTTACTACTTCCTTGATCTGCTACACCATGTGTTCCCAGGATGTGGTACACACGAACCTGTGCAGAGGCTACTCGGAGTTGAAGGAGCATGTCTTCTGTATCCATGCTGTGACGCTTGCAAGACAGGGAGGATGAGTCCCTGTGCAGTGTCCCTTTGTCACTCAAGAGCCAAAAGAGGGAGATTCCTCCTTTTTGAATATGGAGAGCTGTAACCCGTACATCTTCAGTCTTATTTGCAGGAGGTCTGTGCTGTGACAGTGATGCATTTAAATAACTCGCCCATAGCAACACTGCTTGGATTTTTTTAAAATCCAGACTGCCACAGTTGGAGCAGACATGAGCATCACAATAACAGGCGTATTGTGGCTGAGATTTACCACAAAGCCTGTGGATCCAAATGTAAATATTATGCCATAAACTTTGGACCTCTGTTTTTGTCAGTGTTTTGTGGTGGTTGCTCATTATTGCACACACAATGTATTGGCTGGCTCTGCCTGGCTTCAGACCTGATCGTGACAAATTCATTCTCCTTGGCTGTTGAAAGGCTGGGTTTGGAGGTCTTCTCCAGACCTCTCTGCCAACCATGCTCAGTGTCCCCATCCGTCTAGGTTGCAGCTGGCTAGTGCTGCAGCTGCTGGGTCTGTAAATCAGCATCGTGCCCCTGAGTATCTGATGCGTATTCGTGCTTGCGACAGCATTGTGTTACCCTGCCAATAAGATGTCCCGGTGGGAAGGAGAGCAGGGACAGAGGTCCCAGCAGCAGATGCCTGCTTGCTTCCTTTTACGTCCTCTTCCTGCTGCCCCCATGTCGTTGGCTCCCTTAAGATGCCCCATTGCTTGCTTTTCTAATGCACTTTCCCCAGCTACTTCTCCTGGATTTGCTAAAGTGAGCCCTGCAGGTTTGCTTTTTGCTGTGGTGCCTTCTTCCCCTTCGTCCCTGCTCTACTAATAAATAGGGGTGTGTACCTGCAAAGGTGCTGCAACGGCTAAATGAATGCAGATGGATGATTTTTATATTTGATTATGTAAAGTAAATGGCTTACTAATAAAGGAGACACTCTGGAGGTATCTGATTTTGGCTGTTTGGGGTCACTCAAGCTGTTCCTTTGAGCTGTGGCATTGAAGGAACTATATGAGCAGCTTTTTGTCTGTGTCCCATTGGGAGTGGAAAGGCAAGAAGGAAAATCATTCTTCTTCCCTCATCCTAAGATGGACTGTGCGTCACCCACAACTAGTCTGCAGAGATGCACTGGTGCTGCTCTACCCTCTGTCTTGAAAAATGAGGGGAAAAAAGGATGCTGTACCACCTTTCCCTGGAAAAGAAAAAACTTTGGAGGATATGATTAGCGGCCTGTGATATACCTACCACATGGGAGAGGTGGGAGTTGACTCTGCTTTTCCCTTTCCAGTATAAAATCCTAGGTGCTTTCCAGGGAAGCTGGGGGAGCCAAATTGGGTACTAACCCAAGATACGCTTGTCTGAGTCCAACCTGGCCAGAGCTGCTGTCCATGCAGAGAGGGATCCCTTTCACTCCTCTGTATTTCTCTGTCTTAGGGGGACTTGAGCCATCCCCAGATAGGACGACCCTATTTTTCTGTGGGGCTGGTTAGCCATCCAGAGGGCAAGTGCTGCAGGGGCAGGAACAAACAAGGCTCCTGTTGTCCCAAGATATTAATTTGTCTACTTTTCTGCTGCTGGCCAACAGCTTCCACCTCTTTCCACCCAATCCCAGTGCTGCTGACTTGCTGTCTGGACCTTTCTGCTGCAGGAGCTGTAGTGCGATAGGGCATGTGCTGTGTGCACAGTTTCATTCCTGGAGACTGGAGCTCACCAATACTCTTGTAATATTATTTTGCTCCAAAACCTGGCCTTTTAAAAAGTCTCTTATCCATTAAATGTTAAAAAGAAAAAATTTTAAAAAATAAAAGCATTATCAAAACAATTCTTGAAACTTCCCAACTGCAGATATCCTGTTTCCTTATCCATTTATTTGCTGTAAAAAATACAAATGTGTTAGGATTTAAAGCAAGCAGGAAGCTGAGCAGCCAGATCTATTTCTATTGTAAATTATTCTCAGTGAAAATGGCTTGGATGTGTTTCCTTGAAACCAGCTTCCTAATTTTTCCCTGTCAGTGGTTGTTTGGGAGGAACAGGGAAGGATGGGGAAGGAGAGGAGAACGGAAATCTCATGGGGGAAATGCATTTCTTGACTATGGGGTATGGGTTTTTGGCCTGATATGCATCAATGGTGCTCAGGTTGGGACTGGCCCTTTTCTTAAGTGATGTACAAGGCTACTTTATACCAGTGGCTTCCCCCTTTCTTGTAGCTGGGCTTTGAATGGGGAATACAGGAGCAGTGCTCAGCCTGCCTCTCTTCTCCCAGCCCTACCTGCATCTCCTGTTGATTATCTGTGCATCACAGCATCTGCCTCTCTGCTGGCTGCCTATGCCATGACCCAGTTGTGATTTTGTTAGGATAACTGGAGAGCACGGTGCCTTTTGCAGCACTCTGGGCTTTCCCGCTTGATGTACACTGCCGCCCCAGCCGTCCCTGCCCAGGGAAGCTGGGCTGGGGGGGCTGAGCTGCCAGCTCTGACAGCCCAACACAAAGACCCAACAGGAGAACAATGGGTTTCCTGTCCAAAACCTCTGCTGGGAGCTTTTTGTCTCATGTGAAGACCCTGGATAGGAAGTCATGTTGCTTGAATTTAGTTCCCAGCTTTACTACCCAATGATGACTTTGGGCCAGTCCTTTGGCTTGTTTGCATCCTCTTACCTGTCTGTACAACGAGGAGGGTGGTGTTTCTGTTCATGCATGGCCACCACCCCCAGCTCTAGCGCTGAGTGCTCTATCTCTTGCAGCTCGGTGCTAAGATCTGAATTTGTCCCTTCTTATGCTGTTGCAGCAAAGAGCCAGGCAGCTACTACCTGCTGTAGCATGATGGCAGGACTGGTGGGTCCTGGGAGAGGCTGTACCTTTCCCCAACAGCTTGCCTGTGGCTGCTCCATTCATCACCAAGAGTACCAGGTGGAAGATATCAGGTACCTTAAGAAGCCAGCCTGGAGATGGCTTCTCTTGTAATCCCACCCCATTACTGGACAGCATTTACCCCAAAGCCTGATGTTCTCTGTCCCGGTTAATGGCGGTAATTACAGAGGTCCACTTACACTGATGCTATGTTGCTTCTCTGGTCTAAGTTTCTACTTCATTGTGCCTTATATCTTGGGGGAAGTTCAATACAATTTGGTACTGAGTCTAGCAAGTCAAGAGATTGCACAGAGCCTGGCTTCGTGGTTGCCTACGACACATTTTAGCAGTTATAATTGTTACTGTCTATAATGAGGGTCTTGTTTTAAACTTTCCTGTACATGTCTGTCTCTGTATGCTCAAGGTACATCACGCTGCCTTTCACCCATCCCATTTATGTTTATAGATGGGATTTTAATGCAAAGGAGGGTTAAAAGCTGCCTCTTCTCTTGAGCTCCACCTTGGCCTCTCTGTTGCATAGAGCATGTTCTTCATTTGTTTTTCTGAAAAAGGCAGGGAGGCCTGGGAGAAGTCTCTTTTCCAGGGCAAGATGGAGAGCTACCAGCCCAGGCAGGGAAGCGTCTGCCTCTGAACCACCTGCTTGGCCCTGGGAGGCTGGAGAGGAGATGAAAGTGGAGGAGCCCTGACAGTTTGCAGTCTTCTGCGTTGCAGTTGTGAGAGCTTTTCCTCCCCCACACCGCTTTCCGACATGCGTTGGCAGAGTCAACACTAGGTCCTAAGATAAGAGCTCAGTTTTTATTTAATTGTTCCCTGTTGTCCCAGCTTGCTTTGTGGTGTCTTCATGCATCCACCTTTACCAGGCTTTCAGACAAAACTCCAGTCTCTTCTTTCTTTACGCAGGCTACTCTTGCTCATCTAGAGTCTCAAACAGCACTTAAGTGTTAGATTTTAAATCACGGGCATAATTTAAAAACTGTCTTTGATTTCTTCAAACTGCTGGCCTTGCCGGATGCAGACAACTGGTGTTTTCAGCTAGTGACTTGGGTGCTAGCCCAGGTGGTCTCTTCCATCTGGTTGTGTTTTTTTTAAGGGTCTGTGTTCAGTAGGGGGGTGGGACATATCATTTGTTTGCTTGTTTCCTTCCGACCTTTCCACGGACAGGCAGCAAGTAACCTGCAGAGCAGCATCTCTGTGTGGAAGTTAGCTTGGAAGACTGGTTCTTTTGCAGAGACTATGGTGGGTTGGGCTCCTTTCTTTCAGGGAGAAGGGTAAAGTGGTGATGGTGGGAGGTGAAGATCCCAGTATGATTCGCAAGCATGTTCCAGCACCCACCAGAGTTTCCTGATGGCATTCTGCTCCCCATGCCACATTTGTGATGCTGGAGACACAGGCATGAGCAGTCCTGGTTTATAAGCTCCTGAGATAAGGGGTCTGCTAATCTTTCTCCAGAGCATAGTAATTCTGGTGCCCTGTATTTGCTGGGGGAGCAATTCCTTCATCCAGAAGGAAAGCTCTTGGGTAGCTGGTTTGTTCCTTGGGGTTATTGTGTTACTGACTTGTGTAGGTTGTTCAGGCATAGCTGCCTACCAGTTGTTTTTCTTAGAGTAAGCTGGCAACAAAGAACTTTATTAAGAATATTTATTATTTGAGAGGGAAAGCAAGAACAGCGTAGCTGGACCTGCTTACTGCTAACAGCCAGTGATTGCACAGCTTTGTCTTTTACTTGACTATCAGACAGCTGAAGCAGGAACCAGGGAACAGAAAATGGACAGCAACTTTGGTGAGGGTGGTACTATCTTGTTTTCCTTAGTTCTTCCATCTCTTCTGGAGAGGGAAGACGAGCAGGGACTTCACAAGCCCTTTGTGGTTGGGTAGTCTCTGGCAGAGGGGTTGTTGCCTGAGGTGCTTCAACTGGAAACTGCAAGGGCTGGGCCAGGTGCAAGGACCTGTCCGTGCCTGTTTCAGACCTTGTGTAAAGCCACAGCTTGCATCTTGCTGCTGGGATGTGTTTATGGCTGCTGTGGAGAGGCAATCCCTCTCTTCCAAACTGGCCTATGCCTTGAACCTGCTTGCAACTTTCTGATATCCTTCCTCCCAGGTTTCTCCTTGAATATATCTGTGTTTTGAGCCTCCCACATTATGTCATTCCTTACCCCTTTTCTTTTTCTTCTCTGGAGCAATATTTTTGCGCTCAGTCTCTTGGGACAGGCTGCCTTTTCCTTCAGATTTGAAGAGCTTGCGGAGGATGGAAGAAGCCATTCTGTTCCACTTAGGCTTTTTTCTTTTTTCCCCTAACAGAAGACGTTTATAATCTTCAAGTTGTTTTTGCAAAGCAGGGCCACCATTTGCAACATCCCTCTTTTTTTTTCATCTGTGGGTTGTATTGTCTGAGTTTGCGGGTACGCAGCCAGCAAACCAACAAGAAGCATGTTGGGTTAGATTTGCAGCCCACTTGTTAATTTTAAAAGCAACAGGTAAATTAAAATGAAGTGTTGGATAGGCTGTGATTTGTAACAGAACATCAGCTTGCCAGCCTCATTTCCCTAATCTCTTTCAGGCTGGGTAGGCTGTGGAGAACATCAGCATTTTGACCCTTGAGTGAAAACAAAAGGTGGCATTTCACACCACTGGAGAGGTTCCTTCAGTCCCTCTAGAGGCTGTATTTTGTGATGTTGGTGACAATCTTGTGCATGAGCAAATGGAAGAGCCTGGGCAGTCACTGGGGTGAGCCAGCAAGGTTTGCCTTATCAGTGTTCTAAAATCATGGAGTAGGATTCCTGGCTTGCAGGTGTGGTGGACCCTAGAGGACTGCAGACCACTTCTGCCTGCAGGGCATCT
Organism: Charadrius vociferus; assembly: GCF_000708025.1. NCBI lineage: Eukaryota > Metazoa > Chordata > Aves > Charadriiformes > Charadriidae > Charadrius > Charadrius vociferus. The sequence goes on from NW_009649309.1 coordinate 1,158,619, forward strand.
CTGCCAAAGGGAAATAAAATCAAACACTGTGGCATTGGTGGTCTAAGGGCTCCTCAGTTCCTGTGGACAGTGCTTTTGGAGGAAAGGGTGCCCAATCTTAGACATGTCCAAAGAGATTTGCAGAGGTGAAACTGACTTCTGATGCCTTTAAATGCGGAGACTCCCAATGGACAGGTAGAGGGTAAATGTTCAGTACTGAAGAGCTGTAAAACTTCTGTTGTAGTACAGTACAGCAGTGCTGCAGAAAAGTCTGTCTCTTGGCTTGTTTAATTGGCTTGGTGTCCATCCTGGGGGAGAAATAAGATGACAGGAGGAAAGGGAGGACACAGAGAAAACTCCTTCAGTGATCCTGTTGGAAGGGTGTCAGAGCCTCCCTCATGGTGAATGCATTGGAAGACCACTGCAAATGCCTTTCACTTGACACCTGAGCTTCACTTGAAACTGTGGTGATGTGATGAGACATACTGATAGGGCCAAGCCACTTGAGTTCCTCATCTCTGCTTCTGCTGAGTGAACTTCTGAAGGTTTCAGATTCAGGTCCCCAAAACAACCTTTCCCCCTGCAGATGAAGCTCTGTGCTGGAGAAGAGGGACCATGAAAAACATCAGGTTGTTCTTTGCAGGACACAGCTGGGTCTCTGGGTAGCACCTGTAACCTTGATGCCTACACCTACTTTAGGTCTTAGCCCTGCAAAAGCTTGCGTCAAGTCCTCACTTCTGCAGGCAAAGCCTCCGTGCTGTCCAGCACGTGTGGGCTGGAGATAAGATGTGCCTTCTGCCCTCGCTTACAGCTTCATCCCCTCCCTGCAGAAAAAGGTAGGATGCTGGTGCCTGGTAGAATGCTGGTGCCCACCGGGGCTGGGTGATTGCTGTCCTAGCTTCCTGCACAAGGCTGGCAGTTGTCTCTTGTTTGCTGGAGCTGTGTGGTTCCAGCTACTGGGCTGGGAGCAGCTGCTGCTGCCAGGCGGAAGCACTCGGCGAGGCTTTCCTAGACAGCTTTGAACAGGAGCCAGGAGCCCTCTTGCTACAGGAGAAAATCCATGAGGTCAGGAAATACAGCAGTGGCAGCTCCAGCTCCGTGCTGGGGCTGTTGGCTTGGCACACAGATCCTAGCCCTCTTCTTCCTGGACGGTGCTCCTGAACGGCTCTCCTCACCGTCTTGCTCAGCTATTTGTTCGATAGGCCTTCATGGCTTTTGGGGGCTGCAACAGTTGAGTACTGCAGAGGTGATAAATTTGGATTGGCAGGGAAAACACCAGACATCAATCTGGGTCAGGCTTTCAGATTTTTAAGAGCTTGCAGTGGATGGAAGAAGTGCTGTTCCTGCTCAGCATGGGACTGGGAGGCCGTGCTTTCATGTTTCCCGCTGTTATTTTGTGGTCAGCTCTGTCTAGGCTCTGTGTTAGCTGCTGAGAAATAGAAACCCTTGCTTATCCTCCTCTGGAAATCCTCGCATCAGAAGAAGCTTTCACAACAACTAACAGGCTGTAAACCTTTGCCTGGTGTGTCCCCAGACTAAGGGTGAAAACTTGGGGTGTCTGTTACCATCTCTCTGGCAGGAGCCCCACTCTCTCTTCCCCACCTCTGTTTTTCAGGAGAGCCAGAAACATTGTCTTTGGGATGGCTGTTCCTTGAACCAGCCCATGTGGTGGTGGTGATGTTCATATGGCATTGAGGAACAGCTGCCCCTGCATGCATCGATAAGCAGCCTTGCTCTTGCCATCTTCAGGAGCAAAGAGCATGATGGGGAGTTATGAGATGCTGTTGGTAAGGTCAACTTAGGGATAAGACCAGCTGCCCAGCTCTGTAACAGAGCTTGGCCATAGGGAAATCCCTGCTTTGCCTGCAGCCTTTGGCCAGGCTCCATCTCGTGTAGCATTTGCATGCGCTCTGATGAGTGGTTGGGTCTGCACACTCCCTGTGAAGAGTTTGCATTGCGGATCCTTTGGGAAAGGAAGCAAGCTCGTCTGAATAGTGATTTTTAGCACACATTAATTCAGGCAGCTCTCACACCCAGAGCTGTCCATCATTTCCCACACTCTCACTCTACATTAGGATATGTTTTGCAGTGATGGTATGAAATAGTTGGGTGGGCTGGACTCACCATCCTCTGCAAGCTGCAGAATCTCTCCTGCCATTGCTGGGGAGAGGATGGCGTGCAGAGCAGTGAAGAGTTAGCCAAGGCACCAGCACCTTCTAGGTATGATGTCAATGAGCAAACACCAATGTTGCAGACTTCTTGTATGTAAATTTTGGTGTGCTGGCCTTGAGTAGTGGGGAGCAATAGCTTTCTTGCTCCCCTCATTTCCCCTGCCTCTTGGGGTGGGTGAAGAGTAGGGAGATGTGGGTCTGTGTTTCTCTGGAGGAGCCAGAGCTCAAAGCTCTGGGGTGTGGTGGTGATGTGTAGGGCTTGCTGGTGTGTGGTTGCCCCTCTGCTGCGCAGTGGAGCTCAGCAGCTCAGCTGGGTTCCAGAGCAGGGATGCCATGGATGACTGCCTCCTGCTGCAGTGCGGATCAGAAGGCTGCTGTGGCTGCGTGGGCTGGGGGTCTTCTGAAGGGACAGGCCAAGCAGCGCCTTCTACTGGGGTGGTCTAGAGGGAGAACCACCTCCTTGAGCACTCATGTCTTTTCCTCCCCATATTGAGCAATTAGCAAGTCCCACAGACCCGGGCAGTTGTGCAGTTCCCCTTGAGCATCATCACAGCAGCTGTTCCATCATCAGCACCAGATGCAGAGCAAGGTCCATCATAGCCACTGCAGGACTTTATTTGCAGCCACTGTGTGTTTTGCTAGGAATTGTAGATCTCCCTGCTCTGTATGAAAGATGGGAGCTGGTTGCAGAGTTTCTTCACACCCCCAAGACCCCTCTGTGTTCAGCTGTGAAGCTGTTCTGCTGCAGGAGTGAACCCCTCCTGGCCAGCAGTGTTGGTGGAGACGGTCAGTCAGCATTTGCTCCTCAGTCCCCATTCCAGCCTGTCACCGTCCCTCATGGTAATTGTCTCTTCCCATCTGAGAGATTTGAGAAGGCTGGGGTGGGGTTCTCTCTTGTCCCTGAGAAGTTCACATACGTGAGGGTGTGCATTAATGGAGCAGAGCAATGTGCTCACGGTCAATTAGTGCGATCACTTAGATTGTCTCCTGTAGCCTTGCTTTCAACCTGCATCTCTTCCTTGGCTGCCAGAACAGAGGCACATCAGACTTTTTTGGGAAACAGTGGTACTTTTGGGTATGGACCTTGGGTATCATATTATTTGCACTTCATTTTCCTCACCATCACCGCTTTTCACTGTGTTTAACAACCTTCAGCTTCTTTAGCAGTGAGGAATGTCACAGCAACCAAAGGTCCTCCTTGGCATCATGTTTGTGCTCTGATTGCTCTTTTGCACCCCCTCCCTTGCGCTTCTTTGGGATCCTGGACGGTGAGAATGGCATGAGCTTTGTTTGCCTTCCTGCTACCAAAACAGCAGCTCAGAAAAGGGCTTTGGCAAGAGGTGGTTGTGTCTGACTGCTCCCAGCTCGAGTGGATGATTGAACTGTCTGAGTGGTTTAAGGTTGCAGTCAGGTGGGGATTGAAGGCATAAAGTTCTGGCCTGCTTTCCATTAGATCTTTGCTGTGTTAGCAAATGCACCAGATGCAGACAGGGTCTAGGGTGGCCTTTGCCGGCACAGTTTGTACCAGCTTCCAGGGTTTTGGGAGCAGGGCTGGCAAGCCTGGGGAAGAGGGTGGAGTGATTCAACTGTCCAGGGAGGGGGGTTCTAATCCCTGTGCAATGTTGCAGGCTGCATCAAATGTCAGCTGCCCAGGACAACCGTGAGCTTGTCTTCCCTCTTCTAGCTTCCCACTGTGTTTTGGGTGGCTTCCCTAGAGATCACAGATGATGGCTGCAGATGAGTATCTGACCCTGGGGTGACTTTCAGTGAGCAGGGGTTGCAGTCCAATGAGGGTGGATTTCTATTTAAAACTTTTGTTTTGTAATCTTCCTGAATTAAAGTTCCTCTTTCTCAGCAGAGTTGTAGCAGAAATTTAAGGGAGGAGGTGTCGGGGGATGAATTTTCTCCTGCTG
>NW_009649309.1:1162695-1171829 GCF_000708025.1 Charadrius vociferus
ATAAATTGACGCCGACGTAAGGGCCTTGGCAAGTAGACGGTGTTGCAGAAGTGTGGTTTGTTCCTCCTGACACTAATCATTCCCAATTAGCACCTTCCATGATAGCAACCTAGTCTTAGGGCTTATGGGTCAGGACAGGGACAGGGGACAGGTGTTGTTACGGTAGGGCTTTGCTTACAGGCTACCTGACCAGGAAGACCGAGCAGATGAGGCCCTCTATAGACAGATAGGAGCAGCCCTACATTCACAAGCCCTGGCCCTCATGGGGGACATGAACCACCCTGATATCTGTTGGAGGGACAACACAGCACGGCATAAGCAAGCCAGGAGGTTCCTGCAATGCATCAGTGATAACTTCCTTCTCCAAGTGACAGAGGAGCCAACAGGGAGAGATGGCATGCTGGACCTTGTTCTCACCAACAAGGAGGGGCTGGCAGGGACTGTGAAGCTCAAGTGCAGCCTTGGCTGCAGTGACCATGAAATGGTGGAGTTCAAGATCCTTGGGGAAGTGAGGAGGGTGCACAGTAAGCTCATTACCCTGGACTTCAGGAGAGCAGACATTGGCCTCTTCAGGGGTCTGCTTGGTAGAGTACCACGGGATAAAGCCCTGGAGGGGAGAGGGGCCCAGGAAAGCAGGCTAATATTCAAGGACCACCTCCTCCAAGCTCAGGAGCGATGCATCCCAATAAAGAAGAAGTCAGGCAGAAAAGCCAGGAGGCCTGCATGGATGAACAAGGAGCTCCTGGACAATCTCAAACACAAAAAGGAAGCCTACAGAGGGTGGAAGCAAGGCTAGGTAGCTTGTTAGGAATATAGAGAAACTGTCTGAGCATCCAGGGATTCCAGGTTTGGAAAGCTAAGGCCCAGATAGAGTTAAATCTGGCCAGGGACATGAGGGGCACCAAGAAAAGCTTCTGTAGGTGTGTTGGTGACAAAAGGAAGACGAGGGAAGATGTGGGCCCCCTCCGTAAGAAAACGGGGAAACCTGGTCAGCCAGGACATGGACAAAGCTGAGGAACATAATGACTTTGTTCCCTTGGTCTTCATGGGCAAATGCTCTAGCCACACTGCCCAAGTCACAGAAGGCAAAGGCAGGGACTGGGAGAATGAAGAACTGCTCACTGTAGGTGAAGTATGAGACCATCTAAGGAACCTGAAGGTGCACAAGTCCATGGGACCTGATGGGGTTCGTCTGTGGGTCCTGAGGGAATTGGTGGATGAAGTTATGAAGCCACCATCTATCGTATTTGAGAAGTGGTGGCAGCCTGGCGAAGTTCCTACTGACTGGAAAAGGGGAACATAACCCCCATTTTTCAAAAGGGGAAAAAAAGAAGGCCTGGTGAACTGGCTGGTTCACAGGCTGGTCAGTCTCACCTCTGTGCCCAGCAAGATCATGGAGCAGATCCTCCTGGAAACTCTGCTAAGGCACCTGGAAACTAAGGACGTGATTGGTGACAGCCAGCATGGCTCCACTAAGGGCAAATTGTGCCTGACAAATTTGGTGGCCTTCTACGACAGGATTGCAGTGTTGGTAGGTAAGGGAAGAGCAAGTGATGTCGTCTACCTGGACTTGTGCAAAGCATTTGATGCTATCCCACACGACATCCTTGTCTCTAAGTTGGATGGACATGGGTTTGATAGATGGACCAGTCGGTGGATAAGGAATTGGCTGGATGGTTGCACTCCAAAGAGTTGCAGTGAATGGATCGATGTCCAAGAGATGGATGGTGTTCTTTAGGGGTTCGGTACTGGGACTGGTGCTGTTTATCATCTTTGTCGGTGACATGGATGTTGGGTTTGAGTGCACCTTCAGCAAGTTTGCTGATGGCACCAAGCTGTGTGGCGCAGCCGACACACTGGAGGGAAGGAACGCCATCCAGAGGGACCTGGCCAGGCTAGAGAGGTGGGCCTGTGTGAACCTCATGAAGTTCAAGCAAGCCAAATGCAAGGTCCTGCACGTGGGTTGGGGCAATCCCAAGCACAGGTGCAGACAGGGTGGAGAATGGATTGAGAGCAGCCTTGAGGAGATGGACTTGGTGGTGTTGGGTGATGAGAAGTTCAACATGAGCTGGCAATGTGTGCTTGCAGCCCAGAAAGCCAACCATTTCCTGGGGCGTATCAAAAGAAGCGTGGCCAGCAGGTTGAGGGAGGAGATTCTGCCTCTCTACTCCACTCTTGTGAGACCCCACCTGGAGTACTGCATCCAGCTTTGGAGTCCTCAGCACAAGAAGGACATGGATGTGTTGGAGCAAGTCCAGTGGAGGGCCACGAAGATGATCAGAGGGCTGGAGCACCTCTCCTATGAGGACAGGCTGAGAGAGCTGGGGTTGTTCAGCCTGGAGAAGGGAAGGCTCTGGGGACACCTTACAGCAGCCTTCTGGTACTTGAAGGGGGCCTACAGGAAAGATGGGGAGGGACTCCCCATCATGTTAGATAGATCGTGTCATGATAGAATGAGGAGTAATGGTTTTGGATTGAAAGAGGGTAGATTTAGATTAGGTATTAGGAAGAAATTCTTTCCTGTGAGTGTGGTGAGGCACTGGAACAAGGTTGCCCAGAGAAGTTTTGGCTCCTCCATCCCTGGAAGTGTTTAAGGCCAGGTTGGATGGGGCTTTCAGCAACCTGGAGTAGTGGAAGGTGTCCCTGCCTATGGCAGAGTGGTTGGAACTAGATGATCTTTAAAATCCCTTCCAACTCTAACTATTCTATGATTCTATATGCATGTCTTGCTCCCCTGTGGGGCATGCCAGCTTCATCTTGTGGGAGCAGGGATGCCCCTTCTGCAGTCCTCCTCCCTCTTGTGTTGGCCAGCACAGCAGAGGCATTGTTAGCTGGAAGATGGGCAGAGATGTGGATCTGCTGCCTTCTCAAACCAGCTCTGTGGTTTGGAGTTTAGTGCAGCCTTGAGGGTGAAGACATGGAGCTAATAGTGTGTTTGCAGGGGCTGGAACTTCTTTCCCTCTCCGGTGGGCATTGACATCCAAACTGTGTTGGCCAAGGCTTTCAAATCTAATGATTTTGGATCGCCAGCTTGAAGTAAGGTAAATTGGAGACAGTGATGAGCACTTCTGGAAAACCAGACCTCTTAAATTGGTTACTTTAGGGTTTACTTTTGATTTACACAGCCTGTACTTCTGTTTTCTTATCAGTAACACTCTCTTACCTCTTGAGGTTTGCTTGGGGAATGTGTAGAGTTTACATCCTGACTGTCAGGCTGGAGGATTGCTGCATATCACAGCATAAACATAGTTTTGTATTCAGTTTGATGGATTATTTTGGCCATTTTAAAGTAACCTTCATTACTAGCAGAGAGTATTAGGTTAAATAGCTCAGGATGCTGAGGTTCCGTGCTGTACTTTTAGACCAAGTTTCATGGTTTTAAGTGAGGCTGTCTTACATTTGAGACCCCAGAACATCAGACCATAAAAGCAAAAGACAAGACAGTGGATTCTGGAGGCACAGTACAGGTGACAGATTGAAATACTTGTAATTTTCTCTGGTCAGATTCCCAGTGTAGTCAGTGTGCCGGGTGGGAAGAAAGTAAGAAAGCCCTTGATCTTTGGGGCACACAGGCCATCCCACCATCTCCCTGTTTCCATGCCAGGATCACTAGGGTGGTATGTCTGCGAGCTTGAAATGAGAGACCAGGGTGGTCCTGGAGCAGAATACCCTGTTGTGGCAATTTCATGGGCAATTTTATGAAGTGACCTTAAAAGCATGCTGCAACCCTGATGGTGGCCTGCTGGTTTTCAGCCCAAGCAGTGAGGGGTGGCTCTTTGCCATTACAGAATAGCAGTGAAGTGGGTTTACCTTGTCCCATCCTCAATCATTACTGAAAGATTAAAAGACTTATAAGACCATTAAAACCTTAAGGGGTGTGTCCCTTCACCACTCTCTTGCAGAATTAGGTGTCTCTGTGTTACAACGTGCCAGATCCCAGACCTCGGTGTCTCTAACTCGCAGCATTTGGGTGATCCTGGGATGTGCAGGAGGCATTGGGAACTCTTAATGAGGCTGCGCTTTGCGGATTTCTGCCTTTTCTGGCAGAAAAGGGGGGCAGACCGCTCAGCCTCACTGCAGAGCAGGCCGCAGTGGGGAGGGATCCCCTCTCCTAACATGGCGGCCCTGTTTCTCCCTGCAGGTGGTGGTGCTCCTGGAATTCCTGAGCTGGGGTTGGCTGGAAGATGACCGAATATAAGCTGGTGGTGGTGGGAGCCGGTGGTGTTGGGAAGAGTGCTTTGACGATACAGCTCATTCAGAACCATTTCGTTGACGAGTATGACCCCACGATAGAGGTAAGCGGCTTTGGGCATGGGGTCTGTCTCTCTGTGTTTTCCTCTTCCTCTTCTCTACCTTGCCTCCAACCCAGAGTGTGGTCGGCTTGGTCTCAAGTCTGAACTTTAGCAGGGATGTTCCTCTGCTTCACAGAGCTGTTCTGAGTCGCTACACGTGTGTTTGGAGGTCATAATGACCGACTTGTGCCTCCTGCAGAAGGACAGTGGTGTCTGCTGTGGAGAGATGGCGAGGGAGGCAGAGCCGAGCAGGGGCTGAGAGACAGCACAAAAGTCCTCCTTTCTGATGAGATGACAGTGTAGGGAGGGGTTAAAGGTTTGGGATTGAAGAGCCATTTTGTGCCTGTTCTTCCATTTCTCCTGTGAAATCAGAGTAAATATATTGACTTCTCATGCAGGATGTTTTGAGATTTACTGATGAAATGGGTTTTATCAGAGCTTGGTCATATTATGTATGTCCTGCAGTTTGAGCAAGATGTGCTGAGCAGCTGAACCATTGGGTTTCCCACTGTGCTGGCTCTGCTCAGTCATGAGGATTTAAAGGTTGATGTATGGGTCTCATAGTTGGTGTGGATGGTAGCACTGGCCTGTCTAGCTCAGCACCCTGCCTGGAGAAGCAGGCAGGGACCCCGTGCTCCTCCAGACTGCGCAAAGGAGGGGTCTGGTCTTCAGGATACATTACACTATTTTTTTCTTTTAATTTTTAAAAACATATTCCAATCTCTGACTGCTTTCACCATTGCTAGCGAGATGCTAATTACACCCTGCATGACTTACACCTTCGTTCGGGGGAGATGGGAGCAGCAGCCGCTGCTCTGCATGAGTAAGTTGACCCTGGGAAGGCAACTTACAGCTCCATCATGCTTCTTGGACAATAACCTTCCTATCTGCAGTCCTAAAGGATTCTCTACTAGATGTATATAAATGCAGCTGTGGTTGCTGCAGTTATTATTACCATAATGGCTTAAAGGCCCCAGCTAGGATCAGAAATCTATTCTGGTAGGTGTTGTATGTGCAGTTCCCACCCTGAAGGGCTTACAACTTAAATAAACAAGCAAGACAAGGCTTGGTAGAAAGGCTGAAATAGTCTTACAATCCTACAGACGGGAAGGAGAGAAAGCACTTAAAAGCACGTGCTATTATGTCATTTGGCCAAGGTCACATAGAAAGTCTGTGGCAGAGACTGGAATTTAATTTAAGGCCTCCCAAGTCTCGGTGCTGCACCTTGCTTATGAATGCACTTGCCTTCTTCCCCAGCTCCTCTCCCCTCAGGTGCTCATCACCAGTAGCATCGTATGCTTTTCTTAGAAAACCATTCCAGGTTGTTTTTGGCAAAAGAGCTGCTGATGGAGAGACATCTGCATGGATGGATCCTCTCTTGGACCTTACAGTGGTCAGAGGCAGCTCTGACCCCGTGATGTATTGGATTTTGGCATCCTATTTGTCTCCAGCTGCCTGCCTGCTGTACGTACCCTCCAGGGAATTTTCTCCATGTAAACAGGCAGCAGGGAATGTAAACCTTGCATGGCATTTCCCAGCACACCCTCCTCACCCTGCCCGCTCCTGCTGTGCCCTGGGAGATGCCTGCTCTCCTCCCCTGCAGCCCCCAGCCCCGCTCTGCTCTTCTCTTCCTCTTCTCTTCCTAAAGCAGCCACGAGCTGCTCTTCACCCCTCTCAACCCTGGTGCTTTTCCACCTGCAGGTCCCACCAGCCCTGATGCCTTTGCAGCTCCCTTGGTCGTGCTCCGCATACCCCCCACCCCGGCCATCTTCTCACTCATTCCAGGGTGACTCCTTTCAATTATGCTTCATTTTATGGTGGTTTAGGACACACACAGAGTTAGTTACCTGCTAGCCATCCAAATATGACCAACAAACCACCCTCCTGTGACTAAGCTGCTTTGGATCATGCCCAGGAGCTGACTCTTGACTGTTCAGCTGGCTAACAAAGAGCACAGCAATGCTGAAATGAGCAGGATAAAAGGGGGGGAAAAAAAGTATACATACATGGAGCAAAGGCTTTACCCACCACTTAAATGAATTGAGTGCAGGCTGTGCTGTGAAGGGGGATGTAAGCGGGTTGTGGTGCACTGAGAAGATGCTCGCCAGGGCAGAAAGGGTGGAGAAGTGAGTTTGTCCCCTGTCTCGGGCAGAGACTCCAACTAAGTGCCTGCTCCCCTCCTGCCCTCCTGATTCACTAATACAAATGTCTGTCTTTATAACTCAGTGCCAGCTGACCTGTTACAGCACGCACTTGCGTGCCTGCTCTTGGGCTGCTGAGGACCCTTAAGACCTTTATTTTGGGAACGGAAGGACCAAGGCACCAAGGAAATGTATGCTGCTGGCAGTGTCCCATGGCAAATGAGCAGGGATGGAGTAAAGAGTCAGACTGTTCTGAGAAATTCTTGGGTTTGTCTTCCAGCTTTTAGCAGTCAGCTAGTAATGAGCTTCCCAAGCCTCTGGTCGTATCCTGACTAGCGCCTATGGACCTCTTGATGTGGTCCCCCAGCACAACTGGGGTGCTCCCAGCATGTGTCTGCGATCCTGAGTCTGAATCCCAAGCAGACGTTGTTTTTGCTGCCTGGTGCTTCACAGCTGGGTCTGGCCATTTTCACTTGTGCAAGAAGGTGGGATTACAGAGGAGCAATGAGCCTGCAGGGTGCTGGTGGCTGGACATGTGGGCTGGTGGCAGCTACCTGTGCAGCTGCAGCCAGGTCACGTGGCAGCATGGCAGGGATGGCTGAATTGGCATCCCGAGCATGCCAGAGGAGTTTGGATGAAGCTGGCCACAAAGCAAGGGTGGGGAGAGCTTGTCCCCTTCCTTTGGGGAGCAGGGTGCAAAGCATCATCTGCAAGATTGCTAATGCCTTTGCTTCATTAGCGAGCTGGCTGGCCTTACGGGCAGCCTGTTGATAACCTGAGCCAAGGTGTGGGATTGCTTCTCCGTAGGTATACTTTCTGCTGGTGAGACCTCCTGTAGTTGGCAACTTGGCAATTAACTGTGAACACATGTGCCAAGAGGCTGGACACAAACCAGGGTGCAGGGGTGGGAGGATGCTCTGCTGGGCAGAGCAAGCACGGGGGGCCCTGCCAGGCACTGGGACCCTGGAGGTGGTACCAGTGCTCTGCTACCTTGCACCAAGGAGGCTCCAGATACATTATTGATTAGAAATGGGAATGCATTTCTGCAGGGCAGCTGGCCAGTTGCCTTCAGAGCAGTTGGCTGGAAGCCAGTCCATCACTCCACACATATTGCTGGTAGGTCAGCAGTCCCCTTTTTGGGAAGGATCAGAAGACTCAGAAGGTTGTGGCAGAGCAGATCTCATCTCTGATTTTGTGGCCCTCAACACAAGGTGAGGAAAGACTTTAATTAGACCCAGTAGGTGACGTTGTTGCAGTAATGAACCAAAGGGTGGAGGCTGTGTTGGCCCCATTCCGTTTACGTACTGCTGCTGGTCCTGTCGGTGACCTTTGCTGCGTCGGCTGTTTGTCTGCAGACCTGCAAAGCTCATCTGATAACATTGTTGTGGTCATTTGAAGAGCAGCAGACATTTGAATTAATTTTGAACTGCAGCCGTAGCCTCTGTGAGTGGCTGCAAAGCGCTGTTGTGGTCATATTGCTGACTCGCACCTTTTTCATACCTTTGGTTTTGGCTTCCTTCTCTTGCTGAGAGTTGAGGATGCTGCACTGTACCCAGGGGACAGCTATCAGAGAGGGGTGAGGTTGTTCCTCCGTGCAGGGGCTGCCCCAGCAGCATCCCTGCTGACGAGACTGGACATGGGGGAGAGGCATGGTGGGGAGGAGTGGTGCTTTGAGGAGCCTGCCTTGAAAATGAAATCTTTTGAGGGATGCCCTGGGTGATTTCTAGGCCTTCTCACATCTGTGATAAATTGTGATTGCCTGTGCTGCAGGGAAAACTCCCAACTTCAAAAGACCTGCCTGGATAGTCCCTACCGTCCTGGAGCCCTCTGGGCACAGACTGGTTGTGGGAAACACCCTCCTTGCATGGTGATGGGTTGTTTTTATTTCTCATGTTTGAAGAAGAGTTTTGCCATCAAGCCCAGTTTGCAGCCTTATTGGTGGCATATTGCCTCTGGTGCCTGATCTGAGATGCGTTGGAGGTGCTGGATTTCCAGGTGATCTTAAACACCTTCCAGCCTTGCAGATCACAGACAGTGGCTGGAAGCCCTGGCCATTCAGAGCTGCCTTTCCTGGGTACCCCCTTCCAGCACCTGGGCAGGGCAGCAGTAGAAGGGATTAGTTGGGACTAAATAAAGCTTAGGAGAATAGTTGTCAAGGGCTATGTGGTGTGGCAGAGACAAAGCTGCCCCTGGTCTGACAGAGGCAGGGCTGGGAATGAGGAGAGCAAGCCAGAGGCTGTCTTCTCCATGCCTCTGCCAGAGAAGGGAAAACCTACTCAGCTCCTCCTGTTTTCCCCTTTTTTGCCTTCTTTTTTCTTTCCCTCCCATTTTTAAATCAGCTATTTAATGGGAGATAAACCCAGGCGGAGCATGACCTGGCATCTTCCCAGGGATGCACTTGCTGCATCCTGGTGCTTGGCCAGACCCGAGCCTTATTGCATCCTCCCTTATTGCATCCTCCTCCCTTTCTCTCCCTCTCCTGGCCTGCAGGATTCCTACAGAAAGCAAGTCGTCATCGATGGAGAGACCTGCTTGTTAGACATCTTGGATACCGCAGGGCAAGAGGAGTACAGTGCCATGAGAGACCAGTACATGAGAACGGGGGAAGGATTCCTCTGCGTCTTTGCCATCAACAACACCAAGTCCTTTGAAGATATTCACCAGTACAGGTCAGTATCCAGGGAAGGGCCCCTTCCCTCTT
>NW_009649309.1:1171860-1176285 GCF_000708025.1 Charadrius vociferus
CTTCTTTCCCTGTGCAAAGGGGAGGCCTTGCCACTGCACCCTCCTGCCCTCCCTTTTAGATCAGGCCCCACGGTGGAAGCACTGGCTGCCAGCAAAGACAATTAGCTCAAGTGGCCATTCCCCAGGGAAGAGACGGAGCAGACGGCTAATGTCAGTGACTCCAATAAAACCCATCCGAAGGGATTGCTTGTGGCCTTTGGGGACTCGGTAATGTAATGTTTAAGTGTTTATGGTGACTAAAGAGAGAGCTGATCCTCTATGACCCCCTCCCTTCCCTCCCTAATTAATGGAATTGCTTTGTTAGTGCAATCGATCTCAGCGACTTCTGCTGGGCCTGGGAGCTGGGAGAGGAGGCTGGGAAGGGCAGGGAGGGCTGCTTCCCCTGCTGGCAGCCGTTGTGGTGAGGCTGTGGTCTGCTGGCCACACACATGCGGGTAGAGGCAGTCCTGGCCTGTTGGAGCTCGGTTTCAACCAGGGCAAAGACGGAGCAAGAGCAGAGTCAGAGCCCTGTCGAGGTGAATTGCCCAAGAGGATGCCCACTGGGGAAAGCAGGGACCCCATCCTGGCATGGTCCTGCTTTGGCTGCACACAGGTTACCCATCCTGCTTCTCCCCCCTGCTGCCATCATGCCTGCAGAACTGGAGAGCCCAGGAGATGATACAAATGCAGTGGGAGTCCTCCCTGGTTACCCCAGTGCTGGCTTAGGGAGGGATCTCTCTGCTTTATGCCCTTTTTTAAGGCTTGGCTGTGATGGTAGGCACTTGCAGACCATGCAAGAGATGGCTCTGCCTGTCCCCGCTCTGTCCACTGCCCACCAAGGGGCCATGTACCCCAGTTGCTCATCGTAAACCTGGGTCCTGGGTAATCCTGTTGCTCCGAGCACAGGCACAGCCCTTCCTTGCACCGCAGTCAGTGGCGCTGCTCTGAGCTGTTGAGATGTCTGTCTTCGGCTAGCAGGCTTGTTCAGTGTAATAACTATACGGTTGGACTAATCTGGCTTGTTTTAGCTGAACTGGAGGACAAAGGATGGGATTTTTCTAAAGCACCTGAGGGATTCAGCAGCATTCATCCTTGTGCTGGGGCTGGTGCCTGTGAATCACTCGTAGGATGGCTTGGTTTCAAGCCCCAGTTTTAATCATGATGTAAATCATGAGCTTTCATCTTGTTTTGTCTGTGCTCTTTGTGTTTGCACTTTTAAAAGAATATTCCCCAGAGAAACACTGGCTCTCCCTGGTTAGTAACCATTAGGAGGTATCTCTTTTCAGCTAAGTGAAGCCCATGCACTAAATTTAGTACTTGCATTTGCTGATCAGGATGTTACATGGAACATATAAGTGGCTTTATGGCATATCATACATATAGTCAGACTTCATTTCTATGTTCTACTACATTTAAATAAGATGATTGATTTTTTTTGTGTGTGTGTGATACATGTCCAGCTGCTTTTGGATGGAAATTTAAATTCAATTAAAATGCAGAAATCAGCATTTTAAATAATGCTTTTATTAGTTAAATAAAAACATGTTAAATGTTATGGATGCATGAGCAATTAAAAAAAAAAAAAGGCTGTTTTGCAGCTGAAGTTAAGTGATTTATTAAGCAAAGGAAGTTATTATCTCTCAGGAGGGAATTGAATGGATTGTTTGTGGTCATAATGGCCTTTAAGATTTTTAGAAGTGGTAGATCTCATCCTCGCCCACCTAGTTTTAAATCCAAGATTGGAATGAAGAAATGAGCATTACAGCCTTTTTCCTTCCCAGTTGGTTTCTCAACTTTGAGTGACCTGAACTAAAGTGAAAGGAAGCAAATACTGCCTGTGTATCTGCAGAAAAGGTTATGGCTGCCAAAAGCTGATTTATCAGCTCAGCAAATTCTGGTTGCAGGTGACTTTTTTTTTTTTTATCCCTATTCAGGGGGATTACTTGATCTAAAATATTGGAAATAACACAGGTAACTGCTTAACTAGTCATTTTTATTTAGCTTAAACTATCTTAAGGTCATGTCTTGATATAGGTTGTCATAATTTCAAGTTGCGTTTCGTAAACAGTTGCATTTAAAGAGCAGAAGTATGTTTAGTTTTCATTTCCAAAAGTGCCCTAGCTATTTTGCTGTTTACTCACTTACCGTGCGTGGTCATTTACATTCTCCTGAAAGCCCAACACAAGGCACTTGGCAGGAATGAAGCATAGCTGTTAATTCTTGATGAAGAAGCTGGTGGGGAGTGTCCTGGAGCTGTTCCTTGATGTCTTTTCTCCCTTCAGTTTGGCACCTCTTACTCTTGCAGGGAGCAGATCAAGAGGGTCAAAGACTCAGATGATGTTCCCATGGTGCTGGTGGGAAATAAATGTGACCTACCAGCCCGGACAGTTGAGACCCGGCAAGCGCAGGACCTGGCCCGGAGTTACGGGATCCCCTACATAGAAACGTCTGCCAAAACCAGACAGGTAGGAGGAGAGTTTTTTATTTAAAAAAAAAAAAAAAAAATCAATCTTCTGTTTCTTCTCTTCTTCAGTGCTGCCCTGGAGGGGCAGTCTGCCACCTTGCAGACAGATGGGTGCGAGGGCCAGGGTTAGTTGCTTCCTCAAGGCTAAATGCTCCATCAGGATGTTCCCTCCCCTGTCCGGGCTTGAGCCTCCATTCCAGAGAAGTGCGTAATTCATGCTCTGGCAGCAGTGAAGGGAAGATGCTTTCTCAGGGCTTTCTACAAAGCTTTCTCCTAGGCTCTGGAATAACCCCCATAGTCACTGCAGGTCAGCTAAGCTCAGGGGACTTGGCTAACCTCATCCATGGTCTATTTTGGCAGACGCACAGGCAGAATGTACCAGTGCTGGAAGGACCGTGTGGGGTTCCCAGAGCACAAAGGTGGAAGTTGATACCTTCAGTGGACTAGTGGTGGCTTTTCTGTTGGGTGGTAGACGTCATTCAGGCTGCTGAAAGCTAATGAATCTCAAGGACTTAGGAGCTCCTTGGCCTCATGGCTGCTCATTCAATCTCACTCGCTGTTTGGGGGCCACACTAAGATCCCTGTTAGTGTTCCCAGCTTGGTTTTGTGCCTTTAACTCTGCAATCTGCACTGCTGTAAGACAGCACTAGGGACACCTAGCTGGGGAGCAAAGCCCTCTCTTCTTTCCATTGTCCCCTCTCAAAGTGGGACGCTGCTTCAAGCGATGTTTTTCTTCCAGGGCGTTGAAGATGCCTTCTACACCTTGGTGCGGGAGATCCGTCAGCACAAGCTGCGCAAGCTGAATCCCCCAGATGAGAGCGGCCCCGGCTGCATGAACTGTAAATGTGTGATATCGTGACTATGGTGAGTTTTGGAAGCAGGAGGTGGGGTGCAGAGGGGGATATTGAAAGCAGGGCAGGTGGTGACTGCAGATGCACTCGTCTGCAAACAAACGCAGCAGAAGCATTTTCAGCAGTGGGTATTTTTTAATGAAACACCTTTTTGATTGAAATAGCATTTTTCTGTGAAAACACAGGTAAGTCAAAATTCCCCCTTTCCTGAGGAAGTGTGTAGGAGGAAAGGGTTCTTTATTTTTTCCCCTCATTTCATGGAACGAAATTCTACAGAACTGAAGAAAAAAATATACGTGACTTGTCGTGCTTTCCCTGGGAAAACCTCCCATGCTGCCCCTCTGAAAGAGGAGTTAAGCTGGTGTTGGCAGGTGTCCGGCTCACTGCACATTTACCAGGCTGGCCCTGGAAGAGTCCAGATGAAGAGCTGGGTGAGCGCATTGCCTCCTAAAGCACCCGTGTAATTTGCTTCATCCTGAAGCTTCAGAACAGACCTGTCTTACTGTGAAAGTCCTGTGTTCCTCAGAAGAGTTTTCCCTGTTATTCCCCTGGGATATTTGGAACTGATGCAATGTTCAGAATTAGCCATAAGGGGGCTGTTTTGCTTTTATAAATTGTGCATGCTGGAGCCAGAAACAATGTTTGTCAGACTGTGTTCACTTGCCTGTTTTTCTTCTTTTCTTTCCTTGTTGTTTTTTTTTTTTTAATTATGAATTTATTCAAATCATTGCAATCCTGCTGGATAGCAGTGAGGAAGAGCTCCTATTGCTGCTGTCTCTGCGTGAGCTGGGTGGCCTTAAGCCAAGTGCCTGGGAACATCTGGCTGTGTACCCAGCTCCATCCATAGTAGAATTGGAGAGAGGGAATTGGGGATGAGCACACCGGGAAGATGTACATCTAAGGACATCTGGGACTGGAGTGTGGGAGAAAAGCCTGCATGAACATTACCCTTAATGTCTTTTGAGGAATCACCCAAGCACCCGAACTGGCCCTTCACCCCTTTGCACAACTGCTGGAGTCCTAAAGAGAAGCGCATGATGTCCAGAGATGGTGCTAAGAGGGTCTTGCTGAAGGTGGAGGAGGGCAGCTGGTTTTCCTCCGTAGCTTTTTGAGCCAGCAGAGCTCTTCCCC
>NW_009649309.1:1176315-1181382 GCF_000708025.1 Charadrius vociferus
CAAAAAACAACCACCCGCATACCCCACCCCTCCGCTCCCAGCTGAGGCACGCAAGGTCTCCTGGGGGCCAAGCCGAATGCTGTGCCCAGCACAATTCTCATTGCTAAGGGAGGTTTTCCAGATGTTCAGGTCCTCCAGATGTTCAGGAGCTTTTCCTCCGGATGGGGGTTTGAGCTTGGGGTTCGTTTCCTGCTCTGGCTCACAGCTGACGGCATGGGCTCGGCGGACACTACTCCTCCCCTACACGCACTGCCAGGAGCTGTGACGGTCCTCATCACAGCCTGGTGGCCAGCACCGGCATGGGTAGTGCCTTCAAAAAGAGGGGCAAGAAGGGACTGAAGGAGTCTCTTGGAAACATTCCCCTCTGTTAAGAGAGTGTGCCCTGTGAGTTGCCCACTATTTTTCTGCTCAGGCAGAAGCTGGAAGCCAGACATCCCAGCTTATTCTAGCTGCACTGGCCAGGAGCAGAGGGAGGAATATCAGGGCACAAAAGGAGAAGTAAGGCAAGGACACACTGGGTTTTGGGGAGGAGAAGGGTGGGTGGGTGGCCAGGGACATCTAGCTGCATTTCCCCTGGACTCACTTTGTGTCTCCCTCCCTGGAAGAGGGAGAAAGATCTCACCAAACAGTGCCCTTTCCCACAACAAGGTTTGGGCAGAGGCAGGTGGTCTGGCGAGATGCCCAAGGCTTACCCATCACTCTATAGACCATTTGCTTGTTCCCTTCAGTGCACGTACAGATGCTTTGCTGAGCCAGGTCCAGACCTCTAAAACTTGTACAGCCCTTTGCTTTCCCTCTGTGGGCACTGGCAGGGTCATCCTGAAATATGAGGGCTGGGTAATGGAAACACCTCCCACTGATTCTGACAGTGAATGGGTGCTAATGAGTGTCCTCTTGTGGTTTCAGCTGACTGGACCCTGTCTTGGAGAGGTTCCCACTGTGCAGAATGCAAGGCAAGAGGTGAAGCGAAGGAAGAAGCAAACGGATTCAGGGGAGGAGTATAGGGGGAGGGGGAGAGGAAGAAGAGGAGGAGGAAGAGGACAGGGGGAGCATGAGCCCCTCCAAGGACTATCTCGCACTTCACCCAAGCCTGCAGCAAGCGCCTTTTTTTTCTTTTTTTTTTTCCTCCCTATCTCCTCCTCCTTTGGCCTCCTCCCACCCCGGCAACTGTACAAAGCCACAGATTGAATCACAGTAAATTATTATTTGATGGTCTCAACAAACTGTCTTGATGGCTGTGTCCTCCTTCCAGAGACTGCTGCTGCTGGTGCTCCGGGAGGATCACTGGTGAGACAGTGGTGAGGGAAGGGCACTGAGATTTGCTCTCCACAGACCGATGTCATACTGTAGGCTGTGAAGGCGCTTCCAGGATCCTAGAAGGTTTTTTCCTCCCTCCCTGGGAGATCACAACTAATTCGGTGGGCATCCATGCCCACCTGAAAATCTTTGGTGGCCCCAAGTTTTGGTGGGGTGGAAGACTGCAACCAGTCCAAGCCTGTCCTTGGCGCTCCCCTGGGTGCTTTGCTGTCAACCTAGTCCTTGTGGGATTTTTTTATGGCCTCAGATGCGATGCCTGGAAGGGAAGACGCATCGGGGAGATGTGAGAGCTGGGTTCTCCTCAGCTGGTGGCAGTTTGTTGCTTCCTTGCTTTTTTTTTTTTCAGGTGGCTCTTTCTGGCACAGCATCTCCCAAATGTTTATGTGCTCCAGAGGTAGAATTAGGCTTTTCTGCTCCCCTCCAGCACCTAGCGAACGCCAACACCTGCATAGCACATATACCTTGGGCCGCTCCTGTTTGTCAGCAGAGTATAATGGTATGCAAATCCTCATTTGCCCTGTGCACACCTTAATTACTGGTGAGCATGTAGCAGAAGGGCTCTCCTGCACTGCAGACAGCAGTCTGGCTGCTCAACAATTAAGACCAAGGATTCAGACTTCCAGTCCTTGGGTTTAGAGTGGGTAAGAGTGTTTTGGATGAGGGCTAATCTATTGGGAAGCCTGTCTTTGCTCAGCCCTGCTCCGTTGGGATTTTTGCCTGGGGTCTGACCGGCTTCTTGCAGAGCCAAGATGAGGCGTTGCATTCAGTGCCGCGGGTGGCTCAATGCTTGCTGCCTTTCCCAAGCTATTGCACAGGCTAATTTAGCTGGCATCCAGAATTAAGAGCATCAAAGGGGGAAGCTGATCCAGCTGAGTGTGGTGGGGAGCCGTTCTGCATGGGCTAGCCCAGGCCTGAAGAGGCACTGGGTTCGGCAGCTGAGGCCGGCAGGGGTTGGGAGTGGCGAGGGCAGCATGTGAATCACATGCCTCACATGGCAAAACCTGTACAGAAACCTGGGTCAGCGCTGGCACAAAGCCACAGCCCACCTGGGGGTTCCCAGCATCCACGCAGGCAGTCTCCTGTCCTGCTCCTCATCCTCTATCACGCCAGGCAGCAGCAGAATTAAACTCCAAAGCTGCTTGGAGTTTCTGCCTTTGCTTTTGGCCTGGGCAAGAAAGGACTTGTGCTAATGGCTTGGGTTTTGTACCTGCCTGCTGTGAACTGCTGTGGGGCACCCACCCTGGCTGCAGCTGCCTGGCACCCGGTTCCTGCAGGAGAAGGGCTGATCCCAGCTTGAGTGGGAGAAGTTACCCAAGGGAAGAGCTGCCCTGCCTTTACCTGGGTGTGCTGTTTCCAACAGTGCCTGTCCCCATGCTGGAGGAGTGCTGAAGATGCTGAGTTTAGTGTTATGTGGTGGGGCTGGACCAGAGGCTCCCAGACAACCTCCCAAACTAAGTTGTTTCAAGTGTGAAGCCTGGAAGTATGGGTTTTGTTCCGAAGTTGGCAGCTTCTGTGCAACTGCAGGCAGGGCAGAGGACAGGGCTATTTCATCCTTCTAGAAGATGACTAAAAGCCTTAACAGTTAGTGGGTGGGTTGACATGGGAGCCCTTGCTTGGTGGTGTTACTACACTAGGAACCTGGTGCTCTTATTCTGCAATAGAGCTTATCCCATCCTTTGCCAGGCCCTTGAAGGATGGAATAGCTCTATCCGGACACCTTCAAATGAGAAGTAATGCTTTGTTTGGGGCTCTAACATTCAGTGTTTAGGGCTCTCTCCAGGACTGGATTCTGGATGGCTCTAACCACTGAGAGTATCCCCTCATTTCTGGTTTGGAGCCAGAAGCCGCAGTCAAGGACCGGCAGCCATGGTCAAGCAAGCTGAGGAGCTCTAGGGAGCACCAGGAGCCAGGTGTCTTCAAAGGGCAGGCAACAGCTGCACTTGCAAGAGGCTGGCGTGTCTTAGCAAGGGTGTGCTAGAGCAGCACTGGCCAGAATACAAAGTCCTTCAGCAGGTTGGTCAGGAGCAGGAAGCTGAAGTATAAGCATCTCCCTTTCAGAGAGGTTTCTGCTTCCGTCAGGGTGAGGTTTTCCAGCTTGCTCAGGAAAGCTCTGGATCTAGTCAAGTCACATGTGTTATTGTAGCTTGTTAGAGGATCTAGTTGCAAAATACTGTTGCTTCCTTGGGCCACTCCTCAATGGCTGTTGCACCGAAGGGTGCTGAAGATGAGCTGTTTCATCAGTGGGTCAGCAGTCAGGGTCTGGGTTTAGGAGCACACTATATCAGGCACCAGACAGACATTTCTTCCCAGTGGAAGAGTCTAGTTGAAACTTCACAGCTTTGATCTGTTGTACACTTCAAGTGGTTTCAGATATTGACAGGCTCTTCTCTGGGGTGGCTGGTTATAGTCCTATTTTATGTATGGCTGTAGATGTGCTGGGAGCCACTGGGGTTCTGCAAATGGACCTTAAAGTTCTTCAGGAGCCAGGGTACAGCTTCATCTTCGTGCAGGTGTTAGGACAGTGCTATGACAGGACAGCGCTTCAGAAATCCAATAGGTAGGTAGGAGCTGGAACTGGAGACTGCAAGCGTCTTGGGAGGATCTGGCTGATAGGTGGTGGTCCAAGTCTGGGAGGTTGCAGACCAATCTCATTCCTTTTGTGGATTGTACCCATCAGAAGTGAGGCAGCCAGGACCCTCAGACAGTGCTGGTCAGTAATATAGCCATCTCAGCAGGTGGAAGCACTGCTGATTAGTTTTTTTTGCTGTAGAATCATAGAATTGTCTAGGTTGGAAGAGACCCTTGGAATCATCAAGTCCAACCATCTACCCTACTCTACAAAGTTCTCCCCTACACCATATCCCCCAACACCACATCTAAACATCTCTTAAAACACATCCAGGGATGGTGACTCAACCACCTCTCTGGGCAGCCTATTCCAATGCCCGACCACTCTTTCTGTGGAAAAATTCTTCCCTAATGTTCAGTCTAAATCTACCCTGTTGGAGCTTGAAGCCATTCCCTCTTGTTCTGTCATTAATTACCTGTGAGAAGAGACCAGCACCAACCTCTCTACAGTGTCCTTTCAAATAGTTGTAGAGAGTGATGAGGTGTCCCCTCAACCTCCTGTTCAAACTAAACAGTCCCAGCTCCTTCAACCGATCTTCATATGATTTCTTTACTAGGCCCTTCACCAGCTTCGTTGCCCTCCTCTGCACTTTCTCCAGTACCTCGATATCTCTCTTGTATTGAGGTGCCCAAAACTGGACACAATACTCGAGGTGTGGCCTCACCAGTGCTGAGTACAGGGGCACAATCACCTCCCTACTTCTGCTGGCCACGCTATTTCTAATACAAGCCAGGATGCCGTTGGCTTTCTTGGCCACCTGGACGCACTGCTGGCTCATATTCAGCTGCTTGTCAATTAGAACACGCAGGTCTCTTTCTGCCAGGCAGCTTCCCAGCCACACTTCCCCAAGTCTGTAGCGCTGCATGGGGTCATTGTGGCCCAAGTGCAGGACCTGGGACTTGCCCTTGTTGAAACTCATATCATTGATGTTGGCCCAATGACCCAATCTATCTAAGTCTCTCTGTAGAGCTTCCCTATCCTCCTGGGAATCAACACTCCTGCTTAACTTGGTGTCATCTGCAAACTTGCTGATGATACATCCTATGTCCTTATCGACATCATCAATAAAGACGTTAAACAGAAATGGTCCCAACACTGAGCCCTGAGGCACACCACTTGTG
>NW_009649309.1:1182278-1201641 GCF_000708025.1 Charadrius vociferus
TTGTCATTTTTTTTTTTTTTTTTTTTTTTTTTTTTTTTTTTTTTTTTTTTTTGAGATCCAGCAAGAGATCCCTCTTTAGCCAAGCTGGCCTCCTTCCCTGCCTACTTGTTTTTCAGCATATGGGAACAGCCTGCTCCTGTGCCTTTAGGACTTCTTTCTTGAAGTATGTCCATCCTTCCCGGACTCCTGTATCCTTAAGGGCATCCTCTCAAGGGATTCTGTCTAGCAGTCTTCTGAACAGATTAAAATTTGCCCTCCGGAAGTCTAAGGTGGCAGTTTTGGTAACCCTTCTCCTTGTTTCTCCAAGGATCGAGAACTCAATCATCTCATGATCACTGTGCCCTAGATGGCCTCCAACCTTTACTTTCCCCACAAGTTCTTCCCTGTTCACAAGGAGCAGGTCTAGGAGGGCACTTTCCCTGGTCGGCTCACTTATCAGCTGCATGAGGAAGTCATCCTCCACACATTTCAGGAACCTCCTGGATTGTTCCCTGTCTGCCGTGTTGTATTCCCAGCAGATATCGGGGAGGTTAAAGTCCCCCACAAGAACAATGGCAAACGACTGTGATATTTCTCCCAGTTGCTTATAGAAGGCTTCGTCCACCTCACTGCTTTGGTTGGGAGGCCTATAGCAGACTCCCACAGCGATATCACCTTTATTTACCCTTATCCTAATACAAACACTCGACCCTGTTATCACTATACTTAATTTCTGAGCTCTCATAGCATTCTTTGACATACACATAATTCTGTAATTAGAAGATTGCAAGGAACCCCAACTCAGGTTCAATGTTCAAGTCCATGCTGAAAGTTGGAGGTAGATTGGAAAGTTGGAGGGAGCAAAAAGAGGTGCTGAAAGCTCGACACCGCAGCTCTTCCCCTGAAACTACATATTAATCGTGTATTAATGTAGTACTGCATCTTTGTTCCAGGAGGTTGACTTCAGGAGAATTGTGACAGATCTTCAATGCACAGTAAGATACGTCAGCTCTGATCTGATCTTTGGGGTAGGCAAAGACCAGATGGTATCACTTCTCTCAGGTGGAGCTGTTACTTTGGACTTGGTGTTTTCACTTGCTGGCTTGGTGCTGGTAATTCAGGTACAGGACAGCAACTTGCTGGTCATGACAGGTAGGATTTCAGTATGTGAGTTCACTATCTGCT
This sequence comes from Charadrius vociferus, assembly GCF_000708025.1. Lineage (NCBI taxonomy): Eukaryota > Metazoa > Chordata > Aves > Charadriiformes > Charadriidae > Charadrius > Charadrius vociferus. The sequence continues at coordinate 1,183,443 of NW_009649309.1, forward strand.
TGCTAGCTGAACGTCTCAAGTCTGAAAGTAGTATCAGGGTTACAGTTTCATTATAGTGAATGACAGTCTGGAGAAGGAATTGCTGGTTTTGGAGTTGATTTAGTTGATTTTCCCCATAGTTATTTAAGGTGCGTTTGTTCTAGAAGTACCTGGACTGGAAAATGTGTTTTTCAGATACTGCAGTTGTCCCCCTTATGACAAGGAGCTTGTTGCCCATGTCAGTTCTGCTTCTATGGCACAAGCTTAGGTGAGCAGAATGTGCAGTTATACTGAAGAGCTGCTCCAGCTGCATAGCTGGAAGCTGCAGACGTCTGTAGAGTTAAGCTTTTTCCTGTATTTGGACACATCTACTCGTGTTTGGCTGCTGTGATCTCTTCAGTTGGTCATGGCAAGGCTGGACCAAACTTGGTGCTGTGCCATGGATCTCGAGCAAGTGTGAACACCACCTTCTCAGGCTTCAGGCAGCATCATACTGATTATTGGGAGGCTGAATCTCCCATGATAGAGGAATGCCACCTTTGAACCTGTACTTAAGTGACAGCATAGCTGAGGAGGTCTGGTCTGGTTTGGTTTGATCAGATCCAGATCTTTCAGGACTGACGAATAAGTGTTTGTCTCCTGCATCATTCAAGTGCCCCACACCCTGTTACAGAGGGGTTGGGGTTCCAGAGACATCACAGATGAGTCAACTGACAAAATTGCTTATAAGACCTTAAAGATGCTGATTAAGTGCTGGAACAGATCTAATGCCTTTTAGTCTGTGAGGGCTTCCACAGTAGCATTTTCCTAAGCCAGCAGAGGTGGCTCCAAAATAGATGAGCACATGGTGCTTGCTGAAGGCTTTGGCAAGAATCTGGGTTGAGTTTGCAGGAGCTGGTACCAATGACTCATTGCTGGAGAGAGACCTGAGAGGTGAGGGGGGGTAGCTGAATGAAAGGTTGAGTTTTATAGAGCAGCCCTGGCTAAATGCTGGCCTCATCCTCCTCACTTGCAGCATGGTTGGGTGAGGAGGAGCAGACCAGGTTTCGCTTTGGACTGTGGTCCAGTCCACTGCTGCAGTCCTTTCCAGCCTGAGCAGTACTTCCATATCACTACTCCTTGACTTCACCAGGAGCCGTAAAGGTAAGCAAAGCCACCCAAGAACCAGCTTCCCCAAGTACCTGCCTGCCTGAGTGAGCTGCAAGCTTAGATACCGCAGGAGCAGGGCTCTGGCATGGGGCTGGGCTGAGTGGCCTCCAGGGCACCACAGTGGCCGAGGCTATTAATGGGGTGGTTAGAAGCAGGGGCTTGTGGTATTGCACCCTCTCTATCCACCAGTACCTTTAGGGATCTCATACCAGTTTTGGAGCAAGGATGGAAGTTTCTACTGTTAACCTTTCTCTGTGTCTTAAGAAGAGCCAGCTTTATTGTGTGGAAGACTAGGGCTAAATAAGCCAGGCTTCAGTGACCAGTCTTGAGACTTCTGTCTTTGTGTGTGCCTTCAAAGTCATCTCCATTTCCATCTTGGGCTCTTTTGTAACTGCTGCCAGTGAGTAGGACACTTGTGGGTTAGGACCAGCTGCTGCGTCTCCTAGTGAGATGCTGGCCGTGTTGTTTCAGCTCTGGTTTGCTTATCGCCTGCACTTTCATGGTGCCCATGTGCTGCTAGATGAGCATGATTGCCTTGCTACCAGGAGGATGCTGGTGTACGCCCTGTGGGCTTCCTTGGCCACTGAGGTTTTACGATTTGGGAGATGGTTTAGGAACGGTTCAGACCTGCATCTTTCAGCTGCAGATGTGCTGCACAGATGATGTGCTGTAGGAAGGGGGTGGCATTGCTCAGAGGGCAGTGTGACAGCAAACATCCTGGCCACCAGCAACTGGTGGGAACAGGGACAGGCAGATGGGACTGGCCCCATGTGCAGCTTTGTTCCCTCTAGGGCAGGTGAGCCTTGCTTTCTCTGTGGGTTGAGTATAGGGTCTGTGGTGTAGCAGAGCCAAGGTACCGGCCCCAACCCAGGCTGCTGGGGCTGGGGGTTGCATGCCCCTTGCTTTGCTCTCCAGCCCCCAGCCACTGCTGCCATGGCCCTTTTGCAGCACGCAGGCAGCACACAGCTAGCACAACAGCATGCGAACATCAAGTGAACAGTGCAGCAGGGTGAAGAGGAGGAAGACTCCCAGCCCCAGCCTAACTCCAGCACTGCCTCTGCCAAACAGGCTGGGGCGCAAAGCTCCCAGACACAGCACACCCATCTCTCTCCCCCTGCTGCATCCCAGGACCAGAGCCTAAAACAGGCCAAAGCCTTGCTCCCTCCCTCAGCTTGGCTCTGCTCCAGGCTCCACTTAGCATCAATTATTCAGTGCTGACTTGCTGATGTGTTGCGGAGGCACACAGTAGGGTTGCCGAGCTCTTAGCGGTGGTGGGCACAGAGGATGAGGAGCACAGCCGTGACTCGGCAGAGAGCCAGTGAGTGACAGGGTGAGATGTGGCTGCCCGCCTGTGCCAGCTCCTGGCGCTGCTGGTTTGGCTGTTCATGGGCCAGGAAGGACAGGAGCCATAGGGGGCTGCCAGGGCACCAGAGCTGAGCGCAGCTTGTGGGGTTGCATTGGAGTGGTTTCTGGGCAGGGACCAGCCCTGGGAGCTGATGGTCTGAAAGCCATGATGAGAGCAGCAGCTCTACTGGGGAAGGAGAGGATTTAATAATGGCAAATGCCAAGCACGCAGGGTGAGGCAGCGGGACTGGTCCCTGGCTGACAAGGCCATTAGTATTTAAGCAGCAGCCTCAATAACTTCTACAGAGTTCATTCGCCACTGGTCGTGGTGCTGTACAGCAAATGGGTATTGGTAAGCCTGGGTTTGGGACTACACAGCCGTCCTGCTCTTGGTCCCCTAGCAGCAGCACCCTGGGGACACCAGCACATCCCGTGCTGGGACCTTCCTGCAACAGGAGAGTGTGCCAGTGCCCTGCATGGTCTGCATCCACCAAGACCCCCCCAGAGGTCTTTTTCTTCTCTGGTAAGGGATGGAGGTCCTAGGCTTTCCTGGTGGGCAAGTCCCGGGGGTGGCCTCCCCCTGGGGAGGGCTCTCTGCAGTGGGTGCTTGCTGTGTCCTCAGGCAACCCTACCTGGGACCACCATTCAGCACCCATTCAAGGCTGGGTACCACTGTGGCTCCTGCGTTAGTTGAAAGGATGCTGTTGGGAGATGTCGTGGAGCCTTTCCTGTCCCTGGTGCCTACAGGAGCAGGGTGAAGCACCCTGCCACAGCCACGAGGCCACGACCAGGCACATGCATGGGGTGTGGGGACCAAGGATGCCAAGCAATGTCTTACTCCATATTTTTCAATGACCAAGTGAACTGAGACTGTTTCAGAGAAGAACTGGACTCTGCCTGCCACATCCCTCAAACACATCATGACTTGCCTTCCCTGGGGGCAATCCTGCCCTTCTGGACACTTCTGCTCCCTCCCTGGCAGCATGGAGCTGAAGCTGTCCCAGCAGTTGGATAAATGCCATATCCTAAACCCTACGGTGCCTGTCACAGAGGTAACTGCCATAGCCATTCAAACCCAGTCCAAACCGGCTGCTTCCTCTGTGCTGCCTGAAAGCCAACAGGTTTGCTGGGGCTGTCAGCTGGGAGGTGACACAAAGCAGCTTGTGCAACTAGGCTGCTTGCAGGCACTTGGAGACGTGGGGGAGACAAGGTTTGCTTCACTCCAGCCCATGGATGTCCTACCCATGCTCTCAATGGAGCATCCCTGGGCTGGCATCCAGCGTTAAACGGTACGGGAGATGTGCCAAGAGCTGCATCCTCACTGTACTGCTGCTCCACTGTGGTGCTTACTGGTGCTGGCTTTTTTTTTTTTAGCCTTGCAGACCAGGTTTAAATGAGTTAATATAAATAAGCTAAGTTAAGGACACTGGAGAACAAGGTAGGAGCTTTTTTCTGTTCCTGTTTGACCTCATTTGGGTGAGGCAGAAGCTATGCTCTTCAGAGCACTGCTAGAAGCAGGAATACCAGCCTACAGCACCCACTGGGTTGCACACGGGGATGCCACATTTCCTGCACTGCCCTTAAATCCTAGGGTGGCATTTAGCTAATCCTGGCCCCTCCATTTTGCTATCACTCTTTGTGCCCTCTGTGCTGCTCTGGTAGAGACAGATGACCCTGCATTTACCATAACCACGTTTCTTAAGTACCAAATAGCAACTTTGTCTCTGGGAAACACAATACTGCCCAAAATTAACACCCCAAAGCCAACAGTACTGTGGTGATCTCAGCACAGGAAGCACTGGCTATGAAATTTGGGGTGTGTCAGAGGTGCTGCTCATGCACAGCTTTTTAAAATCCATTTTCAGCTGTGAGCAGCACCACCTTACGCTCTCAGTGACTGACTTAAGCATGACTCAGTCCTGACTCACATGACATCATGGTGAGTCGCACCCACCCACGCACCTGCAGTGCAAGGAGCTGTGCCCACACGCTCCCCATCCTGTCCGACCCTCCCAGCGCTGCCTGTGGGCAGGAAAACAAACTCCACACCTGAATTCTCAGCCAAAAAAATAAAGCTGCAGCAGGGCTACTGGCCACCAGCTGTGTGTCAGAAGGGATGTGCATGGGCTGTGGGCAGAACACTGCCCTCAGCTCAGGAAGCCAGGAGAGGACAGCAATACGTAGAAAGGCGGTTTTCTTCTCACTGCTGCTGGGGGTGTCTGTATTTAACCGTGGTAGAAAAGCAGGGAGGAAGGCAGAGATGAAGTGTGACAGACCTGCCACAGCTGAGGCACACCTGGTGAACCCAGCTGAAAGCCAGCAGGAGAAGGCAACTGGTCCTACTGCAGCATCTGGCGCCGTAAGAAACCTCGTGGAGTCTGATTTTATGATAAACTTCTTTAACCGTTACCATTACAACCATGTAAAACACAGCATCAAATACGCTGGACAGTCTGTTTGGATCAGTGTAAAAAGGAATGACTGACTTTTTTTTTTCCCCCCCAAAAAAAAAACTTCCCCACAAAAAAAAAAAACAATGGAAAAAAAAAAGCGCAGACATAAAAATATTTTTTAAAGTAATAATTATAATACATTAGAAAGAGTCATGGAGGAAGCGTTCCACGCTGTAAACAAGAATAGCAATTAAAAAGAAAAGCAGATGGTAGCTGGGCTTTCAAAGTGCATGGCCTAGAGGCCCTGACCTTGACCGCCATCCCACACTGGAGCTGGTCCCTGTGGCTCCTGCTGCCTGCCGGTGCCGCAGCCACTCAAAGTGCTCAATTACAACCTCCCCACACCCCCACACCCCCCCCAATGTTGCTACATGGAGGGCAGTGAGGGGAGAGCTATCCCATGGCTGTGAGGACAAGGAAGGGGTGGGGGAAGCTGCTTTCCTGAGTTTGCTTGTGGCAAGAGTGGCTTTTGCTACAGGGCTGAGGCCATTATAGAAGGCTGGGCCAGGGATGCAAGTGGCTTGGGCCATTGTTTCTGTCCTGCTGAGCTGCTACGATCACCCTTCTCCTTCCCTTGCTATCATCCCCAGCAAAAGAGCTGAGGCCAGGCCAAGTCCTGCCCACCCCTGCTGCCACAGACCTGCCATGGCCACACCTTCATCTGCGGCAAGAGGCAGAGAAGGAGAGAGCATTGGTCATCTCCTAGTAGGTTATGTTTTGATGTGCTTAAGTGAGAGCATTGCTTCAAGGAAAGCAATGCACATTGCTGGCTCCCAGCCAGCTCAGGCTACTTTGCCCCAGGAATGCTTCCCAAACCTGCCAGGTTTCAGGGGGCTGCAAGTTGGAGAAGAGTTTCTTAGGTGGTACAGTGAGGAGCTCAGAGACCTTCCCAGCAAGAAGCACATTGATAGGAGGGCCTGTGTCCACCTGGTCCAAAGGTTACTGAAACCATCTGGTGGCTTCCCCCAGGCTTGGAGGTGACCGAGGACCTTGCTGCTCATTCCCATTAGGGCTTGGAGGGGAGGAAGCCCCCCAAATTCTTGTAGAACACCATACACCAAACACCATGTGTTGGCTACTGAGCATTTGACAGCTCTCCAAAATTAGAGCGAACCAGCTTTTAAAATGTGAATACTGCAAAACATCCCAGACACATGCTGGAGCACATGATGTGCAAAAGCTGTGTGCCCAAAATGAGGGGAAAAAGGTCAAAATGAGGGGAAAGAGGTCTCAGCTCTTGCACATGTGAGCCAAATCCTCATGTGTGTTAGCAGGAGTCCTATGTGTGTTTCAAGGAGAGGACAGACCCCCCAAGCTACAGAAACCAAGCCCAGAGGTGACCACCAGCCCTTAGATGCTTCCCAGTGAGCTCCAGGGCTGCTAGCGAAAGGCAATCTGTACCTGTCCTGAAGTAGTCCCCAGGTATTTTAACACACAAATAGGTTTAACTACTGCACCGTTACTGAAAAATATACTCCAAATTAAAACCAATTCAAGCACCATTGTCCTAGAAAGGACCTGTGGTGTCTCAAAACACAAATACTGAACATTCATACAGCACCGCCTCAAAGAGCAACTGTCGACTCCTCACAACACCCCTGCGAGGTAGCTAATAGGGTTATCTCTGCTTTGCAGAGGGAGAGAAGACAGGCAAGGTTGAAGACTCAGCAGAAGACGGGGTCTCCAACAGAGCAGGGGTTGCAACAGAAGCTGAGGGTGCTGTGGTCTGGCTGGCAACATCCAAAGATAGGGTGTTCACTTTGATGCTCTCCCCACTGCTAACATAACCCACCACAAAAAAAAAAAAAACAACAAAAAAAACCACACCAAAACCAAAACCCTGATAAACCCCACAAAGTAATTTAGTCGAAGTTTTCTGCTAGGCTTCCAGGTAGGCTTAGGTATGTTACTGAAGCAGCCTCCAAGTTAAAAACCAGTTTTCAAAGTCTTAGAACTTTACGGAACTTTGCCCAGGGTCTCCATTGAATGGATGGGAATCCCACCTGCAGTCCCACCTAAGGTGGCATCTGCAGCCACCCCTTCTGGACAGCAGAGTCAAATACCGCACATCTGGACTAGTTTATTTCCTCCTGGTTCCATTGATCTGCCTTCCTGATGAAGTCCCTTCACCTGGGAACATGAGTTTGGACCAGTTCTTTCAGTGGGGCAAGCTGTCCTGGGGTCCTGGCACACCTCCAGCCAACGGTTTGGGCTGCACAACAGCAACACCCTGGGATGGAGAGGAGATGGACAGGGCACCAGGATTTGGTGCATGAAAGGCAAATGGGCACTTACTCCTCAGCAGTGGTCTGTGGTAACATTGATGCTTTACAGCAATCATCTTCCAAACCTCTGTGCCCACGTTTCCTTCCTTAGTTGTTGATTTCTGGGTGAGCTAAACCAGAAGGGCTGAGATTGGGTTCTAGGCAATGTGCTCTCCTTCCCCAGCTCTTATGCTGTTTCCACCCTGACACTTAACTTGCTCAAAGTAAAAGCAGGCTTCAGGTTGGGCACCGTGATTAGACACCATCACACCTCCAGCAGCTTGCTCAGCTTGCTAGTGAAAGCTGGAGGCTTCCCAAGGCAGCAGCCCCTTTTCCTGTTCAGCCAATAAAAGGCAGTGAGCCTGCTCGCCGCTCTGAACCCACGAGGGAAAGACCAGCAGAAAGGCCACTCAGCCCAAGAGACCAGGCTCAACTTTCATTGCTGTCCTTGTCACCTTGAAAACTTGGGAAAAAACCACCCTGCTGGCAGTTCTCCACTGGAGACTCACACCAAGGAGACCTTCCAGGAACTCACCAGCTGTTAAACCTCCCCTCCAGGACACTATCCACTGCTGCAGCAGAAGTGGGGTACAGCTGGGCACTGCTCTGGGGAATTGCATAGAGTAGGTAGCGGGCTGCCTGCGCCCCGCTGGGATGCCATGGTGCTGCCTGAAAATGCTGCTGCCTATAACCGTGGGTCTGGGAAAAGAAATAAAAATCTATTGCTACAAAGGCCTTTGAAAGCAATGCTGTTGGCTGCATTGATCAGGCATTATAAAGAAAGCATTTTGGACTCCTATGCCTTGCGCCCACTTGCACGGCCATGGGTACTCATGGCAGGCAGGAGCAGAAGAAAACATAACACAATCACCAGCTCTGCCTCTCCCTGACACGCAACGAGGCTCGGGGAGCTTCGATGAAACAAAAAGATGAAATTGCTTTCCAATTTGTCCATAGGAAAGATGCAAACCCAATTTGCTGGTGCCTCCTTGTGCCAGCAGTCACCGCTCCACCTCCTCGCCGGGCACTCGTACCAAAGCACCGCTCGACAGGCAATGGCTGCTGTTCTGTCACCTTGACACAGCCCTGCTGCACGGGGAAGTCCCAAAACCAGGATGAGGATGCTGCTCCAGCACCTGCTTCCTCTCCCTTGCCTCCCCCCATCCCTACTAAAACGTCACCGATTTGGGCAGCTTTGTCAGGGGAGGAGAGCCTGAAAGGAAACTGTTCTCTGAGTGAGATTTGGCAACCTGTGGTGGTAATTTTGGTTTGGGGCTCAAGGGAGGTCGTGGGGCTTTCAGTGTGTTTAATGGTTTCTGGAGGCTTTTTTGGGCATCTACCTCCTCCGGATCCAGCGCAAGAGGTGGTGCCGTGGAGGTGGCAGGCAGAGGACGTCCAGCCTCTGGCAGAGGCAATGCCACCTGCTTTCTGTTCGAGAAGTCCTGCTCTGTTGCATGGGCCACGTGGAGGGGAGTGGTGGTCTTGATAACGGTGTAAGGGCTGTTTCCCTCCACCGTGGGGGACGGCGCCTGTTGGAAAGGGAAGCCCTCGCCCAGCCCCGCTGCCTCCAAGTCACTGCTGGATAAGACAGGCACGCTGCCACCCACCAGCCCATGTGCAGGTGGTGTGCCCAAGCTCTCCGGCCAGTGCGCAGTGCTGGTGGTGCTCCCTGGCCTGTTCTGCTGCAGGCTGGCAAGCTCCCCCGTGGATGCAGCTTTAGATGCCAAGCGCTTCAAATCTGTTTTGTCCAGCAGTGCTGCTCTGCAGCATTTCTCAGCCATCTCCTCCGCATGCTTGCTCTCGGAGGAGCTGTTATGCTGCGACACACTGGAGAGCTGCTGCCAGCTGTCTGGCACAGGGTCGGGGGCTGCATTGAGTGCTTTCTCTTTGCAGAGGGAAGATGCTTGTTCTCCCACCAGCAGGGCAGCAGGCTGCCATACTGCATGGTCTGTAGCAGAAAGCTCAGCGGTGCTTGAGTCAGGAGGACTTGGCATGTTTTGGAGAGAGGAATCCAAGGAGCCATGCTCGTCCAGGGCAGGAAGTGAGACTGACTTGTGGTCCACCATGGCATGGCTGGCGATGAGAAGAGGCTGCTCTGAAGGCAGGAGGTGATCATGGGCCTCTGTTTCGCTTGTCTTCAGAAGAAACTGTGGCTGCCCGTCCGTGGTGGGCTCCACCCAACCCTCCTCTCCCGGTTGCCCCCTGCCAGGAGGATGCAAGTGGACGTCCGTCGCTTCAGCTGCTTCACCCTGGAAGGTGAAAGTCCTTGCCTCCGCTGCCGTTGTTTCTCCCAGTGCCCCTGGACCTTTGTGGGGATGGGGCTCCTTGTCCAGAGGGTGCTCACCCATGCGGCCATTCTGGCCGTTGGCTGCCATGTTGCCCTTCATGGCTACCGGATTGAGGGACAGCTCCAGGCCCAGGGGTTTCCGTGGGAACTCCTCAGGCTTTGCTGCATTGGAAGCAGAGAAAACAAAATAAAACCCAAACTGTGCATCAGTTCAATTTTGCATCTGGCATGACCTGACTGTGGGGAAGGCACAGTGGGTGCCAGCCCTTCTGGGCTGCCCCAGCTCCCAGCTACACCAGAGAGATGCTCTGCTCCCCAGGGGACAGGGGTACCACTGGCCATTCCTGCCGGGCTGCCCGCCTTCCCCTCTACCCACCTGGTGGGGGGAGGTCAAATTTCATCTTGCGCAGTTCAGTCATCGACACCTGCAGTTGCTCAATGACAGTATCGTCCTCGTACTGCAGGGAAGCGGCAATTTTCTCCTGCAGAAATTCCCGTAAATCTTCCAGCGTCATCTTCAGCAAGCGCTCTGAGGGACGATAGAAAGGAGTAATGGCAGCGGCATGGCCAAATTGCAGGCTAGCGTGAGCATGGGTTGCATTGCTTTTCTGCTGCTGTTCCCACTCTGGGGTGGGACACCCTGAACGTTTTTGCCTCTCTCCCACCTTCCCACTGTTGCTCAAGGTTGTCAATACATTTACATATCCGTGCCACCGCTGGGCAATAGCTCAGCAATGACAGGACGATGGTGGGGCTGGGACCTGTGCTGACCAGGATGCACGTTTTGGGACATTTCTGGAAGTTCTCACCAATACCTCTAGGAGAAGGAAAAGCTCCATGAGATAGACCCCAAGCATCAGACTGAACAGCCAGTGTCGAAGCCACCACCGCCAGTCAGGGATGCCAACATGCACCAGCCAGCAGGAAGGGATGCAGACAGGGATGCTGACCCACACCAGGAATGCAGACAAGGATGCGATGCAGGCAGGAACAGAATGCAGGCAGGAAGGCCGATCCGCACCACATTCCTCAGGGAGGAGAGATGATTTCACAGCCAGGCTGAAACTTCTGGCTGCCTGCCAGTTTCCCAGTCTTTGCAAACAAACGGGATACTTGAAGATGGATTTCTGGATAGCCTGTTCTTCGTTCAACTGAAGGAAGAGCAGGGTGGCTGTTTGCAGAAGCCAACACATGCAGTCCCACAAATCCCACTGGCCCAAAGGTTCCCAGCATGCAATATCAGCATCACTCCTGTTCCAGAAACAAAGCAAGGCTGCTAGCTAATGGGAGTCGGGGGGTTCAAAGTCCCAAAGACCTCGAAGTAGAAACATCACTGCCTTAATGTTATTTTAAAAAACACGGTTTGGTCATTTTAGAAGTCCATTAATAGCTTTATTTCTCCCCCTACAGTCTTTTCAGCTGAACTGCCACATAGAACTTTGCAGACAGATGGGTTGCTGTCTGTATTGCCCCTAAAACAGTGTTGATAAAGGATGTGGGGTGCAGCATGCAGAAGGAGGCAGCTGGGAGCATTTTAGATGGGGTTTGCTATGTGCTGAGTGCAGGATTTCAACCCGTGTGGCATCTCATTTCCTCCCCAGAGCATCAGCACAGGACTGTGCCTTTTGGGGCCAGCACAGGGTCAGCAAGTCAAGTGGCCAGCAATGCTTTTTGGGTTGGCAGCACAAGAGTGGCGCAGCATGGTGCCATCTCTGCTATGCAATACGCGCTCTGCTGGGACCTTACTTTTGTGCAGTTTGAGGATGGTGTAAGCCATGGCCGTCAGCACACGCTCTCCTTCCAGGATGTAGATATCCCACAGTCGCAACGTGAGGGTGAAGGGGGTCTGTTTCAAACACACAAACAAAAAAATGGCTCATTAGCACCACACATTAGCACTGATTGATGGGAAGATGATAGAGAGGTTAGTGGCATCACTATGTCCCCTCGCATGAAAACACACAACAGGGTGAGGCATTGGATGTCCAGGATTCATCTATGACACAAAAACCTGTTTTATCATCTATGGTTTTGCCTTAAAGCCTTGGGTGACTGGGAAAGTACTTAAAACCCAGCCATGAATGCAGGAAAAGAAGATATTTTCCGCGCAGGCACACTAGCACAGGGATTCCCCTACCCTGGAGGGAACATTGTCATCTTTCAGCCTTGCAGGCACAAAAAACCACTCCTGTATCCATCCAAATTGTCCAAACAGATGAAGGGGTATTTAACGGATAGGTCTGAAGGCCCAACGGTGCTTCACTTAAGCATTAAAAAAATCAATCCTTTGGTGTCTATAAAAGCGGTATTCCTTACATGCAGGCTTATTCCTTCCTACTAGAAAAACCTCTGCAAACAGGACTGAACTGATATCCAAAATGATGGAGCAGCCCATCATCTCCCAGCAAAGATTTAAGGCATCTCACCAACACAGAAATTAATAGTATTTCTACTGTGACATTTAAGTTCAAATTTAGGATGCTGCACTTACACTCTGGAGTTTGGCACACTGGCTGTTGCAGCCCTTAAAAGAGCTTTTTAAAGGGATTTTGCATTTTACACAGCTTTTAGTGACAGACTGCAAAGCAGTGAGTTCCCTCGCAAGAGAAAGAGGTCATCTGCTATTTTATAGAAGGGGCAGCAGAAAACTGAGAACACACAGATGTCCTAAACATTACCAAGTCTGGATCTTGTGTTCAAGTGTGCAAGCACAATGCTGCCCCTAAAAATAAAGTAGTTTTGGCTCAGGACTGGCAAATTAGTTCTGGACAAATCAGGGTAATTTTCTCACGCTTTCATGTGTCTCCAGTGCTGAGCCCGCTGCTTTGCCTGCAGCTGCTATAGTGCTATTTGTTCAGGTTTGTGCCTGCAGCTCTTCTTCTCCCTATGTTGTTTCCAGAGCCAAAGTGAGGTTAATTGCCTTTGCAGCAGTGCCAGTGGGCAAGAGAAAGACCTCTCCTGACTTTGAAGCTTATACTGCTGCTCCTGAGCCATCTCCCAGCAACCGCTTATGATGAGGCGGCAGGAATTGGCTTGTCATCAGTGACACGTAGTTATTTTTAGCTTCTCCCTTATTAAGTTTTTTGCCTTATGAGAGTGTGCATAATATCCACCTTATAAAATATTAACACCTTCAAATTATGATACTTTTCAAAAAAACAGGTGGATTAATTATGCATGCAAGCAGCAGAGCAGCAAACAACCTGCAGAGCATCCTCACCCGGTCAATGAAACACTGCAGGAACCACTTGGTTGTGTAAATTCCCGTAGTCATCTGTTCCTTGTCCTAGGAGAAGACAGCAGAGAGAGACAGGCATTTCACCAGGCTGGCTGCTGGAGGTTCAAGTAACTCATAGGGCTTTTGGGGCAGTTGGTTGGTTTTTTTAATGCTGGGGTCTGAGTGCACCATGTGGCTGTGGTCTGTCTCCCAACAAAGCATTTGCTTTAAATACCAATGTTGAAGCCCTGCTTTGGCTCTAACATATTCATTGAACCTGACCCTTGATGTGGCCAGACTTCAGCCACAACTTTGGAGCATCCCACAGGTAAATCCAGACCTGCACAGTCAAGCCAGCTCTGCTAGCACTACCTCATTTACGTGGCATTGCTGCTGCAGGAGCAGGACAGCCTGACAGACTAAGGAAAAGTTAAACTAACCAACATCACCCCAGCCTATCACTTTTCCATTCCTGCCTGGCACCCAACGCAGCACTTGCGCACAGCTTTCCTTTTTCTGGCACGGACGACGGTGTGGCACGGCCAGTGCTGGGATGCACAGCACCCTGCACATGCACAGAGTCGACATGACTACTGCTGCTGCAAAGCCAGCAAAGTGGTGAGGATGGGAAAAGAAAGAAGCGCATGGGATTAATGGCCAGCTCCAATCTTTGCTTTCAGCTGGTGCTGGGCACCTGCAAGCCTGGGGAGCCTTTGGGAGCCAGAAGGCACGAGCAGCTTTCAGAGAGTTATTCCCATCTTCCCACACCCAGGCTTCCCCACCCTGATGGCTATAATTAAGTGAAAACCTGTCCTGGCTCTGTTTCACTTATATGGCCAGGGCTGGCTCGTTTGCAGCATGAAGCAAGAGCTGTTGCAGATGATGGCAATATAAACAGCTTTTCCTGGAGCCAGGCCACCGACCCCCTTGGGAGCATAAGAAACCTTCAGGAGTTTGGCCACTGAACACCAACTGACTACAGCAAATGCAAGGGGGGGGCGGGGAGGGAGCAGCTGTTGCAAAATAGCCGCCTAGACACTAGACTGCAGTCAATGTGTCCTGCAGATTTGCCTCCCGCCACTAAATGGGCTTGTACCATCTGCTAGGGAAAAAAACAACTGGACATGTCCAAGCAACAAAACACACAGCAAATCTTACACACTTCCTGTCTTTAAGCAACAGCAAAGCTGTTAAATGCAAGCACTTAGGGCTAATAATCCAGTCCAGCATCATCACCTTTTGGGCTTTGCAGCTGGTGTAAGGAGACAGCCCAGCCTCACTGCTGTATGCAACAGCTTCTTTTGCTGCAAGCTCCATCAGCCTGCCTGCCTGGCTTTCCTCAAGAAGCCTTTAGATTTTAGCAGTCCCTACACTAATGATGACCAGCGAGCAAATGGTAACCATTCACCTCAGTGAGATTCAGGCACTCCATTTAATAAATGCTTGCCTCTTTGCAGCTGAAGCAGTCCTACATGGTTAGAAATATGTTCAGTTGTTATCTATTTGGCAGAACATTACACCAATTGCTTTAGCATTAAAACATGATATTAGTACAGGAAGACTGATAGCAAAGAGATACCATGTGCTTCTTCAGTTTGGGAAACAGTTTGCTTAAAATCTGCTCATGGTGAGCTTGAAATCTCTGCAGCTTCGGGAACCCAGGAATGAAAAAACCTTAATGAAAAAAGATGAGAGAAATAAAAAATAATCAGAAAAGCTCTGGAGCAGTCATGGGGGCAGCCTCATTTTCTAGTAACTCATCCCCTGTGTCGCCTGTCGAAGTCGGCCAGACTGCAGCACGCCCAGCTCCCTCCCTTGGCATCCCTCCCAGAGCCTGCCCTTCACCTCATCTACATGGGCGACAGCACCCTTCAGCACCAACCCCAGCTTCTCCTTTTCACCTCAGCCCCGCAGAGCAGACCCACTCACCTCCTGAGACGTGGCTTGGCCAAGACCTCTCTGAACACATCTTGGTGCTTACCAAGATTCAGAGGAAAGCTGAAGACGTTTGAACACTACAAGCTTGTGAAGCGCCCCGTAATCTAGCAGGAGGTACATTTAAGATTGTCCAGAGTTACCAAGCCAAAATGCTTAGCCCTCTGCTCATAAAATAACCCTCTATGCATAGATTACTGCTAACCACAAGTAAGATGAAAGGATCTTTAATTTGCTTGAAGTAAAACAATACAGCACATTTCGTGGAATTACATCTTCATAAAAACACAAGCGCACATAGCTCATGGCACGCTAAAAATGGGGTATTACATGATACTCTTGGATGTACTTCTTTGAGACTACTTACAAACTTGTAACCTTGAGTTAATTGATTGCCAAGGGCAAAGCACTGCAGAGGGAAGATAGCAGCTCTGTGAAAGTGTTAATTACTGAGTGCTAAACCACATTTTTCTCTGATGAACTTGTCTGCCTTCAAGAGTGAAGTTCAGCTCCATAGTTGGGTTGCGTCAGCACATAATTAAGCCTTACCTGCTTTAAGCAAGTATGTGAGGAGAAACAAGGCTCTACCGACTAACCTAAAGCAGCCTTCCCTCCCGTCGCGAGAGGCCCTACCCACATCCTTACCGTGCATCGCATGCCGCTGGTTGGTCAGCAGCTGTGCCAGTGCCCAAAATGCATCCTCTTCATTTAAGTACATCAGGAGGATAGCTGCAATCTGGCTCATGCCTTGGCAGTAGCTCACTTCCTGCAAAAGCCAAGAGGAGCACACATACTGCCATGCTGCCAGACCCCACTATGATGCTAAAGCCACAGGAGGAGGTCAGGCTGCCTGTGCTTCCCTCTCCTCTTTCAAGGTCTTTATTATTTATGCCCAAATTCACAGCTCCCATATGTCTACAGCATCTACCACATCACTGACTCACAGAGTGGTTAGGACTGGAAGGGACCTTTGATGACCATCTCACCCAACCCCCTTGCCATGGCCAGAGACATCTTTCACTAGATCAGGTTGCTAAAAGCCTCATCCAGCCCGACCTTGAACACTTCCAGAGATGGGGCATTCACAGCTTCTCTGAGCAACCTGTTCCAGTATCTCACCACCCTCATTGTAAAAAAATGGCTTCTTTATGTCCAATCTAAACCTACCCTCTTTCAGTTTAAAACCGCTGCCCCTTGTCTGGTCACCACAGGCCCTAGTAAAAAGTCTTTCTGTCTTTCTTATAAGCCCTCTTTACATATTGAAAGGCCACAATGAGGTCTCCCCAGAGCCTTCTGTTCTCCAGGCTGAACATCCCCAACTGTAAGCCTTTCTTCATGGGAGAGGTGTTCTGGCCCTCTGACCATTTTTGTGGCCCTTCTCCAGACCCGCTCTAGCATGTCCACCAGCAGGAGGTGAGGGGCTTGCAGGCAATGCAAGGGCAAGGAGGGCGAGGGACAGAAACCCCAACATAAGAGGTGCCTGTCGTTACTTCAAGGAATAAGGGATGGGAAGATAAATACTGGATTGGATTCCTTCAGCCATGTGAGCACTGAAGTAATTAAAGAATAAATAAATCTGGTAAGCATTTATCTGGCATGAGGGAAGGCAGGGTCTTTGTTTCCTTCAGTACCCTCCTTGAGCATCTTCTGCACCTTCTGGGCTAACTGTCCCTCCTGGAGATGGAGGCAGTAGGTTCAGCTGCTAATTTAGGCTTATTCTGCCTGTGCCCTTCAGCTAAAAATGACTGTTTCACTATAAGTCAGTGTTTTCAACAAGGATGCCATTCAGTGTATGACAAGAAGTCAGAACCATGACAGACCTTCAGCCAGGAGGCTAGTCTTGCTGGAAAGCCAAAGGGCAATCCCTTGTTTGCTTACACTCATCCAAATCGCATCTGCCAGATGTCATTTACCAGGTGACAAAATGAACAAGGGAATGAAACAACTGTGCAAAGAGTCTTGTGCTGCCTGCGAGTCTTGCAGCTGTCTGTACAAACTAGTATTAGGACTTAAAATTGGAATTACCACTGGCTAAATGTGGGGTGTGTGTATATATATACACCCATACATGTATACACATATATAAATATATATAAAGCTTTTTAAAAAACTTTATACAGAGACATATAAATAAAGTACAACACTGTTCACTTTAACTGGACTAACTTACTACTTACGGTGTTATAAACCGAGTATGCTGACAGGACATGGAAGAGTGCCTGTTGCCTGGGAAGAAAGAAGGATATTAAAACACCTGAGCGTGAGGTCTCCAGCTTCGTGTGCACACCGATGCATACGCATAGAGAGCAAAGGCTCTGAAAACACTCAGCCAACTGGTACTTATGCCTTTTGCAAGGAGCAGGGCTCACAGAACCAGAAAGCACCTTGATGGGCACGTGAGATGAGACCTCTTCCTTCAGGGGGGAGTCAGTCAGCAGTGGCCCTGCAGAGTGGGGCTGAACCAGCCTGCTCCATCAGCAGGTCTCCTGGAGAGACATGCATGTACCCACACATGCCAACACACTCGCTCTTCAGGTTTGGAGTGGTGGTGGGTTTTTAATAGACTTGCAACCACCCAGGCATCAAGTGTTACATACTGTGGGAGAAAGCACTGCCACCATTTTACTAGTAGGTTCCTTTCTCCCTTCCCCACCTCCATATAGGTCTGCAGTGCATGCTTCCTTGCAGACTGTACAGCTGTGTAGGGCAGCCAGGTGTGACTCATCCAAGTGACAAAGCCAATTTGTCAAACCTCTCCAACCCCGTCTGTTGTGGAGGCCACGTACACCCCATCCCACCCGGCTCCCGACAGACCCACCCCATCGTCTCAGTGATCCCAAACCAAGCCCTCTGCAACTGCAACCCTAGCGCCCTGGGGGACAAGGCACCGCAACAGGCTTACGCTTGGCTCAAGAACTGGGGCTGAATGTGGCCCTGTGTGGACCTGTCCAAAGAGAGAATCAGCAGCCCAACATCTCAAGATGGTACCATGTGTTGATGGTTTGTGGAGCAGGCAGAGATGGCTTTGCTCTACTGTGAGCTGCTCTGAGCCAGGGGGCTGGTGGCCACCCCAAGCCAGGGGGCTGGTGGCCACCCCATCCAGCTCATCCCACACATCCCCACCGGCACTGATGCCCGTACAGCCACACAAAGCCTCCCATACTCACTTCACTCCGTAGCGATCCCGAAACATGATGTGGTTTCGGAAGGTGCGGTTAACATCCAAATCTATCTGCTTGATTTCCGATGAAAAGCTCTTTGCTTGTTCTTTCATTTGCTAGAAGGGAGAGGGGCAGACAAGAGGAAGGAGTCAGACACCATCTCAGCCCACACCTCTCCACGCAGCAAGAAGGCATGCAGAGGTGTGCATACAGCAGAAGTGTGCATACAGCAGGAGTGTGAGATGCACAGAGCTATTGCAGAGCGACTTGGGGATGCTGCCATCTTGCAGTGTGCAATGATCTGCAGCCTGGAGGTGAATCCCTGGCCCCTCGGCCGTGCTGCTGCCCCAGGGACAAGGGGACAACCTCACATGTAGCTCACATGCTACCTCAGTGGCAGGGGCCCAGCC
>NW_009649309.1:1201686-1237892 GCF_000708025.1 Charadrius vociferus
CAATGTAGCTCACATGCTCCCTCAGTGGCAGCTGCCAAGCCAGCCTTCGCCCATCTTCCAATGCAGATACCAAGTTTTCAGAATCTAAAACCTTTACAATTAAATTCAACTCTGATTTCTTTTGATTTGTACGCAGCCTGGCTGTCATAAAGCATTGAGATCTCTGTTGGCGCTTAAGGAATGATACACTTCTATAACCAACACATAGACATAAGCACCGAGTCCCTGAACTTTTCAGAGGCTCAGTCATAATAAAGTCTAAACTGTTACAATGGACTCCATGAAGTGATCTCCAGCTACTACTTCCATTGCAGAAGAGGTTTAAGGAGTTTCACCTAGAAAAACAATTCTGGGGCATTCAGTTGGACTGGTGCAAATTTTAAGGAACTAGCAGAGTCCAGAACAGAGGCTAAACTAAAAACCATAAATCCCCATGTTGCTCCCATGCTAGTTAATCATGTAAGGCAGCAACACACATAAGGGAAGGAAATTCAAATCAAAGCTAAGCCCACCTCAACCAATTGTGCCCTCAGAGATGCTCCTTGAACAAATCCCACTGCAGTCCCACTTGTAACGCAATGTGCAGCCCTGTGCATGCAGGCAAGGACCATTATGCTATAGCCAAGCATTTCATCTCACAGCCTTTAGATACCACTGGTGATCATGCAATTGCCCTCCTTCTTTAATATCTCCAGGACTAACTGTCTTAATAAAATATATTTTGTGACTGCCTTCAGGCAGCCTGAGATCCACCTGCAGGTTAGGGGCAGCAGCAGTGAGAAGCAAGCACAGCTTGCCTGGAGCCCAGAGTCAGGACCCCTCCTCGCTCACCACAGGAGACAGAAAATAGCACATCTGCATAGATCCTTAATCATCTGCTGTAGCAGCTGCCATCCTACAAATGCATGTCAGCCTGACACAAGGTGCCTCCAGGCTGCTGTTGACCTCCCGAGGTGGCCACATTAGCTCTGGGGAACATAAAAAGCTCATTAGCACCCAGATGTGTCCAGCACAGCCAACACTCAGGGCAGGCACAGCACCTTGGGAATATTGACTCCAACCTTGAAAGCAGCTGTAGGGAGAAGCAACACTGCAGGGGCTATTTTGAATTATTGCCTGCACAAGACAAGGGAGGATAAAAGTGACAATGGAATGAAGATCTGATGAACATCATTTCCCTGCTGTAAATTCTGTTCTCTCTGCTTCCTATGTCTCCTCGCCCTCTATAAAGCAGGCAGATTACCTGAGACAAGATGACTATTCATATGCACCAGGTCACTTCAGTTCAAATTTCCCTGCTAAAGGCCCTCTTGTTTTCCCTGCCAGAACAACACAGAAATCACCCAGACTGTAAAAAAACCCTGCTTTGGCGGGGTGGGGGGTGGTGGTATTAAATCACTGCACCTGAATAACAGGTAGGTTGCACAGCACTTTGTCACCTCCATGCACCCAGGAGGCTTTATTAATTCTGCAGGTAGTAAACTAGAAGCCCAGGATGGGTTGTTCTCCTTTTTCCTCTTGTTTAAGTAACCTGGGGGCTCCACAGTTGCTCTGCAGAGCTCATTAGCACTGTGAGCCCTGAAAGCCAGTGGCAGAGCTGGGAAGCTGGAGGTCCCATCCCAGATACCTTTTACAAAGCAGCAGATAAAAGCCAGGATGCCTCTGCTCTGCCCCATGGCCAGTACGTCTCTCCTGCCACCTTCTCAGCTCTCCTCTGGCCCTCTTGGTTGTGGCTATAAAACCCCAGGGAGGCAGAGCATCACACCCAAGTTGAAACAAAGTGTGGCACATTCCATGGTAGCCTTTGTGCACTGAGCCTCTTTTGGAAGAATTAGAGGAGAGCTAACTACTGGCAGCAGGTGGCACCAAAGAAGAGGAGGATTAAAATGAGCTTGTAGAGGGTTTGCATCCAGCAAAGCCTATTAAGCCCTGAAGCTCCTGTTTATCACAGACCCCTCTAGACCACAGATAAGCTCCTTGGGACTTTCATTTGTTTGAATTGCCTGCGCAGTACAGCTTCGAGGGAGGAAGCATGATAAGAATCTGCGTGCCGGGAGAGCTTAGTTATCTCTGCTTATTGCCATGAGCCCAGCCTGCTTTCCCCAAGCCCCTGTAGGTGCCTCCATCACCAGCGGCATCTCGTTATTAACATCTACACTTGACTAACCATAATGAGCGTTAGCATCATCTTGCTTAATAGGCAGAGATTTTTAGAAACACCTGCTGGAAGCAGCACTTGACCTCCTCTCTCCGAAACATAACTGTCTCGACAACACCCTGATCCCCACCCAGGTACGTAATGCAAGCTACATCATAACACAAGTTTGAAAAATAAGTTAATGATCAACCAAGGGCACATTGCCTATGGAAAGAGGCAGTGTAAAGGAGCTGAGATGCCTGAAATGAAAAATAACAAAATAAAGCAAGCCCCATCACTTGGGTTCTTGTTCAATGCATGCTACAGAAATTTCTTATTTTATACCAAGAAATCCAAGCCCGCATCATGCAGTGCTCTGGGAGAAAGCAATGCAAGGCAGGCTTTTCCCCTATCTGCAGAGAAAATAAGTGATTTTTAATAGAAAAAATATTTTTATTTGGTTTTTAATAGAAACTTTCAAGACAGTTATAAAAAGATTGAAGATAAAAGAAGCTCTTCAAACGCTGCCAGTCAACTCCCAGCTGCACATCTAAGTTGTAAGCCAGGACGCTGTGCTTAGAAACACCCCGTCAAGTTTGCAAGACCTGCCCTCACCCCACCTTAACTGGGTTTCTCGACTAATGACCCACTGTCAGCTGGTTTAAGGCTTCTGACCTTGCTACACATTTCAAAATGCCCCAAGTGAAATTTTCAAGCGCACCGAGAGGTTTGGGGTCACCCCATCCAGCACCTACCCACTTCAAGGTATTCATGGCTACTCTACATCACTCCAGGGAGCTCGATGAACTTTGAGCGGTACCTTTGCTAAGCTTCCCCTCCCTCTACCCTGCATCTTTCCCTAAGGATGAAGTAACACCGACAGTATCTTTGACAGCAGCTTCCAGCAAAATAAGTGGAAGCAGCATATTAAAGAAAGCAGCTGGCTAACATGCTAAAGAGTTTATCCCCTTTGCATTTTCAGTCCTCACTAATTTTAAGCCTTTCCTTCTCAGAGGTCACAACAGTTCATTGACAGCGTTGGGCCCCACCACCAGCACACATTGCAAGGCACTCGGCAGGCTGCTACCCTGTGAGGGAGGCTGGGTGTCCCCCCCCGCCCCTTAAAGCATCCCTGTAGAAACCCCCATTTCCCTCCTGCCCACGCAGGTGGAGGAGACACCTGCATCTGCCACAGGCCTGACTTACCCCAGCCAATAAAGCCCCACCAAACCAGCCTCACCGTCACCTTGCTCCTGTTGTCTTCACCATGAAGAGCCCATACCTCATATTTTCCTTCGTTCTCCTTCTTCATCTTCTCGACGTCCAGCAGAAGCGACCAGACCTGGCCTCGCACCTGAAGTGGGATCCCTTTGTACACCCGCCGGCACATCTGTGGGGAGGGAAATGTGTGCAAGGTTAGCTGGTCCTGCTGGTGGCAGAACAGATTTGCTCCATGGTTTGCTGCTGCGGACCACCATCCATCTGAGCAGGCACCTCAATCAATCACGTCCTCTGCCTGTACTCGTGCAGAGGGGGCATCTCTAATCTGATGGATGAGCTGAGCACCTGCATCCATTGAAGACACCTACTCAGTCAAAATCAGGCCACGTCTCATGCTTTTAACCTTACTGGAAGAGTTGGACATGGACCATCCCCTTTATACGTGGAGACATCTCAGGTGCTTCACAGCAGTCACATTCCATGCACACCAGCCAGCCCCTGGACTTCTCTCAAAGGACGGAAGCAGCACCCTTGGCTTTGAAGTCTTTGATCTGACCTGGCATGGCTATTCTCACTTGGATCCTCAGGGACTGGGAGAAAAATACATTTCCCCTTGGAGAACAAAACTCTTAACATGAGAGGCACAGGGATACGTCCACAGCAATTTTCATGGCTTGACGGGCGGCAGAGGAAACTGGGCTACAATAAGGGCTCTCCCCTGAATGTGCAGGGTACTCCTCAAGCAAGGAGGGGGACTGGGGACAAACGTGCATGTGTTCCTCCTCCTGCCTCTATGCTTTCACTTCATCTCACAGATGCCTCTTCCCTTTTTTCTTGTCATAAAGCCCTCTCTCTCTAAAGAGACCATTAAATTTCAATGGAAAAGAGAAAAGAGAGCTTTTGTTCCATCCCTGACTTCTCTCATTAAAAGAAAAAGCTTAATAAAGAAGAAAAAAAGCCTCGTTTCTGAATATTTTCCATCCTTTCGTTCATCCCACCCGTGAAATGCCTTGCAGCTGCACTACAAAGCCAACCACGGCACTCCTCCAGGTTCCCGAGGACCCTAGGGTATGCTGAAGGACCTGCTTCACGTGCCCAAGCTCCAGCCACAGAAGCGATTTATGTTGTGGCATGGCGATGCCTCAGGACCTGGTAATTCCTTGGTAAGGGACAGAGGTGTCGGATTCCCAGTCATGGAAATGAGCTCAGGGCTGAGCAGTGCAGTGCTAAACCAGGCAATCAACTGGAGCTACTGGCTACAAATGCATCTGACCTCCTTCAAAATCCCTCTTCTCTTTCCATAGGGTGTTCTGCTTCATGCGTTTCAGGCTGATGCAAGACAAGGGCTGCAATTCACAGGGAAGCATCAAGATCCTAGCAGATCTTTTGGACATGGTCGTGCTGTGTTGCCTTTGCATCTCTTATGCCAAGATTACCTCTCCTTTCTGACCCATCTCGCCTCATCAGCTTTTTCACTTCTAGCTTGACTTTTTAAAGCCAGCCTACGCACAAAGTTATAAAGACCAAAACCATCGTCAACCCACCTGGGCTCACAGCTTTCGAGAACACAGACCCATGCTCTTTGTTTCACTACAGTCTGTATGGCACCTATGAAGTGCAAAACACAGCAATGATAGCTCTTGTCCCAGAGGGTTAGCATGAGACGGGACAGGAGGTGGGGTTCAAGTAGACAGGCTAAGGGACAGCAAAGAAGTAACACCACTGTCCCAGTCAAAATAATTATATAAAATAGTTATGCAATAAATGCCAAGACCACCATGTAATACTAGGAGAGCTAGATGTGTGTTAGAACACTTTCCTACCACATTACGGTAAATATTTCAGTATTTCTGCTGACACAGAAAATGTCAGTGTAATGTATCCTGATCCTGTAAGCGTAAGAGACATTCAACATTTAAAATCCCATTCTCAGCACTTGCAAAATGCTTGCTCTGCCCCAGATGTTGCTTAGCACCAGCTTTGAAGGTCCAATGCACAGCCAGGACCATACCCTACAGAAATCCTTTGCAAAATCCTGCCCTCCCCTCTGTACGCACCAAATAAGAATTGCCCCCTAAAAATCATCTCTAAAAAGCATCTAAAAAGATGTCCTCACAGAAGGCCACCATCCTATTCAACAGCATCCCATGTTTTAAGTGGGACATCACTTGGGTCACAACAATCCCATGCAACCTACAGGCTTGGGGAAGAGTGGCTGGAAAGCTGCCCAGAGGAAAAGGACCTGGAGGCATTGGTTGACAGCTGGCTGAATATGAGCCGGCAGCATGCCCTGGTGGCCAAGAAGGCCAACAGCATCTTGGCTTGCAACAGGAATAGCGTGGCCAGCAGGACTAAGAAAGTTTTTGTTCCCCTGTACTCGGCACTGGTGAGGCCATACCTCAAATACTGTGTTCAGATTTGGGCCCCTCACTACAAGAAAGACATCGAGGTGCTGGAGCGCATTCAAAGAAGAGCAACGAAGCTGATAAAGGGTCTAGAGCACAAGTCATATGAGGAATGACTGAGGGAAGTGGGGTTGTTTAGCCTGGAGAAGAGGAGGCTGAGGGGAGACCTTATTGCTCTCTACAACTACCTCAAAGGAGGTCATAGCGAGGTGGGGGTCGGTCTCTTCTCCCAAGTAACAGGCAATAGGACAAGAGGAAACAGCCTCAAGTGGCACCAGGGGAGGTTTAAATTATTGGATATTAGGAAAAATTTCTTCACAGAAAAGGTTGTCAAGCATTGGAACAGGCTGCCCAGGGAAGTGGTTGAGTCGCCATCCCTGGAGGTATTTAAAAGCTGAGTAGATAAAGTGCTGACGGACATGGTTAGTAGTAACTGGGCAGTGCTAGGTTAATGGTTGGACATGATGATCTTAAAGGTCTCTTCCAACCAAAATGATTCTATGATCACTAATTCACCATCTGCACACCCAGGGGAGCCACACCTGCTTGTCCAAGTTCACATGAGGAGGTGTTTCTGGAAGACAGCAAAACTTCACACCGGACAGCATCATCCCCACAACAGAAAGACCGAGGAGATGAACAAGAGATTCCCATTCCCCTAGAGTTATTAAATCAGGACGAAAGAGGTGCAATGCATCAGGAGACACAAAGTGATGGGGCTAGATGAACCACGTCCCCAGAGTGGTACTGGTAAGGTGCCCGTGAAAGCCTCGCTCCTGCAAGCGCTCATGACTTCATGAAGCAAAAGCTGAGATGGGATCAAGGAACTGGAGTATGTACCAATTCAGATAAAAGTCAACAATTCAGAAAAAATTCTTCATTTGCAATGGATTAGGAGAGACTGACTGACAGCTGCCGAGGTAGAAGATGATGCTCAGCACCATGTGAAGAAAATAACTTTGTTTTGAATTCCCAGAGCTGGTATTGTTGGACTTTAATGAGCGCAACCCTCACTGGCATATAGTAAATGTCTCTAATGATTTTCTCCACATGAGAGTGTAGCAGGAAGAGGGAAGTTACAAAACATGCTGAGAAGGAACTGAACTGAAATGGCTCTCTGTTATTTATTCAAAGGCTTTCCTCCTCCCACCGCCTCCAGACATGAAAGTGATAAAACCTCAGAGCTCTGAGTCATGCAGAGGAAAAATGAGCAATTTTCCTTCATCATGAAACTTGAAGGAAAACAGGGAAGTTATCATTAAAAGCAGCATTTACGTTGGGATTAACTGATGGAGGGAAGGCAGCAGGTGATGGCAACTCCTGCTGCATGTGAGAATTAAAAACAACCCTCAAGGTCACCACCTTCTGTCTCTTATAAACCGCTCAGATGGGAAGAGAGCACCTAGACCATGTCCCATACAGACTGACAGACAGACCAACACACGGCAGGAAGAGTGGACATCATCCTGTTTCACAAATGGAGATGATGGTGATCGAAGCAATGGCTCAAGGTGCTGTGTAGAAAGGCTGTGTCAGAGCCAAGGACTGAACTCACAGTGCTTAAAACTTGCTCCAGGTTTTGCCATTTCCTCTCTAGGCTTTAACATACAAAGCTTGTGGCACTGAGGCTATCGTCACTCCATCCCCATCTCTCCCCTCTCCGTGTTTTTTCTTTCCAGTAGATGAGATGGGGAAGACTATAGAAGTACAGACTGAGCTCCATCTTCCTGAATCAGAGATCTCCTCTGAGAAGTACCCAACCAAGTGCTCCAGGTCTTTAGTTAGCAGGGTGGAGTCACTGCCTTTAAACACAGCACATCTTTTTAGTAGTAGTTAAAACAGTGAAATTAAAAAGGGTTTGGGACGGGCGGGATGTTTTTTAAAGCAGAATATACACATTTCAGCCTACTTTCACATTTTGGAGCCTGTCACTGTTGGCTTCTCAGCCACGTGCATGGTCTACCAGGAAGAGACTGCAGGAGCAATGCCCAAATTTGGGGTATGCACGGCAATTTCACTTTCAAGCCTCTCTGTATACCCAGCATACACCTCCAACACACTGAAGTGGGAGGCTGTCCCAAATCTTCAGTTTCTTTTGGGCTCAAAGAGTGATCCTTTTGGAGAGGAAGGACTCCTTCACTTCCTCCACCAGTGATGTGCCAGGGGAGCTGCGCTGTGAAAAATCTTCACCTGGAGTGGTGGGTGAAGTCTCCACCACCACCACCACCCCCCTGGAGAAGAGGACTTCATTTTTGCACCACAAAGCTGGCTGATTGATGATGCAGCCATGCAAGACACTTGGCAGCCTAGACTTTGCTGAGTGTGGCTTTTTTGCTGTACAGATAATGGTTGCTCCCAACTCAGCTGTTGTGTCTGCAGCTGGAGCCTTGGATATGCTGGATGGGGTGCCAGCAGGTCTGCAGGGGCTTCAGCAGCAAAGCAGAGGCAAATTTAAAGCTAATGTGTCGTGGGTGGGCATTTACATTTATTACCAGGGCTACCTTTGGGGGAGAGGAAAATGCTACTTGCCTTTCCATAACTGCAAAAACCAGCAGCTGAAATCACCCTGCAGCTCCCAGGCACAACCCCTTTTCTTTCCCATGGCATTTGCGTGCAGGAGACCTGACTTCAGCCGACCCTGCCATGACAAACGTCTGCTGGCTCTCCCCAGCATTAGCAGATTTTTCGCTTTTGGGGGTCTGTCCCAGTCCATACAGAGCCCAGATTCATCCTAAACCGCTTTGCTGGCATGCACTGGATTAACTGCCCTGCACTCCCATGACCTTAGCAGAGACAAGGCTACCCCTGTACACAAAGACAGGCTTTGCATGAAAACCAGACATCTCTGGCCGAAGACATCCCTCTCTAAAGGTCCCATCCCACATGGCCAGCAGCAAGAAGCAGCTTGCAAATGATGCAGAGGTCATATCCTCTTCCTAGGACTGATACTTCTGGCTGAAATCCACTTATTTCAGGACTATGATGGATAAATTATCGCACTATTGGAGCACATGCAGCACAGCGTCCTTTTTCTCTGCCAAACTGTGCTGCCTTAACTGCGTATACATGGCACCAACCGTTTCCTAACCTTCCCAAGCAGAGTCAAGTTGGGATTTAAACTTGGGTTTAAAACAGCAGTGAAGAGGGCAAAGACCACCTGAGCCTCCCTTGAATTACACAATTTAGCACTTCTTTGCAGGTTTGACATACCTTAACTTTGCAAAGCAGTGTGGTCTTTGCATGGTCTCCTTTATTTTTGTACCCTTTGCCTTGTGGGAGTACAGCCAGGAAAAGGCACTACTGCATCAGTCTAAGCCCCCTGATGCAAGGAGTTATGCCAGTGTCACTTTTTGTTGATGATGCTACTGAAATTAAATCAGATCACTATGAAATGTATCTAGAACAGACACAGAGACAGATCTGATGAGGCAATGAGCACAAGGGCATCACTTTAATCAAGATAATCCTATTTGTTGCTCATCCTGAAACAGGTTATGCCAGGAATGATTTTAGGCGTAGCCAGGCCATCCAGGCCTAGGGACTGTAAGAGGCCCTCCTATTGAAGGGTTTTTGCAGCCTTATCTCCTGTAATCTGTGACTGCCACAATACTCAGACTGCAACCAGCAGCACAAAGGGATGCACACTGGCAGCAGGTGGGTAAACAGAAAGCAAAACCTGCCACGCTCTGGCGATGGCTTATGCCTGAATAAGCTGCTTTCTCACTCACTGACAGGTTGGGGCATGGATGGGCACACAACTTCCGTCCTCCTGCTGACATTTCACAACACAGAAGCTTGAGACAACAACCTAAGGTTGACTAAGATGCTGCAAAACATGACAGCCTGCTTGATAAACCAAGAGTCCTTCTTCAAGCACTCAATATGGTCAGCTGTCTGCCAGCTCCAACACACAAACTGGGACTCAAAAGGTTGGCCCTGAAGTCCAGAAAGTCTCAGCCTGGGAAACAAGATGGGTTTCTACATCACTCGTGCAGAGTCAAAGTCAGGGCAGCTTCCCTGTGAAACTGCATGGAGTTCCTGGAACAAGATTTTTTTCCCCTCTAATAAAGTGCAGTCTATCAAAATGAACATCAAAGGGAAGGCTCCTATCTTCAGTAAGAGTTTTTTTTCCAAAGATGACATCCTAGTCTTTATTAAAATAACACTGCTGTCTTGTGACACTCAGGCTTCCATCACGTCAGTGAAGTGCCAAAAACAAACCTAAAGGAAACGTGCAATGCAGATGTGACTAGCCTGAGTGCTCAGAGAGGGAACAAAACCATCCCACTCTGCTTTAGAAAAATCAGATCAAGGGCTTGTCACATTTACTTTAGACAGAAAAAAACCATAACCATCTGAGGGCCATGACTGATCCCAGCATAAGGTCCTTGAAACACCACATCTGAGCTGCATCCAGCTGTGGCAGCAGGGATCTCCAAGCAGCTTCCACGCTCTCGACACAAGAGCACGGGGTTGCACATCCAGGTGAAGGATACAACCTAATTTTATTATTTTTTTTAAAGCACTTTTCTTGTGCTTCTCAGGGTCTTTGCACTTAACGCTGCCTAGCTGCTCCAATGCACAGACCTTCCTGCCTGCACTTGCACAAGGCAGTGGGGTGTTTGGCTGGACAGGACTGAAACCAAAGCTTCTTTCTACTCCACAGGGTCACCAGACTGCTCCTTCCCTGCTTGGGGCCAAGTGCCACTTCTCTGTTTGCAGGGAAGGGGGATGGCCATTTCCAATCCCCCAGCATGGGGACAATGCCACATCTGTGCCCAAATGTCATGAACCATTTATGAGCTGTTATAAATAACATAATTTATTCCATTACAAGAGCTCTGTGATTTTTCTGACCCAAAGATGCTCAAAACCCACTTGTTGGTCTAGCCCCTTGCCATCCAGTAGACCTAAGCAACTATCGGCTTAGGTCTACTGAGTCGGCTGCAGCGTGCTTAACACACCCCCTAATTATCGGGGTAAATCCAAAAGACAAATGGCAATTGCTACTGCTCCACACCGCCGCCCCCTCCCCCGCCCCGGGTCCTGTCTGTCCCCACTGGCTGACCCAGGGAAGCCAAGGCATGCTAAAAACACTCATCATTACCCATCCCAAACATCCTCCAGGACCTGAAGGAATTCCCTGCACTCTGCTGGAATTTGGTATTTTAACTGACAAGGCCACTAACCAATTAGTGCTAACTTCTAATTAGAAAAACCAAAGCTGCAAGAGAGCCTCTGTTTTTGCCTGCAGAGAAGCACCGATGAACAAAATAATTAGAACCACCCTGAAGTGAACAAAAGGATTATAAAACTCCATGCCATCTCCACTCCATCCCTGCTGTAATGAAGATAAGATTTTGTGTGTTTTTTGTTTGTTTGTTTTTTTTTTAAAAAAGGATGAGACTACAGCTGGTCTTTGGCTGGGTGAACCTGACACCACTCTGGATGGCCAGCCATGCTTGATGCTTCCCCTGCAGCTATGCAGATATCCTCTGCACAACCTTTTAACTGAGCTTATTTCTCCTGAGGACTCTCATCAGGAGCCAGAGGCAATGCAGCCAAACATCCTGCTCCTCCTGCCAAACAAGAAGGCTGCAGAGGCCATGGCAACAAGGTGATGCTGGGCTTCAGCCCTCTCCAGCAGAGTGCCCATAAGCAGAGCAGGTCAGGCGTGATGCTCCTCTCCTTACCCAGCAAGGGTCCTGTCATTGGATTCAAGGGGCTTTTGTTTCAAGAGGTTTCTAATAGGAATACATTACAAATATTATTTATTAAAAACAACTCAGTTTTGTAGTGTCTCCATCCTTGATTCCCACAGATGGGTGCACACAATCTGTCACCTAAGGGGCTTCTCACAGGCACAGCTAGGATCAAAATGCAAAATCTAGGTGATGTCCTAGACAAATAATACTCCCTCCAGGGAGAATTACGAGGAACATCAGGTGGAACGTATTAGTCACATCTCCCCATGCCATTCTGCGGAGACACAGAAGCAACCTTCGGCATGCAACAGCCCCTGCAGGGACCCAGCTGGGCACACTAACATCTCTGCTGTGCTCCCGCTTGCACAGGGAACCAGAAGTGCAAACACACCAGCAGCATTTAGGAAACCATTTTTAAAATTATGCTAGTCAGAACAGGACTTTTACCTCAACTAGTAACCCAGCAACTTCAAGGAAAGATTTAAAACATTAAAGACTAATGGGTAGAGTTAGACAATATTTTCCGGTGACCTCTGGTTTGCTCTATCAACTTTTCAAAAGCCTGACTCATTGGAAGGATGCACCATTCCCACCCCTCCAGACACATGCTCTTTCATTTCCTCCTTACCTTGTCACTATTTCTGTATTTGCCCCATTTCTTCAGCATCTTTAGCCACTTGTCCACACGCTCGATTTCCTGCTGTTTTTGCTGATGCAAGGGGGAAGAAGACAAGACAAATTTAAGAAAAAAAGCCCCAGAAGATACCTCCTGAAAACACAAAACTTCATTCTCTTTAGGTTTAAACTTCTATGCAAAGACCTCACATCAGGGATAGGAATAATCCACAGGTGCTTGCAGAACTAGTAATTTCAACCCGCGATAATTAAAGCAGCACTGGTGAAAACAAGACACACAGGCTTAACATAGAGAAAGCATTTCCAAGAGGAGTATTCCTTGACAACAAAAATCTTTGCAGGTTCAGCTAGCCTCAAATCATGTCTTCGTATCAGATCAGCAGAAATGAGATGCTATTTAGTCCCAGTTAGCAGGATCCTAACAGAGGACAAACTCCCAGCTCAGGGGAGATGAGGATGGAGGTGACAGTTACCTACACTGCTTTCCCCCACCTGTGGGGGGACTTTTCAAGCTGCAGCCGCTGAGCACTGTGCCAAAGCAGAGGGAAAAGCTCCAAATTGCTTTAAAAGGTGCAGGAAGGGAGATGCCTGACCCAGTAAAATAAAAGCTCCAACCGCTGGGCATCTTGCAGAGTTCCCACCTTTGTGCAAGCAACAGGTGCCGGCTGCTTGCTTCGCTTTCACTTGCACATTCATTTCCTCAGAAACCATCCCCCTCCCCAGCCACTGTGATAAGGATCCGATACCCATGACAACAGAGTTGGCAGCTCTCACCTTCTCCTCCAAGGCTGTGCGGGTTGGTAGCTCCTGCTCACTGAAAAGCAAGGGATCACCAGTTACTCTATAGGCAAGAAAGGGTGCAGAGGAGCGTGGGGTGCTGCAGCTCGGGGACCCCCATGGGCACCTGAGGAGATACAGCTTGGGGCTTTGTGCCTTTCCTACAGCTATCCCCAACGAGGAAGACACAGTGGAAGCACCAGCTGAAACCCCACCACCCTATGGGAGCTACTAGGTGCGTAATCAAGCACTGGACATTGGACATTGCTGGAAATCGTGGGCATAATGCTCCTCTTCAATACAAAATGATCAGCAATTAAAAGACAGCCGGAGGGGGGAGACTTCTGGACAGCAATAGCTTCTAACCCCTCTCCTGCACACAAGACACCTACCATTATAAATTTTTGTTTGGATTTGGAATAAAAATAGTTCTTCTAAGCATTCTCCCCAGGCACAGGATGTGCATCTAACTCCTCTGTGCCTCGTTTAGGATGGGGATTTCACAGAATCACACAGAATCACAGAATTTTCAGAGTTGGAAGGGACCTCTAGAGATCATCTAGTCCAACTCCCCTGCTAAAGCAGGATTGCCTAGAGCACATTACTCAGGACTGCATCCAGGCGGGTCTTGAAAATCTCCAGAGAAGGGGACTCCACAACCTCCCTGGGCAGCCTGTTCCAGTGCTCTGCCACCCTAACTGTAAAGAAGTTTTTCTGTGTATTGGAACAGAACTGCCTATATTCCAACTTGTGCCCATTATTCAAACTTGTGCCCATTTCCTAAGGAACTGAGAAAGATCAGATATCTTGTCTCATCTCTTCCTACACCTCCCCAAATCATCAGGTGCAAATGCAAGAGCCTCTCCCTCTGCTACACACTGCAGGCCTCCACAGAGGCACAGTAGCACCAGCCTGCACCTTCTGACACCAGGCTTGTGACGGGAAACCATTTCTGAGCCATGCCTTGCAGCAGATTCAAAGCATCGGAGTATTTGAACATGTGTGGTTGATGGAGGAGGCAAATCTAGTCTTTCCTCCTGCATTTGCGATTGATCAAGCCAAGCCACAGAGTGGCTAATAGGAAAGATGCTGGGTCTGCCACACTCAGGGCAGATGGATGGTTTGCACAGACATGCAGGTAAAGTAAAGGTGAGGGCAGGAGGACTTACTGCAGGAATCCAAACCGGTCTGTAACTTTATACAGTGTGAAATTGGCATCTTCCCATGGGTCAATTTGAGCTCCTTCCTGCCTGCCCTGAAAGCAGAAAGGACACCTGTGAGTCAGCCCCAGCGCCTGCATACCCCCCCACCCCCCCAGGCTAGAAGGCACAGAGCCAGGAGACCAAAACCTGCTCTAAAGAGACAAATACAATGCAGGCCAAGAGAAAAATGCACAAGTTCAATCTATCCAGCATCCCTGTTGTGCCTCTGCTACAGGCTGGGAAGGGCTGTACATCAGAGAAACCAGTGCTGTCGGGCATATGCCATCCTGGTGTTAAAGGAGGACTGGAGCACTGGAAGCCCAGGACCTTTCAGTATCTGTGCTAAGTATACACAAGATCTGCAAGAAACTCTGGGGATGCAGTGACATGGGTTGTGCAGGCAGAAGCAGGTAGGGAGAGCCAGCACAAAGCCTGATGGCATGACTGTTACTAGGGTGATACCTGCAGGGAGGCAAAAGTTCTTATTCGAAACATTCCTAATTAATTAAACAGGTTCAGCCTTAGCCAGCATGTCAGGGAGAAACACAAGGTTGTTACCTTCTCATACTTGGCAACGATCTCCGCTTTTTCCTGGGCTATTAAAGACTCTATATCTTTCTTCATGTCAGAAGCTATAAGGCAAAAAAAAAAAAAAAGGGCGAGGGGGGAGGAGGTAAGTAAATGTGTACAGAGTATGAGAAATATTTTAGGAAAGTGCTAATTGAGAAAATCTTTGCTGACAACTTTAGATTCCCGCCATATCCCATAGCCAAAATTAGGCTGAGGTTGAAAACCCCCGTACAAAGCGTGCATGGAGCTTGCCTGCACACAGCAGGACTGCCAAGTCCCTCCTCTCTGCACGAGGCCACAACTGAATTTGAGCAAGGGGGAGTCTTGTCTGCTAGAAGACAAGCAGCTGTGCCTTTGCTCTTTAGGCACACACATGCCTGTACAAAAGACATTGTGCTTTTAAATCAAGACAGGCACGTCAGCCACAGAGCCCTTTCATTACACAGGGTGCATGCCAGCTGGGTGCTGCACAACATAATGTTCATGTGGATGACAGCAAACCACCATGCTCTTGCCCTCAGCTATGGATGTGAAGCCATGAGACAGTCTGTAGGGGCACGAAGTTTTTGCCCACTGAAGTATGCACGCAACAAGTAAATTAGATGGGTTACCTTCTATACACACTCCCAAAAGAAAAACACCACAGCAGCAAGATGACCACAGAGTCCCGATCTACTCTGAGATTGACCAGTCTTGGTCTAAACAAGACCCAGTCTAGCTACCTGAGGTCTATGCCCACTGCTCTGCTTCATCACATACATACGAGCAAGATAACTTCCCACATCAAATGCGACTTGATTGTTGTCTTGTACAAGCCCAAAGGAGATCCTCCGTGTCAAGCCATTAACTAGTTTTTCGCTGTTCATGGAAGAAAAGGTTGATCTAACACACTGAGGAGAAAACACGGGCAGACAAAATCCACCCAGTCTCTGGGGGTGGCTGCAAGGAAGAGGGCAGAGGGAAGGTCTACCAAATCCTCCTCCTCTGAAACTCTATGGAACTGTGACCAACCCAACTCAGACAACACAATGGCTACCTTATCACCTAAGGCCAGGCTACCACAAGCCACATTACCCAACCCTTCAGGCTACAGGAGCAATGCTGCCGCAGTGCAGTCCCAGCCACAGCAGACCCTGGGCACAGAGAATGGCAGTGGGGACAGGCAGCCAACAGGGACGGCCTCATCTCCAGCCCGCTGACCACATTCCCAAGTGCTCTGTAAACAGACAAACTCCAGACAGCACCAGAGCTGTACATCTTCCTGGTATCTTCCCCTTGCTCCCCTTCCCCAGTGCTCGGTTGCTTTTTTTTTTTTTTAATCTCTTTTTTAAAAAAATATTTATTTTTATCTCTTTTTTTTTTTTTAAAGCTTTTTCAAACAGTTTTAAGGTTTTCCCATGCTTCTGCTATGAATTATAAACCCTACTCAGTGTAGAGAGGATACGCACTGGGAAGTCATGTCGTGTTATAACCTACGTGGCTCTGTCCTTCAGAGTCCTGCTGACTCGCCACAGGTCCCAGATGGATACCGCTCATTTCAAGAACAGCAAGGTAAAATAATGTCCACAGTTGCAAGTAGCCTAGCATTTGGAAAAGTTTTGGAACGCTGAAGAGTATAAAGTCTCTTAAAATAGCTTGTTAGAGAGGCAGAAGCATTTTTGTGTCCTTTAAAGAGGTTTTGCCTATTTTGCCTGCTGTAAAAAGATTCAGCAGGGTTGCGAAAAAACTGTTCAGAGCCACCACAGTCTTAAAATAGTTTCCCCACTGTCACAATACCAATGATCCAGTGATTTACCCAGAATATCTGAAAGCTAAACAACTTCAACAATACAGTCCAGAAGTTTATTGTAGAGCTTAAAAGGAGCTCCCTGGAGCATCTGTGATCCCCCTAGCAGAACAGACTTGAAAGCCTCCCACAAGAAATTACAAAATTTTGAAAAGCCTTTTGAAAATAAAAAGCAGCAAGTTGACTCCCATGCTGCATCTAAACTCAAAAGTAAATCCTGCGTTGCTGTGCTCTGGTCCTTTCCCAAAGCGCTGGTGACCACCTCCTTGCAGAGAAGAGGAGCCTCGCTACCCACAGATAAAACACTACAGCAGCTGCTTGAGAACAAGTTTACCCCAGGCTGCCATCGCAGTTCTCTAATGGACATCAGGAGCCATCCTGACCTCCCTTTCAGGAGGAACCAGAAGGCTTCTTGTTGTAGGACACACTACCCAGCTTCTGGCTGAAGCTGCATCTTGGTGAGCCACCAGGCAGCCGGCTGCAGCAGCACTTGGCAGTGGATGAGCCAGAGCAGCCCAAGGTGTTGAACTTGGGATGATCTGAAGAATGTGATTTTTCCTGGAGGGGAAAAAACAGCAGTAAAAACTGGGGGAGATATGGTGAGCAACAGCATCAGTGTTCTCCAAGGCTCAGCCCACTTCTCTGCATCTTCAGACATCTGTAAGCAGGTATTTGCCTCATCTTACCAACTCCTTAATGCAACCTGCTCGCTGCTACTGTGACTTTCAGGCCCAGATGGAGATGGACGGGAGATCCATCTTTCCCTAAAACTTCATTTCAAAAGCAGCCATTGCTCCTGGTTGTCAGCAGTGTAATAGAAATATTAAACTACACACAATAATCAGGGCGACCAGGGCAACTCTTCTGCGACACATTATCAGCCAACAGCATGGGCATTTCACTGCTTTACACTCATCTATACAGACATCAGAAAAAAGCAAACTCTTCAAATTTATGGCAGGAATGGATGCATCTTTTGCTGTTATTGACTCCACAATTTCCAGAGAGCAAGGATAGAAATTTTGAAGTGTATTTTGTTCTCTTATTTTTCCAAGCTGCAGCTCTTACTTCAAATGTTGCCACGAATTCTGCTCAATACATGTTAATTGCAGCTTCGTTTTTCAAAGTAGCAAGGTCTGAGTAACTGTCTCACAGTGTCACCTGATATATCTGCATCTTCTCCTTCTCACATCTTTCATCTGTGAAGTTTAACTCAAAGGCAAATTCACTCCTCGACTTCTGACATTGTTTTTTCAATGTTATGGGGCCAAAGAATTCAAATGAGGTTCTTTACATGCTGCTAAAAATACAAATATTCTGCAGACTGAAGGGAAAAAATAAACTGTATGTCAAATTAAATGGGCAATTTTTCAAGACATTTACAAAGTGGAAGTTATTCTGAACTTCTCTGACCACACTCTGTAATAGAATAACCAGAGGAAGAGCGACTCGGTAACATGGGAGGGTTTACACAGCAAAAGACAGCAGGCAGACCACATCTGCCTCTGTGAAAGCCTCCCTGCAGCCAGAAACGCCAGACTGGTGCAAAGGAGCAAGTTTTGCATCTCATGCTGGGAATGTGCATATTTGTTTTCTCTTTCTACTATAACA
Organism: Charadrius vociferus; assembly: GCF_000708025.1. NCBI lineage: Eukaryota > Metazoa > Chordata > Aves > Charadriiformes > Charadriidae > Charadrius > Charadrius vociferus. The sequence goes on from NW_009649309.1 coordinate 1,219,737, forward strand.
GCACAAAAATCAAAATTTAGGAAAAACCTGAAAGCAGAGAAATGGTTGATGGCAGTGATGGCAAGTGGCTGCATCGGCCTTGGTGTCTGACCACAACACTGCAGCTTTTTGGAGTAAAAAGGCAATGCTGTGCTAGACTAGGTGATTTTCAAACTACTCTGGAGAAGGAACAGAATATAGCTTAGCTCTGTAACAGCCTATTTTAAAAACAGATATTGAATATGGTATTTTTATTATTTAATTCGGCACATACTTGAACTCCAGAGTAGTTTGACACTATGAATTTGCTTGAAATGACAACTTGTGTATATGAAGACTACTGAGACAGTTATTTTCTGGAGACTTTGACGAAACCTATAGTTCTACCCTGACAGAAATAGGCTACCTATAAATAGGTGCAGCCTGTACCTGCCACGCTTCTCCATATACCTATATAAGACCGAAAACTTTTTTTTTAATACACCAGTCAAATGACTTTCTCAAGCCTGCCACCCAATTTCCTCCTCTGAAGACTATATTTCCCAGCAAACAGTTGTTTTTTCCCCATGACAAACACACAAGGTGAAGCAGCTATGAACAGGATTGGTAAGAAAATGTGAACAATGCAAGAATGGTATTAGATAAATTTACTAGGATATAAGCAACAGGAAGCCCCAAGCCACACACACTTAAATTCAACTGGGAAACAAAGTTACCAACTAGTTCCTTTTAAAAAGAATGAGTTGAAAAACCCCAAAATCTGTCATCTCACACTAAAACTTGCAGCTTCCAGTTTACAATTTAAGGAAGTAAAAATTAATCCCAGCAACAGTAAGCCTAAAGATGCTTAATGAAAATGCATGTTACTGTCTACCCACATTCAACAGTATCTAGCCATTAGCAAATTTGAAATAAAATGCCCAAATTTTGGATGAGAACAGCTTTCTTGAAACTAATTCATCAGCTGGGATCTGAAATATGGGCAGCAGAAAGAAGGTATCTGCATTAAAAATTCAAGACTTGGTGCAAAAATTGTTATCGGTAAATGAGATTTACTGTTACAAACCTCCCCCCAAAGTCCCATATTTTTCCAGTAATATCTGCTGAGCTCCTGCCGCCCCGCACGGCGTGGTACCCGCCAGGACCTGCCTGGCCAGGCGCATGGGAACCTTTGGCCACCAGTCACCCGACCTGCATGTTGCAACCCTGCTCGCTGCCCAGAAGAGGAACTGAGCGTTTCCCACGGCCCAGCAGCAGTGCTCCTCCTGCGGTGGCCCGGGGGACACACACGTGTCCCCTGCCAACCCTCAACCACGATGTCTCCAGCTTATAAACCGATTAGCAATCACCCTGTTTGGTTCACTCCCTCTGCACCAGTACTTGCAGAAGACACAGACACTGCCACCTATTTCAACAGAGGTCGCTTGCCAAGACCACATCTGCAGCCCTCTGCTCACCACCAGGCCCTCCTCTCCCCACTGCTCAATTTATACGAAACAAGGACAGGACAAACTTCCTTTAAACTTGACCAGGATGTGAGACCTGTATGTGGAATTTAATCCATCAAAAATGCAAATAGATGGGGTCTAAGAACTGGAGCTGATACATCAAAGGCTCAGCTGATGGGCCCTGCAGAGGGGTTGCAGGTGGTTGCACATCAGCATGTCTTAAGATGCCCTCCCAGAAATTCACTGCAATTGTGATTACAGACCTGACTCCTCTGAGCCCTCCTCCCAAAGTGGTTTTGCTGTTGGGATGTGGGTGACAAAGCAGTTTCCCAGCCTCTGAACAGAGTAGCTGTGGTGATGCTTCCAAGCAACCCATCTGAGCCAAAGCTGCTCAATCTTCAGTCTCTTCAAGGCCTTTCTGCCTTCTTACAAGGAAAGTACAAAAGTTTTACATGCTTTTACACTGGTTTTACACGGGCTTTATACTGTCAGGCTGCACTAGCTGTATTGCTTGACTGCAGAAAGGCTTTTGAAAATTAAAATATCAGTAAAATCTCCTCTTTTTAGAAAGTGTGGCATAGCGTGATGTTCTCAACCTTGGGCTGGATTTGTGGATATTCTAGAATGCGATTTTTAAATATTTTATAGTGTAGAAAAGTATCTACTCAAGCCACTTGAGATTACAGACTGTGTAGTTTTGGTTATTTCTCCATTCCCCCTGCAACCACCAGTTAGAGCAAATTAAAGGCAAGCTTGATGCAGGAGTACAGCCAAATACATTTGAGTTACAAAATCTTAACAGTTATCTCCTCCAGGCAGAGTAATCTCAACCTCTTGCATGCCTCCTCACTCCTCAGCGTGCTCCATCTCCAGGACTAAACTTGTAAAATTTGCATGTTTGCTTCAGTAAACTCTCACAGCACCATATGATTCTCCTGTCCAGCTGCACCCAAGCACGTGGAAAAGTATATGATTTTTTCGCTGCATGCTATTGCAAGCAGAAGGTCATTGAAAAAAGGAGAAATGAGTTTAAGTGCAGGTGTGTTGGAGTCCTAAATGTGCCAAATTAACTACTAACAGACTGCTGTTAGGAGGAAAAAAAAAAAAAAATCAGCTAGTTTTGACACACCATACTTAAACACCACACTGGCCTGTATCACACTGAAACTACTGCTGTGGAATAAAGTCAAAAAGGTACGTACTTACTACAACCACATCCACCACTGCCGAAACTCAAGAAGTCGCCGCTGTTCCTGTTTCACGTTCTATTTTTAAAACACATTTTAACAGATCGTTTTATATCTTCAGCCATCTATGGTATAAGCCTGCAATTTTTCCTTTAGGGGAACAGGCTTAAAGGTAATGCTTATGCATCTATGTAAGTGGAAATGCTTATACAACACCTGCTAAGAAGTAAGACCCTCGCACGAGGTACACCTGCAGTCTGCACCACTTCCCAGCAAAGCACTGCTCTCACTTGTAAAGCTATGACTAGTTGCAACAGTGACTTGTGCGCTTGCATGCCCTGGAATAAACCTGCCCACGCGAAGCGGTGCAAAAGCCTGCTTACAAAGAGGCTAAAGTAAGCTGCAGAAAGTTGAACAAACCCTTTCAGGGTTTTTTAAGTGCACGAAACAGGCACCTTGACATGCTTCAAAGCACACAGGCTATTGGCTAGCAGAAAACTCTCTATCCTGGATCCTGGTTGCCTGGTATCATTTGAGGGGCAGAGTCAGCAACCGCGAGCTGAGGGGAGCAGTCATCAGAGACTCTTCTCCCACATGCTTAAAGCCTTTCAAAAGCAAAGCCACAGGGTTACACCACTGCACACAACTACCAAGCACAGCCAAAATGAGCACGGCTTTGGGTCTGCTTCAATGGCATGGCCATGGCCCGTGGAAACCTCAAAGCATCCCAAAACATCCAAGAGGAGCCACGGGCTGTTGCAGGGCTGTGTGCCCAGGAGGTGACAAGCCACAGGAGGAACTGACAGCCATGTGCCTCCAGCTGCAGGCAGAGCTTCTACTTTGTGAGACCCGGCTCCCCAAGCGGAAGTTAGGCTGCTCCCGAGGTCTCGCTACAAGACCAGCCAGTGTATCCACCTCCAGCATCACAGCTGCTGCAGTATTTTTTTACTAGAAACCCAAATTTCAGTCCCAAAATCGACAACACACTCAATGTGCTTGCATCGAGGACTTCCGCTGATCCCCATCTGCAGCCCCTCTCTCATTAACAAACCCAGACTGCAAACAACCTGGCCAGGCACCAGCTTCAAAACAACACATCATGGGACTGCACATCACCAATCTTAGCCCAAATCCGGCACTCACTTACAACCCTGCTACCGACAAGGAAATCAGACTTGCACTCACGAAGTGAATTATGACTTCAGGAATGAAATGACGATCAAGCAGGATGAACCAAGATACAGGAGATCCTGTTTGCATGTTTATTTCCTTGACTACAACAAAAACTCAAAAGCACACAAGCAAGTTTTGTGGGTTTTTTTAAGAGTGTAAGGAGCGCTAAGCCAGCTAAATTGCAAGATGGTTTATGTCTTGGAGTCTTTGAAAACGACTGCCCATAGATCACTTTATATGAGTCACAAATGTATTACAGAAAATTCAAATGAACCCCTGTCCCAGTAAACTTGCATTGTATCTGAAATTGCATTGGATGCTGCGCTGAATAAAAACATCCTCACCTTCCTTAGCAGATGCACTGGGAACACTCAAGTGAGAACCACCACTGCAACTTGGTTTTATGCCACCAGCATGTCCCAACAAGCCACAGCATCCATCATCATCATAGACAAGATCCTGCCAATTTATCAGCGCCTGCACTCACAGCACACAACAGCTCTCGGGGCAATTCTCACCTGCTCTGGAGCTGGTTTGTGAGTTTGGAAAAGGGAGCGTGGAAATGCAACATGGCTCCAAGCAACATGCCTTTACCTGAGCCTGGTATCAGGTGTCGAGATGCATCAGTTCAGCTGGAGTTGTCCTCTCCCCTGTGGGCATCTACCTGGCAGGATCTGGCTGTCTCCGCTGTGGGGTGGCAAGGACCCCCATCCACTGCAGCCCCACCAGTCAAATACCCTGTGGTGTCACTCGTGCTGCTCCAGCTCAGTGCAGCAGCTCTCCCCTCCACTCCTCTGGCACGTGAGAGCTCACCATGAGCTGCTGGGAGAAAAGGCAAGGCAGGAGGCAATCCGCACGCAGGCTCTCTCTTACCCCGGGCTCACTGCAAAGGAAATAAGAAGTTGGTAAGTTTTCCAGTTCTGGCATGGTGAAGCCAGCATCCTTTACCAGTCCAGGGGGTCTCTGTACACAGAGGAAAGGCAGGCCCCATTGGAGTGGGCAGCAACTCAGCCTGGTAGGGAAGGAAGAGGCTGTCATGGGAGGGCACACGATGGCAGAAACATTTATCTGTTCACCAGCACTGCAAGAAAACCCTTGGTTTGGGTTATGCTCGGATTTTGTTGATTCAGTGGGTTCTTCAGGATGACTTTCCTCCCCACTCAGCTCACAGCATCAGCCCAGCCCAGCACAAACTTGTGCTAACACAAAGGACTTGTTACAGGGATTTTGTTCGGGGCCAGGCAGGAATTTTACAACTCTCTGACCATATGTGCCAGGTAGAAGAAAATCAGCCTACAGCTGCATATCATCATCTTGTCCGGGGTGTTTATCCAGGCATGTTCAGCTCAGACGTGACCCAGCATCTGGTTTGCAGTGGGTGGCTGTGTTTTAGCCCATTTTCTAGCCTAGTTAAGTGGCAGGAGATGGAGGGGCTTCCCATGCAGATCTCAGAATCCATCACACCTTTGTACCAGCAGACACATGCTACCGGCAACTCCGCAGACAGAATATGCCCCCTGCCCAAGCCATATACACAACTTCAGCCAATCTAAAAGCATGCTGCCTCCAAGAAGGGATGCAATGTGGAATTCCAGGCCTTTCCTCCAGGAACAAGTTGAGGGGAAAGGGAGAAGCAGCATATGGAACTCCGGTCAGGTTAAGACCAGTAACACATCACTGACTTGCACAGCAGAAGGGATGGCACCAGCAGTGCCACCTGAGCCACCTTCCAGCACTTGCAGTTCCCAACTGATATATCCAAACAGGTAACACAGTGCAAAGGACAACCAGAGCCCAACATATAGCTATCAGTTTTTTAAAACAAGTTTTTAATTCTCACCTTAAGCAACCCAGAGAAACAACACACTGGTTTCACAAGTGTGAAATTGAGACATCACCCCAAAGTGCAACACTTGTATTTGAAGACAGCAAGCACCGGGAGGGGGAAGCGTGCACCCATGCCCACAAGAGGAAACACATCATGCTTTTGTCATGAGTAGCCACTTTAACACCACCACCTCGCCTCTGATGCCCCTCATAAGCACCGGTGAATGGCCTTTTGCCCACGTTCCTGGGCTGTCTTGATCTGAATTTCCCTGCTGTGACCCCTCCAGCACCTGGACATAACAACTCAGAGACCCCAAAGTCCAGAAGACTTCACAGCCTTTCAGAGGTGGCCACTTTTATCACCAATCTATATCAAGCAATCTATAACACAGACCACATTACATATACATTATCACTGAGTATCTTATAATAGGGCTTACACACATTATAATGCAGATTACACACATTTCCCTCTGTTCTCCCAATCTGCAACAAGCTTTTAAAGTACGATGGCAAGCTGTGGTCACAACGATGATAATACTTTGCCACTAGACTATGGCAATATGGTGAAACCTAAATATATTGACCAAGTCTTTTAGTTATAGAAATAACTAAAAACCTGTGTAAGGCTGCATTTACATGCTATCCACCCCCCTCAACATTACCAGTGTGCACGACAGCACTGCCAGTAAATCAAACATCAACCCTCTCCCCACCATCCTTCCTGTGCTCCCAGCATTTATGTCTCACTTTCATTTTCACACACATTTTTTTGCGCTGTGCCTTGGTGCTCAGGTTAAGGTCTTCTGCTCAAGGATGGAGATGGGAGGAGAGAAACAAGAGGGCTAAATAAAGACATTTGATCTCCTCCCTGCTTACACTCATTAAGCCCAGCTTTGGTGGTTCTGTAAAGCTCAGCTGTCGCAATGTCAGAAGATGCGGCTTTAGAGGTAAACTAAACTCTCTGAGCAGAACAGTGAGTCTACAAGCAATTCTTTGGCAGCTTCTATTTTTACACCTTACGGGGAATAAAAGAGTATCCAAACATTTTTTAAAGCTCTTTTTGACAGGAACTCATCTTCTCCAGACAACAATAGCAAAAAACCCAACCAACCAAACAGTACAAAAAATCCCAAGATGCATGAATTTATTTTTTTTTTAAATCCTTATTTAAATGATTTCTCATTAAAAAAAAAAAAAGAGAGAAGTGAACCAAAGAATGCAAAAGTCCACATGCTACTTTGGGAATTGAAGACTAATTTTCTCTCTGCACTCCCCCCTTGCTCCATTCCAGCATTTATAAAAAGCCCAGAAAAGCCAGCCAGGGAGGGGAATTCCCCTTTTTGGGGGGTGATGTATTGACCTGGAAAAGAACCATATAAACATGCAGCTTAGGAACCTTCTTCTGTTTGCTTAAGACTGGAAGAGCAGTTTACATTTCTGTAACCATAAACTAAAGGAAGCTATATCAAAGGTCATTCTCTACTTGGACATGAATTTCTCTCAAAACATTGTATTTTATTCTTTTCAGTCCATGTAGCAACACCACAGGACATGCTATTCTTCCCATGCCCATGGTCATTCTTGCTTTCAGCTATACATGGCAATTTTGGGTAGCTAAAAGCTCCTGTTGCATCTCATTTTGCTATTTAAAACTTTTCCTGCTTTTCAGCTTGGCAGCCACCACCAAGCTACAGACCACCCACATCTAACACGTGCCTGAAGCAGCAGGGTGAAGACACACGTCCTGGCTGATACCCAAGATGTCACCCTTAGCACTGTGGAACTAGCGATGGTCACCAGCCAAAACCAAAGGAACAAGGATGCAAAAATAAGGTATTGTGCTGCCAGCAGCCTATGGTCTCCTTGGCACAGAGGCGTGGCATGTTTTTTAAAACACAAATAAGGAAATAACAAATGTGCCATTATATAAAGTCACCAAGACAGGTGTTTAAATAAATGGGTAGAAAGTTAAAAATCTACTAACAGCAAGATGCAGCTTGTCTGCGGAAAACTCGCCCAAAATAATCAAGGTGAATGATTTATAAGTTATAAATATATAACTTGAGTTAAAGTGAGACTTACACTGACCCTGTAGGTCTTGAACTGCTTGCCAGAGCCCCTGGCTGCACCCCATTTTTAGGAGTGGAGACAGCTCGAGCCATTAGCCTGACCCTGACCCAGTCTAATGCCCATCCCCTAGGAAAATACATATTTTAAATGAGGTTCTCTGAGTACCACCCTCGTTCCAGCAACCACGTTAATGAGTTTAATCGGCTCACACTGCCTCCAAACACAGAACCCCATGCAGTAAATTATTTGTATTTGGCAGCCTCTGCAGAGGACACTCCCTGACCATTTTGCTGGCAGTACACTGGACTTGCATTACCTTCAGACAGCATCTTTGGGCCCTAATGGGCGAGCCGTTGTTAACTTCTTTTCTTCTACCAAAGCCCCATGCAAGCATGTCCAGTAATAGAAAACTTCAGGGAAACAAGAAGTATTTGATCGGACTGGAAAGTACTGAGAAAATATTTCCCAAAGCTCTTTTACAGCCTTGAAACATAGGACAGCGTTAGGATATACAGCGTTTTTAAGGAGTATGAAAGCAATCTTTTTTAAATTACGACATAACCTTTCCCTTCCTTTTTGCTAGTTGGTAACACCTAAAATTACCTCAACTGACCTGTCACAGGAATTTTTGCTGTTTTTTGTGCAAAAGCAACATTTTATATAAACAAGAAAATCCAATGTGTTCTCTTTGAGGAAACTGTTCACACAAGAAGTCCTCCCCTCTTCCCTTCGTGGAAAACATGTTTATAAAATCGAAAGGGAGGTGAAGACTGAAGGCAGACCTAATGCTTCAGCTTATGAAACAGCAATAGTTGTGTAGGACACGACCCTGTTAAAAGCAGCATCAGTCAATTTAAAAATAACTCCAGGGTTCTTGTTTGGGTTTTTTTGTTGGTTTGTTTTGTTTTGGGTTTTTTTTTTCAATAGTGTTGAAATCAACATCTGTGTCCCTTTGTCATGGCTTCAAAATACATCTTACAATTCACAACATATTTGGCTGTTACCACTTCACCATGGTTGACGTAAAACTAAACCTGACACCAAAAATGGATCATACAATCACAGAATGGTTTCGGTTGGAAGGGACCTTAAAGATCATCTAGTTCCAAACCCCTGCCATGGGCAGGGACACCCTCCACTGGACCAGGGTGCTCAAAGCCGCAGCCAACCTGGCCTTGAATGCTTCCAGGAATGGGGCAGCCACAACTTCCCTGGGCAACCTGTTCCACTGCCTCACCACCCATCTAATCTAAATCCCCCCTCTTTGAGTTTGAAGCCATTAATGCTCATCCTATCACTACATGCCTTTGCAAAAAGTCCCTCTCCAGCTTTCTTGTAGGCCTCCTTCAGACACTGGAAGGCCAGTATAAGGTCTCCCCAGAGCCTTCTCCAGGCTGAACAACCCCAACTCTCTCAGCCTGTCCTCATAGGAGAGGTGCTCCAGCGTTCTGATCATCTTTGTGGCCCTCCTCTGGACTCGCTCCAACACATCCATGTCCTTCTTGTGCTGAGGACTCCAAAGCTGGATGCAGTACTCCAGGTGGGGTCTCACAAGAGTGGAGTAGAGGGGCAAAATCACCTCCCTCAACCTGCTGGCCATGCTTGTTTTGATGCACCCCAGGATGTGGTTGGCTTTCTGGGCTGCAAGCACACATTGCTGGCTCATGTTGAGCTTCTCATCACCCAACACCACAAGCCCTTCTCCTCAAGGCTACTCTCAATCCATTCTCCACCCTGTCTGCACCTGTGCTTGGGATTGCCCCAGCCCACATGCAGGACCTTGCCTTTGCCCTGGTTAAACCTTATGAGGTTCACACAGGCCCACCCCTCTAGCCTATCCAGGTCCCTCTGGATGGCATCCCTTCCCTCCAGTGTGTCGACCGCACCACACAGCTTGGTGCCGTCAGCAAACTTGCTGAAGGTGCACTCAAACCCAACATCCATGTCACCGACAAATATAATAAACAGCACTGGTGCTAGTACTGATCCCTGAGGAACACCACTGGTCACTGGTTTCCACTTGGACATCAAGCTGTCGACTGCAACCCTCTGACTGCAGCCATCCAGCCAGTTCCTTACCCACTGAGTGGTCCATCTGTCAAATCCATGTCTCCACAGTTTAGGGACAAGGACGTCGTGTGGGATAGCATCAAATGCTTTGCACAAATCCAGGCAGATGACGTCAGTTGTTCTTCCCTTATCCACCAACACTGTAATCCTGTCATAGAAGGCCACCAAATTTGTCAGGTATAACTTGCCATTGGTGAAGCCATGTTAACTGTCACCAATCACATCCTTAGTTTCCAGGTGCCTTAGCAGAGTTTCCAGGAGGATCTGCTCCATGATCTTGCTGGGCATAGAGGTGAGACTGACCAGCTTGTAGTTCACTGGGCCTTCCTTTTTCCCCTTTAAAAAATGGGGGTTACATTTCCCTTTTTCCAGTCAGTGGGAACTTTGCCAGACTGCCACAACTTTTCCAATATAATGGCAAGTAGCTTAGCAACTTCATCCACCAGTTCCCTCAGGACACATAGACGAATCTCATCAGGTCCCATGGACTTATGCACCTTCAGGTTCCTTAGATGGTTTCATACTTCACCTACAGTGGGCAGTTTTTCATTCTCCCAGTCCCTGCATTTCCCTTCTGCGACTTGGGCAGTGTGGCTAGATAACTTGCCAGTGAAGACCAAGGCAAAAAAGTCATTGAGTACCTCAGCCTTGTCCATGTCCTGGGTGACCAGGTCTCCTGTTTCCATCTGGACAGGGACCCCATCCTCCCGAGACTTCCTTTTATCACTGACATACTTATAGAAGTTTTTCTTGTTGCCCCTGATGTCCCTGGCCAGATTTAACTTGCTTCCACCCTCTGTAGGCTTCCTTTTTGCTCTTGAGTGTGTCCAGGAGCTCCTTTTTCATCTGTGCAAGCCTCCTGGCTTTTTTGCCTGACTTCTTTGGTGGTATACATCGCTTCTGAGCTTGGACATGATCTTTAAATATTAAACGGCTTTCTTGGGTCCCTCTCACCTCCAGAGCTTTATACCATGGAACCCTACCAAGCAGTTCCTTGAAGAGGTCAAAGTCTGCTCTCCTAAACTCCAGGGTGGCGATCTTGCTGCGCACCCCCTTTGCTGCCTTAAGGATCTTGAACTTTACCATGTCACGACCACTGCAGCCAAGGCAACCCTTGAACTTGACATTCCCCACCAGCTCCTCCTTGTTGGTAAGGACAAGGTCCAGCATAGCTCCTCTCCCTGTTGGCTCCTCTACTTCTTGGAGAAGGAAGTTGTCATCGATGCATTCCAAGAACTTCCTGGATTGCTTGTGCCCTGCTGTGTTGTCCCTCCAATAGCTGTCGGCATGGCTGAAGTCCCCCATGGGGACCAGGGCCTGCGAACACGATGCTGCTCCTATCTGTCTATAGAGGGCTTCATCCACTCTGTCATCCTGGTCAGGTGGCCTGTAGCAGATCCTCACTGTAACAACACCTGTCTCTGTGTTCCCTTTAATCCTGACCCATAAACTCTTGGCTGACTCTTCATCCATCCCCAGGTGGAGTTCATTGACATAGAGGGCAACACCTCCTCCTTGTCTCCCCTGCCTGTCTTTCCTAAAGAGCCTGCATCCCTCTATTTCAGCACTCCAGTCATAGGAACCATCCTACCATGTCTCTGTGATGCCTATGAGATCATAGCCCTAGAGTCACACACACACCTCTAACTCCTCCTTTGCGCCCCATGCTACATGCGTTTGCACAGAGGCACTTAAGCTGGGTCCCCATTGAAGGTTGAAGCTGACTTACTGGCTGGAGTGGCTGCAAATCCTTTGTGCTGCTCTCCTGGTGAAATTCCTTTGAGGCGTTTTATCCGTGTTTCCCTGTTGACTCCTATTGCGTCAGGAGCCCCTGGCTCATCTCGCATAAGACTTCCATTCAGTCTGCTGGGGTTGAAAGACAGATACGCAACTATCCAGCCAGGGAAAATGAAATGGTACTGATACTTTAGAGTAAGGCATATTACTGCAATAACAGTTTCTGTACTTTAGATATAAGTGCAATGAAATGATGCTTAGGGGAGTGGTGGAAACGCAGCTGGGCAAGTTGGTGCTGGATGCTGGAAAGAGCTAAGTGTGGAAGAGGATGCCAATCTCCCGGTCCCTGGCAAAGCCCTAGTGCTGGTAGCGGGTAGCTGGTGAGATGCCATGCCAGGCACTGACCAGCACCAAACAGCATCAGCTCTGGCCATCAACAGCAGCCAAACCAGTGCTCCTGAAACTGCAGGCCGAGCCCATGCTGCCAACCACAACCCTGTGCAAGCGTGGAGCGCATCTCTCCGTCACTGCAGCAGGGAGTCCTCAGTCCTGGAGTAAAGCCACACCGGTCCCCGGTGCGGTGCATGTAAACAACTAGTGCCTTTGCAGTTGTGGTTGGGGGATAAAATGAGTCTTCCCTCCCACACCATCCCCATGTTCACCCCGAAGTCCCCAACAACGCTTTTTTTCCTTGCAAACGCACCCTCAGCACTTGGGGTATTTCCTGATTAGCTAAACACTGGCCTCTGAAGGGCTCGGCAAGGTCTGCTCACGTCACCACGCTGCAGACTCATGGGCTTTACCACAATGGCAGCACTTTCCCCCGACCCACAGGAGCAAGGCTGAGCCCCTGGGAGATGCACCCCTCTGTCAGGAAGACAGCAGAGCACTGCCACACTTCATGGCATGTACCACCATGTAACAACATGTGCCCCCAGCATCCCTAGGCCACCTCAACCCACTGTGAACCAGAAATTCAGGTTTGCTGATTCAGCATCTTTCCTGCCCCTGGTTTGGAAACCTCCTGAGATGATCACAACACCAGGAGGAGGGAACGAATTCAGCTTAGTTTCTGAGGGGAGAACACTGTGCCCGAGCACATTATCTGGCTCATCCCTCATTTTACCCCACAAGGGACTCAAAGGTAGAAAGGCAGCACAATGAATGGCCTGAGCCAGCCCCAGATTTGGAGGCCAGCTCCACAGGGTGCATGGAGAGCCCCAAGCAGGCCTGGTGTGGACTTGAACCTGCAGGTGCCACCATGGAGGCCAGTACCCATGGGGATATACAACCAAGTGAGCCAGGTGACATGGACAGACATCAAACCAGACATCATCTTTCCATTTCTAGTTTTTCGGAGGCATTCAGGCAGATCAAACATGCTTGAGAAAGCAACACAAGGAACTTCAGAAAAAAAAAATGCTCAAAACCGCAGCGGATCTATTACTTACAATCACTGTGTTTCATGTCCTCAGCATTTCTGATGTAAACGATGGACAGCAGCAGAAGCGGGATAAAAGCACATCAAAGGGGACCACCGCAGGCTCAAGGCTATTAATGAAAATGTTTGAGAAGGGTTTTTCCAGTGAAAGCTGGAGCTTGGAGGGGAAGGTGACAGTAGACATGGAAAACCCCTTCTTGGGTGAGATAAAAAGCAAAGGGGGAAGTTTAAGTAGATAAGAGACTGTGGCAGTGATATAAAGACAAGCATTTGGTACAATGGAGAGCCATGCAAGACTGCCCATGAAAGCAGCAGCAGATGCTGGTCTCCCCAGGAAACAAATGAACACAACGCAAGTATCACCTGTGTTTCAAGATGCAGTCTTACTTAGCTGAAGACATACTCAGCTAAAGGAAAAAAGATTATTTGAACTTGAAATATGTATTTATCTTAAAAATGCTTTAACATTCACCCAACAAACCAATAACTAGACAGTTCACTTAAAACACGTTCACTTATAAACACAAAATTTCAGTTAATCGCTACTAAAGATATTTGCAAGCGGGATGATGATTTCCTCAGCAGCTTGGGAAATGGGAATCTTCTTGTTCCAAGATCAAAACCTGGGAGAGCTGAATGCATCCTACTAAAGCACAGCTGGACTCAGCACTGTGCAAGAAGGCTTGGAAAAGGGAAGTTGTCAATAAATCAGCATCTGAGGGCAGTGGAGGGTGTTTTGATAGAAAAGGCACAATGAAATCACTGGGTTTTTTTTTTCCAGTAAAGAGTGGGATCAACATGAAGAATAAGATCTATGCTTGAGTTAAAACATGCCTGCAGGCCTTCATATAAGACTTCAAAATAGAACAGCAATTGCACAGGAGGTTTTGAATTTTATTTTCTACAAAATACAAAGTCACTCGGCAGGAAGGATTTTTCCAGAGAGCAGAAATCAGAGATAGTTTGCTCTTTATCATCACTGTTAGCTGAGTAGAGAGGAGCCTCTGTGAGCCCACCCTTTAATTCAAAGCACAGTTGCTTCAGTCTTGTCCTTGAGTACAAACAAAGGAGTTCATCCTCCCAGTTCCCACTCCGCATGCAAGCCCAGACCTGGATTCCCATCTCAGCTCACCAGTCGCAGACCTTTCTTTAGCACCTGCTTCAGGCAGATGCACAGCGGCAGCAAAACAAAAGCAGTGCCCCTTCCACCTGCTCCATGCAGCCTATCCTCTCCTTATGGTTATGTCCCCACTGGATCCTTTCCTAGGACCCACTATGGAAGGGTAAGCACTAAATTTCTTTTGCAGCAGTAAAGCCTGTGCTGTACTAAAGCTATGACGTGTTTCTCCCACTTCCTTCCATTGACAGAAAACAAAAGCTTGTACTGTTGCTCACTGTTATCAGAAAATATTTGCTTTCCCAGATTGTTTCTCCCCTCTTTGTTTCGGAAGGGTTTCAGTAGAATAACAGGTTCACTCCCAACAAAAAGCAGCAGGGGGTGATTTGGGACAGATCACAGACAGATTCAGAGCCCACCTGGCAAATCCAGCCCTGACCCAGGCGCAGCCCAGTCTTGCCCTTCCCATCCTTGCTGGGGACCGCATCCTCCAGCACCTCCTCCATCATCTTACAGGTCCTTTGGAGGAGATGATGCTCCAGCTGCATGGCCTGAAGAGACAGGGCCAACTCTGCATCACATCAAGTGGCTGCCTCTGTTTTCTAGCTGCAGACCAACTCCAGAAGATACTCTACCATACTCTGAGTATCATACTTGAGTATCTGCCGTTTCTCTTCTCACCATGCACTGCGCTTCCTTTCTGCCAGATCCCTTATGCCCACGTTTCACCCCAAAACTACCTGGATGAAACCTCCACTTCTTGCTGATGCTGCTCTTTTATTCAAACACAGGAAACACTCTCACACCAGGCACTAAGCCTGTACCACTCCTGCCAATGAGTGATACAGAATTAAACACAGGTGTCACATGAAAACACGGTGCCAAGCTTACCGTTCCCAAAAAAGCACTGAATGCATGCACACACTCAGTCTCTTTATTTTTAATTTATTTTTTTTAAGCAACCAGAGTGTCAAGTGTCAGGTCCTAAAACCAAGAAGGGCACCAAAAGTCCAAGTATTATTCAGGATATGAAACACTCAACTACCACAAGCCAAGCTGACACCTTGCAAACTCCGAGCTGAAATCTGCCCACAATCGCTGTTGCCAAGCCCAAACGGCTTTCATGCACACATGGCAGTTCCATGCCAATGAAAGTATTATCCAGACAGCCACTCCATACACCAGAAATGATGCAAGGGAAAATGTGAAGTCGCAGACAACATGCTCCTGCAGGAGTTCAGCACCAGCCCTGCACTATCTGCTGGTGAAAGCTACCAGGTCTCATTCAGAAGAGGAAAGGTCAGGTCTTAACTCTGGCATTCGCTTTGGCATGAGGCTCAGGCTCTACCAAAGACCGAGCACATTTTGGAAGTATGAGCTTCGAAATAAATAAATAAATTCTCAGTCCAAGAACACAAGAAAAAAAACAAACCAAAAACACTTTGGCAAGTTTCTGGTGTTAAATGATTCATAACCTTTTCTAAACAAGATCCTCTTTACTGTGGCAAGTCCTGTCTAGCCCTGGAAGAGCATGGGGCTTGCAAGCATCCCAATACCCCCACAGTCCTGCTCTCCCCCATCGGCAGCTGCAGGATGTGGGCTCAGTGTTTCAGAGAACAGCAACCCTTTTTTTTTTTCCCCTGACTCAAGACTGGACCAGTGACCGTGTGTGGTGTGGACACCTTCAGTAGGCTGGGCTGTCGTTTCTGATGATGCTTGTGGTCCGTAAAAAAGGCACCAACAGCATGAAAGGACTTGTTAGCAAGCAGAAGTGTCCTAGCTCAGGGAATGCTTCCTTCATTTCATTTATTGCCAATAAGCAGAAACTCTTCATTTGGGTATTGAGAAAAAAATATATATAAACAAGTAAACAGCCACTTAAACACCTTCCTTGTCCCTTCCCCAGGCTCAGCCTAAGTCAGACACCTCTCCAGCCCCACCACCAGGTTCAACCTCCCTGATGCCAACTGCGATGCAGAAGCACGACGCAGATGCAGCAAAGACACTTCTTGCCTGTCCTTCCTCCTGCCCACATTCACGTGGCATGTGCTTATTATTTACACTCAGCTTAACCGCCTTCCTCACCCAATGTTGCCAGAGGCAAGTACGGAGAAACACCTAACCACACAGTTCACTTTAGAAAGGCCAATCATCTCCACTGGTAATGACCAATGGACAGATAGCATCTGCAACCCAACCTGAAAACATTTCTCCTCTCCTGCCTTTTATACCACCACTCTTTCAGAAGCTTTTTCATGGCCACTTTGATGTTCACAAAAGCCCAAGACCAGTTCATCTGAGCCCCAGGATCTGTGCTGGCTTTTCCGCCTGTAGACACCAGGCAAGGAGAAGCCCAGCAGCTTGTGGACTGATGAGGATGACCTTCAGGTTTTACATGGAGATTTGTTGGCTCTCTTATCATCTCAAAGACAACAACATTTGCAGTTAAGTCCCAAGTGTCTCCAGACAGTCAGCCCCAGCCCAAACCACTACACAAAGACCTGAAATTTAAGCTGCCATGCCTTATGCCTGCCCTCCCACAGGATTCCTGCATTACAGCATCTCCATCAGCACGTCACTCCTCTTTCCAAGCTTTCCTCTTCCAACCTTTTAAACTTGTCCAAATTCCGTCTCTTGATCCCATTCTCAATTGCTTTTAAGTAGGTGGTGGCAATCTTACAGTTGCTACAGCTGGAGGAAAAGCTGAAGCACAAGCCACGCCTCTGACCCGGGTAAGGTCCCTCACGAGATGCACCCAACTCTAACATCACATCCTCTTAGGCACCAAAATCCAACAGAAAACAGATTTCAACACTTCTCCTGCCTGTGGGCTGATCCTCTGTCTTCTCCTCCCCCCAGCAACACGCCTTTAGCTGAAAAAGCTTCTGGAACTACAAAAACTTTAAATAAAGTACTAGAGAAACATATTATTAAGAGCAGGTCATAAAAACCAACAACTTGAGATTAGCTGCAGCTAAAAATATTTAATCCCCACACCCTTTCTTTAGAGAAAACATTATCAGATGTCACTTCCAAATGGTAAAAACATGTTTGTTTTTTAATTAAGGTGGTATTTTGAACACTGGATTTTCTTACCAGGGAACACAAAAGACCTTGGGAAAAGACCTTGTTTGCTGGTTCAAAGATCCCACTTTTCTGTGCCATCTGATAGTAAGATACTGTCTGAAACTGGCACCTGCAAATCTGTATTTTCTTCTAGTGCAACATAACTTTGCAAAATAACTTTCTAAAGAGAACAAGGTATTTTGGCCACCCATACTGAGTTGCATGGTATTTGTGCAATATGGATTTATTTTTATTTTTTAATACTTCAGAGTAACGAGGTGGAGAACGTGGGAAGGAGATAACGACAACAAGCAGAGCAGCAGTTTTGAGCAAGTGTTGGCACGAGGCTAGAAACTGCCTCTCATCTGACCCAAATCCTAGGTTGGACTGAAAAAACATGCATTATGGACAGACTGAATAACTGTCAGCAGAATAACTGAATAACTGTCAGCAGAACTCAGTCTGCTGCCCAAAATCCTCCCAGTTCTAAAGGGTGTAATTGACATTTAGTGGGCAGCAAAATAGCTATGATGTACGGCAACCTGATGACTTTCTTCAACAGTAGTATAAGCAGAATAAAGGCAGTCAGTTAAATCCCCCCCAGCAGAGTTTTGTACCACTTCATTGCTTAAATAAGCTCTGGTTTACTAATCACGTAAAAAACCACCCAGGAATTACTGCAAGCAGGTAAAAGAATGCCTGTGCTAACATTTTAACAAACTGAGCACATACAAGGGGAAGGTTAGCACACCACAGCATGCTTTTTTCTCCAAAGATGTAAATCAAATTCCAGAATAACTTCTCCAGAAGGTCGAAAAACCTTGTCAAGGTCACACTCTTTACTTTCTAACCCTTAAAAAATATACACCTTTCCCCCATTCAGAAATGCTCAAACCAGTATTTTTTTAAGAATTCACACACAAAAAAATAATTTTGTCAGTCCAGTACTTTGGCGGCCAACTCTTGCCCTGCTCTCCCCCCCCCCCTCACCATAAAACAATCCCGACATCTCAAACGCGCCTCTTCCCCCTGCTTTCC
>NW_009649309.1:1237979-1276303 GCF_000708025.1 Charadrius vociferus
ATTCCTGCTATTAGTCCACCTGCTCCCCTGTCAAAGTTATTTGAAACTAGACTGATGCAAAATTTAGTAGCATCAAAGATACTGAGTGTGCAAGCGTCCTGCTTCCCTGAGAAGTCAGGGTGAATACCCACCAAAAAGCACTTCAAAGGACTAACCTGAAAGCGATGAGCAGGGAGACAACCACAGATATATTACACTGTTAAAAAGTTTGCTAAAGGAGATCCAACAGTCTGCTGGGGGACCTCACTGCACTCTCCCTGAAAGAGGACTGGGGTTATTTTGAAGGACAGCCACCGAGCAGGACCACAGAGATGCACTGGGAAAGAGGCAGAGCTCAGCTTCACGGCCACCACCTCCCTCCATCCACTCAGCAAAGAGGAACTTGGAAGATGTGCCCACATGATGTCATTACTGGGTTGGCGTCTAAATAAAGGAAGCTTTTTATAGAATTTCCCACTGACAAACTTAATCCGGTAAACCCTGACAGCCAAGACTTTGTCAAGCAGAAGGGACGGAAGAGGGAAAACAATAACCGTACCATTGCCGAGGCCAGGGCTGGTGGGCGGCGTCTCAGGAAAGAAACCAAAACAAACCCGAATTTACTCCCGAGTACTTTCATGTTGGATAAAAAGCACCGGTAAGAGCAGCACGTAACGTAAGGGAAATGTGTTTTTACACCATCTGTCACAAGGAAGTGCAGCCTATTTCTGCACCAGGGTAGGGAAGAGAAGGATGAAGACAAGGAGGGCGGATAGGAGAGAAAAACTTTGCTTAAAGAAAGTAAATAAAACGTACTTCCACGTCAGAGGGGTTTCCCAGCTTCATATTATTCATGTGGCAATTACTGTGCTTCCTAAAAGCAAACTAGGTTTTCTGCATATTCAGAAAATTTGGCTGCAAACACCTTTAAGCTCAAATCATCAGCAAGCAGCATTTGATGGAAGTTCTCAAAAAAAAAAAACCCTGCTAAAAAACCCAAAACAGTTCAGTTTAAGTTCATGTGTGCCTGCATGTCATCCTCTTCATTGTAACTCTTCATCATTTCCACAGCACTACGGAGCGGTTCCCCTTCCTCTCTCTGCTCCTTGCTGCATCTTCTTCAGTCGGGCATCCACATGTAGAACAGTTGCAATAGCCTAGTGACTCATGCTGCAGTAATGTGGGTGGGAACAGCTCCCATGCCCAGCTTCTAAGGACGCAGCCTTTTATGGTATTTTTAGAGTGGAAGCTGTTCTGGTTTGTAGCACTCTGCCTTTTGTCTTGCAGGAGCCTCAGAGAAAAGAGTTCATGCTCCCCCAGCGCTTCAGGAGGACACATCGAGGAGCCCACGCAGGTGATGAGCAACCCAATGCCAGGCTCCGTGCCTGGCTCCGTGCCTGGCCATGCCAGGGATGCTCAAGGATGTCATCTGCTCCACACGGCAGTGCCACAGATCATTGGCAGGCTCTCTCATCCATGTCATGGGTCATTGGGTGGCTCCACCACCCCACAACCTCCAAATCAGACATAAGAGTAGAGTGTGGGCGTGAGCTATTCTGTGGGCACCTTAACCACTGCAACCCAACTTTCTAAGGAGTCATTCCCTGCATCCTGTTCCCTGTCCCCCGAGTCTTACCACCCTGTGGCAATACACTAACAACCTCTTCATCATCTCCAGTGACGAGCCACCAGACATATTGTTTCTATCCTCGATGGGATGCCAGCATATGAGAAGCTGGCAGGGCTTCCAGAGTCCCATCTGTCTTCCCTCAGGGTGAGCCATTAACTTAGGACTGCATTTCTCCAACAATTATATAATTAACTCTGTAGGGTTTCTACCCCATAAAAATTTAGCTGAAATAGGACAAGAGGTTATTAGGGAAAAGTGAACAGGAGTGTTGCACTGGAACCAGGTTAAAAGCATCAGGGAGAAGCACAGTGGCAGAAAAGCAGCTTTCCAGGCTCATGGACCATTGCGCATGCGACTCAAACTTGGCAAGGTAATGAAACAGACTCAGCTGTGCTTTTTAAAGTCTGAGGGTCACACATGAGATTAAAAAAGAATCCCAAAACACTACCCCATAGTGCTTGAAACAGGACTCTGGTTGCAAAT
The DNA here is from genome assembly GCF_000708025.1 of Charadrius vociferus. NCBI lineage: Eukaryota > Metazoa > Chordata > Aves > Charadriiformes > Charadriidae > Charadrius > Charadrius vociferus. The sequence goes on from NW_009649309.1 coordinate 1,240,072, forward strand.
ATGCAGCAGATTGCTTTACAGGACCGCTAGAGAGCTCTCCTTTGCACCTGAAGCACTATATACTCTAGAAGAAAAGGGCATAAATTATAACCTGCACATGCCTAAAAAGTCTAGGAGAAAAGCTACCAGGATTAAGGAAAAAGTATTAATCAATCCTCCTGATGCAACGCCACTGATATTAAAGACATTTTTTTATTCCTTCTGAAATCCCATTGTACTCTGAAAGGAGTCAGCTTACCAGTCAGGACAGATGAACGACAGACCGCCCCTCGAGACAGAGTTCACTGAGTGGGAAGATGCAGTGGAAAGCTGCCCTGGAGTGACTTCTCAGGTACAAGAGACACAATGGAGGGTAACATTTGGGGGAGGTCCATGTCAGAAGCACTACACAGCCCACAACATACCTTGGAGGCGAGCCAGAAAGACAGCATCAGCCCGCTGCAACAAAAAACCCTCCAGCCCTAACGCAAGTTAAAAGGTGATTCAATACATTGCCCTCAGCACAGCACTCCCAGCATCTGCTAAACAAGATGCCCCAAGCCAGGGGGGCAGCCAGAGCTCCCCAGACAGACCAAGATGGAGTCTTTTGCTCCCTGAGCAGATGGAATACACTTCCAAATACATTTCCAAGGGAGTCTTCCTGCTATTAGATAACGGATCCAGATTAAAGAATTAAAGTTTTAAAAAAAAAAAATAATCACATGAAAAGCTGCATCCTGTTCAAAGGAATACAATGAATTTCCTGTAGTCTTGCCCTGAAGACCACATCATCACACCCAATTACTGTGCCATCTTACTCCTAAGTCCTGCAGAGCCAGCTTGGTCATAGGAAAGCAAAATCTCTGCCTTGCCTCATTTTTTATTAAACTACTGACCAGACACGGCTGTGGCTGTGTAAGAGGTAGGGCAAGTTACTTAATTTTCATTATCCTTTACTTGGACCAGCATTATCAAATTTGTTTAAAAAAATACAAAACAGGAAGAAAAACGAGCTGAACACAATAACCAGCCTAAAGCTCCTATGAACAGAAAAAGGACACATCCAAGCCTGAACTCTGGTTCACATCTCCTATGCCAGACAGCCCTCTCTGTGTGAAGCCTTTAGTTATCAAAAACTGCCATTTGTACTCTCACGAAAGCCAGGGAAAGGAGGAAGTGACAGTTTGCCCTGACACACTCAACTCTGCAGTTACTGCAGGTGATTTGGTGCCACTCTGACCTTGGTATGCTGGCAGACCCCACATACCCTGCCCCACAAGACCATCCATTCACCCCTCGCTCCCAGCTGTGCACTACACCTGCATTTAATATAATTTTGATACTTTCACCCATAAACAAGAAAGCCTTCCCAGTCAGCAGGTTCTCTGGAAACCTAAAAGCATCAGATGCCAATTCCTACAGAGCAACAACCTCCCTTAATGCAGAAGTCAGCTAGTGCCAGCGCAGCCTGGGCTTGGATGTATCCAGGCTTTGCAGCTGATGGTGTCTCCAAAGGAGCAAATCCAGACAGTCCCTCCAAGCAATCCAGTGATTGCTCCAGTGACCACTCTGCTAAACCCCACTGGAGCTGGGGTGCAGCTGCCCTGGAGCAGACCTGTCTGTGGCTTGCTGGGATGCATGCCTTTCTCCCCCTCTTCATAGGGAAAAGGCTCCCTTTAAAAGCCAGCTGCAGAGGATGCAAGGCAGGTGTGCCTCTCCAGAGGAAGAGGCATGGGCTTACAGCATTGGTTTGCTGGAGGACACAACCCTGGCTCCACTGAAATGAATGGGAATGCTGCTAATGAATTTACAGTGAAACTCAGATTTCCACTATTCTTTCACATAAGGCCCATCTGAACTAGAAAGGAGTGTTTGCTGGAAAGGCTGAGCTTCACCAAGCTCTGGTTCCTCATGAGTTTTCCCTGCTTATCTTCCTTCCCCCTCCCAAATTTGCAGTTGGGTTTAAGCACACAGCAGCTTCTGCTGTGGACACTTCTCAAAGCAGTTTGCATCATTAGAGTTGAGCTAGATGTAATGACTACAGGAACCCTTGCAAGGAAGAAAAAAAAAAAAAAAAAAAAAAAAAAAAGATAATCCGAGAAATTACTTCCTTCACAGGATCTGCAGATGGTGTATGCCTCCCAGCAGGACCAAAATTGTTTAAAAGACAGGTAAGAGCCTTCCAAAAGGAGATGCAGACAATGACAGTGGACCCTAATGCCCAGCTTTCAAAGCCCTTTAAGATGAAAAGGAAATTCTTCATTGCCATCTCAACCAGGAGAAAAGAAGGGGTCAGCAGACAGTGACACAGGTGGTGCTTAAAACAGTGTCCATCATTTTACAGGAAGAGGGGGAGAAGGCAAAAAGAGAAGCATCCCACTATGTGCAGACTTAATGACCTACTACCTTCACCAGTCCTTTGTAGGGTCACAGCCTTCAGCTAAGGATCTGCTTGTGCGGAAGTGGTCTGTAAATTATATAGTAACTGGAAGCTCTAAAAGCCTTGCAAGAAAATGCAATAAAATAAATAAAAATCAGCTGGGCAGTTGTCTGACAACTAATTTTTCCCCCATGTAATACAAGGCCAGGCAGAGACGTGGCATGAATAACCCATTTTGGCAGCAGACGTCTAGCCAGGAAGGGCAGGAACACATCACCGTGCCAGGCACACAGGGAACACCCTCCAAAGGGCTCTGTTTACCCAGCAGGAGCCAATGGAAGCCCTACACAAAGCCTGTGAGTATATTTAGTGCTCAGAAGTCATCTGAAACAGGTCCATTCTCCCCTCCCACTGCAAAAATACAATCCAAATTGGGTCATCTCCTAACAATAAATGAATGACACTCAGTTAAGCCTCCGCGGCAGTGCTGACAATCTAGGTCCTTTCATTCTCCTTGTACTGCAAGTGCTAAAGATGCTTTTGTACATCCTCTGAAGTACTCCATTTAAAAAACCATGGTAACTAGGGCACTGCATTCAGCTGCTCTTGAAAAAAAGCTGATTCCCCTTCCCTTTCAATAGGCTCTTAGGAGGCTTGGATAGAAAAATATTGCCTCATTCACACTCAGCTCCACCAGGATGGCTGGAGTTGGGCACTAGGGATAGGGGCAAGCATGACTACTGGGTACTACTTGGGTCTGTGGTGTGAAAAACACCAGCAATATGATGGCATATGGAGAAAGACAACCCTCACCTGTGTCCTGCAGCTAAGCAGTATCCAAAAGTCCCATTTCAAGTCATCGAGCATGACAGAGCAACCGCAGCATTCAATAGGTAAAACATCATATTTTCTTTAAAAATTAGTGAGTGCTCCAAAATCTCTCCAGTTCCTTTTAGGGGATGACAGGATTATTCAGTTCCAGTATTTTAGCATGACAAGGACCAGAGGAACCAAGAAGCAAGTTTTACTGTTCTCTTTGCATGGCACTGAAAGTGCAAGGGTTTTGTTTGTTTTTTTTTTTTTCTTGCTTATTCCTAACACTTCAGAACTGTGACACTTTCCTGCACAGCAGCTTTTGAAGTTCGTTCGTCTGCTAGAACTGGCATGCTCCTCTGTTCTGAATTGGAAACATTCAGAGGTGTGGGCACAGAGATCAGATGGAAAGAACAGGGCAGCTCCCACTAAAAAAGCCATTAACTAGGAAAAAACCACTGTCGTAAAAAGGGACATTTGTCTAAGATGGAAGGCCCTTTTTTTTTTTTTTAAAAAAAGTTCATAGCTCTGTGTTTATTAGAAAAAAACCTACATAAATCACATGCACCAGCAGTAGAAAGTCTAACAACTTTAACATGACTTAACTGTTGCACTATCCCTTATATACAATTTTAGCAGACTTCTTTTCCAAATCCTCATATATACTGTTATGGAGCCACATTCCAAGATTTAAGGTATTAAAAATAGAAGTCTTTAACCACAACGTCTGTAAAAATACCCCGAAAAAAATATTAAAAAATGGAAAACTTAAATTCCTATCCTGTTACAAAGGCTATTCCCCAAACCATGCACAGAAAGACACTTTGCACTTGTCTGTAGGAAGCAGCATCAGATTCACGATAGCAATGCTGCAGAGGACTTTATAACAAAATTCATGCCTGTTCAACAGAGATGCAAGCTCGGGAGAAGACAGCCAGTTTTAAAGATTTAAAGAAGATATTCTTAAATGGGGAAACTGAGGCACGTAATAATTAGCCAACTCCTCATGCAGCAGAAATTTTATTTCTTCCAGCTAACACAATGGCATATTTGCTAATACAGGCTGCCATGGTGAGAGACATGAGAGGGGTGAACTGAGGACAAGCTCACCAGTTAACTTTGAATTCCCTGACTCCACTCCTGCCACCATCCACTGTGACATTTTTCAAAAGGAAAACGGGAGAATGCTTATAAAGAAAAACAAGAACAGTTTGGGGAAATGTTCACAACCAGATGGGTCAGCCTAGCTCGTGTTGAGCACGGGGCCATAAACCCAGGTACCAGCAGGCATCCTAGACGTCTGGTGAGACACGCAAAGGCCAAAGGTGTTCAGAGGCTGAGCTATTGTTCCCTTATTTCTAAATATAGGGGAATAATTTAAAAAGAGTCTTAAACTTATGTAAGCAGCAAAGAAAAAAAGCTAAAATAACCAGGGGCTTGCACGAGATGCCCTCGTTGCCACTGCAAGATGCATGCAGCAAATAAGTAGGTTTTCTATAGCCAGTATTTAGCATTGGTTTGTTGCTATTTTTCTTGAGACTATAAGAGCACTCTCCTTCATATGAACCATACAGAAGGAAAAAACCCATAGAAACAGGAAAAGCTACCACTCCTGGCATTGCTCTGGCAAACCTCTGCCCATTTAGGCTTTTGAAAGCCAAAATTTATTATGGGAATTAATGAAGAGAATTAACGCAGAGGAGCATGTCGGGGAGAAGTGGGCTTCCCAGAATGCTCCCTGCTGCCTCCCCTGGGATGAGCACAGAAGCTCTTGTCTGCGCTCCCCCATCTCCACTGCAGACGAGGCAACTGCGAAGAGTCTGCTCACAGTCAAGTTTATGAATGTTTCACCAATCGCCTCCTCCTTCAAACAGCTGCCCAAAAGCTTCCCCAAACCTGGGCTCCCTGCCACATCATCCGGCTGCCCTAACTAATGAGCTCCTCTGTTTGTAAACCCAAGCCTTGACAGACATTCTCTGGCACATGGGTATGTAACATGCTTGGCACAATTACAGATGCGTACTGCTCCTAACCTGCTGCAAGGCTTCTCCATCCCCCGTGCCACGCACCTTGTGGGACACCAGCCCCTTGACTTCAGATTGGCAAAGGCTGGCACTTCGCAGGCTCTGCTCCAGCAGTAAGGCGGAAGGCCAGGAGAAAGCTCTCCAACATCACTTAATCTGCTCTGCAATGCCAGACCGTTGAGTTCCATCTCATGGTGGAAAGGATACATGGGCAGACCAAGCCCCATGGAAGTTTAGCTCCTAGGACCACTAATGCCAACTACACTGTGGCAAGTCACCTTGTTTAACGCATAACATCTGTCATCTTTGGTCCAAGCTCTCCTCCCTTCAGGGGAAGAACATGTCCAAGGTGTACCTCAACCTGAACAGCAGAATTTTGGTGTTGTGTTGCCACAAGGTTCTTCAGCAACACGCAAAACCAAAAAAAGCCACTTGCATTTGGAGCAAGAGATGGGGAAGTCTGCAGTGCTCTGTTGTGTCATAGGGGAAAAACAGCAATAGGTTTTCAGGGAGCAGATGACAGCAGCCTGGTTTTGCTGCTGCTATTCTTAAAAGTACCACCAGTCACATTCTGGTCCCAGGTGACAAACAAATCCTGCACACACAGTGAATATAAACCCCACGGGAAACCATGACAGGTACGGTAGGATGACCCAAAAAGCAAGAGAAGTCCTACCAAGCCATCAGCACACAGCCAGGCAGACAGCTATTTCCTCTGTGCAGACCCATCATCAACTAAATTAGTCATCTTAGTGTTTGGGAGCCCTTGCCACAAACAAAGGCCCTTCTCAATCTGATCTAGCACCAGCCACCAGAAGATGGGGAAAGGGGAGAGTTTTAAGGAAATCCATTGGAAAAAGAAACCAAGACACACAGGAGAAGTTTCACAAAAACAAGTAACCACCCAGTTTCTACTCTATTGCTCTTGATGCTTCAATCCTCTCAACATGAACCAACACAGAGAAAACACAAGGCTTGGCACAGAAGTAGAGATTTGTAGGCTTAATTTCTAACCTCATTAGTCTAGCTCCCTTCATCAGTCACCTTAAGCAAGAGTCCTCACCATTCATGGTAACTGGTACAGCTTCCCCTTTGTCTCCAAAGCCCATACCAAGTAATACGTCTATAGGCACACAGCAGAAATCCATAGACAAGTGAAGAAAAATCTTTGCTGAGGGAAGACCAAAAACACCCAGCCAACGCAGACCTGTCCTCCCCATGCACCACAGTAAATTAAGCTACTGGAAAGCATACTATCTATTGTGGAGCATGACGATCAATTCACTAGACGCATTATTATTTCCATCAAGCCATCTCAAGCAGTAGTGCTCTTGTATAGGAACCTGTGAGCTGGACTTTGGATTTGTTTGATTTTTCTGTATATGGATATCAACTCTGGCAGTTTTGAAGAAAAAGGGCTGGTTATTTTCTTATTACAGCATTTGGAAAAATGAAATGAGTTCATTTGCAGCTTCCAGTACTTTTAACTGAGTGATTAAATGGAGAGAGCATCTGTCTGTCTTCCTCTAGATGAACCACTGAGATCATGCTGTTAGCAAGCATTGCGTTCGCTTCATTTTTAGCTGGAAAGACAGACAGCACAAAGAGGTGTCCAGCTACAGAACGGAAAGACTGATAAATTGCCTAATGTTTCAGAGAATAAATGCAAGATGTGCAATCAAAATGCCTGCTGAGTAATAGATGTGGGGTCATGTGGGCATGTTTCCAAATTCCTTCTCTTTAGTATGTTCAACAACTCCCCCAGCAAGAAAGTCAATGCAACGAAGCACAGAACGCTTTTTCAACGAAGTCTGCAATTACCCTATTTTCTCTCCAATTAGAAGGTCAGTTCTAATCCTCTTCAAAGCATCCACAAAGCACTTGCCTAAACGCAGACTCCAGAGCAGCACTGTCAAGGCAAATATTAAGCTGTGGGGATCATAAAAGAGGCATCTGTATACTGAGGAAAGAAACAACACAACCTGCAGGAGCCACTGGTGTCATGCACACCGTGTTGGGAACCATGTTAGGAACAGTGAAAGACCATGAGAGCGCAGATTAAAAAAGTCAAACAGAAGGAGGAAATACTTCCAAGTGACCACAATTGGACGGTGGCATGTTCTGCTACTCAGAGCAAGTTATAGAAAGTGTCTGCAAAGTAACATGCAAACTGCAGGAGAACAAGACCATCTGCCGCTGTTAAACCCAATGACTTGTTCTCCTTCCCTGAGGATTGACTCTGGTCATCACTGGGAAGGGGTGGTGGAACTGGCTGAGTTGGACCTTGACAGGAGCCAGTGTGGCAGGTCTTCCACTATTGAGCTATCATACACTGGCATTAGAGCAAAGCTAGCAGAGGTTTGGGCTCCAGCATTTAAGCCCTCTGTCTTGGCATCTTAAGAGACCACCTCTGCCATGGCTCTGCAATATGAGCAGACCAAGAAGGGATCACAGATACTTCTAACTGTCCTTGCAGAGAACAACCACCACCTGCTCTTTCTTGGGCAGAGGATTCAGACGGGAAATGTTGTTTTCTCTGGTGCAGAGCCCCAACCAGTGAGAAACAGCATGTCCTATCTTCTCCATAGCTTGTCACTCTGAAACTGTAAGCGTTCAAATGGACAAGTAGTGCAGCAACCCTTCATCAACCAGAAGTCAGCTCAGATTCCAGGACTAAGATCCCTAATAAGTTGCACAGAGTTTATCCAGCATCCACAACCATCAGCCCATTACAAGAGGCATCTACTCTCACAATTAATGGGCCACAAGCTTTACAGAGGAAATCTGAGGGCAAGAGGCACCTCCATCTGCCTGGACATCCCTGGCACATCAACCACTGTAATCTGAGATGCTGCAACAAGCAGATTGTGCTTACAAAACTCTTGTGCCACCAGACAGGACAAGCTTCCAGGAAGACACACCAGGATCACCTCTCTACACCACAGCTTTTCCACAGCAAACACTTACTAAATCCATTAACTGCTGGATGATGCTGGAAGGCTGTAAAAAAACATTACACACACACAAGGAACAGACAGACAGTGCTGTGTCACACTGCTCAGTAGAGAGGTTTTAAGCCACTTTATTCCTGCACTTGTCCTCTGGTTGTTGAAGGACCAGGGCACTGTTTGCAAGCTGTTTCTCTGTTTGACCAAGTGTCCAAGTTGAACCTTGGCACAAGCAAACCCACCAGGGCAGCTTCGGGTGTGTTTTATCTCCAACATGAAAACATCTCTCATTAACAGCGGAAACATTCATGGCAGGGAGGAAGCTGATCAGCTCCACTTTAGGGTTGCTCTGTCAGAAGATGTATGAAAACAGCAAGATCCAGGAAACAGGTTAATGGCTCACACAGAGAACATCTCCATCTCTCTTGAACCAAAAGCAGATGCAACACCAGTAATACAGAGCAGAGTGATCAATAACCCTTCTCCCTGCAGCAACCAATCATCCAGAACAAATGAGCAGCAACAAAAATCAGGTAAAGGTTTCTTCTTCTGAAGGTTTTTAGCCACTTCTGCCTCCTCTGAGAGGAGAAATTATAAGGACTTTATGCAGATCATTCAACTTGTCCTCCAAGCCAAGGTACCCTGTCAGCCTTCTGCCTCAATGTCAGAAATCTCATGTGCGCGTAAGAAGAACTTACTTGCTGCTGTAGCTACTTTCCAACCAGGTTGATGAAATCTTCCTGTTTCTCTGAGCTCCTCCTGTACTTCCCACTCTCGGTAGCTGTTTCAAGCGCTTGGCACGCTATGAGCAACCAGGCACTCTCAGACCAGGTTACTCACTTCTGAATACAAGGACCCAAGACTTGCAAGGTATTAAAATGATAGGTTACTAAAATTTTATGAGGATGGTCTCACCAGTTGCTGGTTAAATAAAAGATTCTGAGCTCTACGGTCATTACAGACAGTAATAATGAGAGTGACAATCACAGTTAAAAACTCTGGGGTGGGCATCTGTTGCTCCACACAGATGCGAAAGATAAGCAACATGGCACTAGCCACCTCTGGGGCTGGCAGGGACTGTTCAGCAAAGGGGTGTGAAACCCTTTGCTATTGGAAAGGCGCACACAGAAATGTGTTATGCTTCAGGGCAGACAAATCCCTTCACTGAGAAGATTAAAACCAGGACATCACATCAATGGGGTCTGTGCATTCATGGTCCCCCAGCTGTGAGAAAATGAGAGCTGACAGCAGTGCCAATACAAGCAGTCTGTCCTCTCTTCTGTTCACTAGATTTACGGGTCGACAATGCAGCCCGTGGGCATATCATACCTGCTTTTTACATTCAGCATTGAGCTAAAACAACCCTTCCTCTTGTTTCTTCTCCCATCTCATACCAACTGGGCTTCTGGCAACTATGAAAGTAACTTGAAAAAACAGCTCTCCTGCTCCTGTGTTTGCAGAGATGCATCCTGAACCCAGCATTACAAATCCTATAGTAATAAAAACACTAACCTAAGCATCTCTGCCTTGTGCCAGGTTGGTCAAACAGACCAACCCAGCTCACTGTGAAGCTAAGTGTCCTGCAGAACAGGGCTCCTACTGTACCACCACGGGGAGATGCTCATGCAGAGCAGCCAAGCAAATCCCTCGGTGCTGCCACACACCAGCGCTGCACTCTGCTTTACCACAAGTCAAAAATGGAGGCAAATGCTGGGACCAGGTTCCCTTCCTCCCCACTGCATTTCTCATTGCATCAAGAAGAGTGGGACCAGCAGGTCGAGGGAAGTCATCCTCCCCCTCTACTCTGCTCTGGTGAGGCTGCATCTGGACTATTGTGTCCAGTTCTGGACTCCCCAGTTCAAGAAGGTCAGGAAACTGCTGGAGAGGGTCCAGCAAAGGGCTACTAAGATGATTAGGGGATTGGAGCATCTTTCGTATAAGGAAAGGCTGAGAGACTTGCGTCTTTTTAGTCTAGAGAAAAGAAGACTGAGGGGGGATCTTAGCAATGCTTATAAATACTTAAAGGGAGGCTGCCATCTGGATGGAAACAGTCTTTTTTTTCAGTGGTTCCCAGAGATAGGACAAAAGGCAACAGGCACAAACTTGAGCATAGGAAGTTCCATCTAAACATGAGGAGGAACTTCTTTGAGAGTGGCAGAGCACTGTAACAGGCTTCCCAGAGAGGTTGTGGAGTCTCTGACTCTGGAGACATTCAGAACCCGCCTGGACACCATCCTGTGCCACCTGCTGTAGGTAACCCTACTCTGGCAGGGGGTTGGACTACACGATCTCCAGAGGCCCCTTCCAACCCATTCTGTTAAACAACAGTGGAGAACAGAACAACAGTGCCCTAGAGAGGTGCATCTCAATTCGTCTAAACAGAACAAGACCCGAGACATGGCCTTCCTGCATCCTAGCTCAGCATCTTTATCACTCTTTATGACCCAGCCTGCTTTTGCCTACGATTGCACCATAGGAACATCTGCATCACCATCATCAGACTATAAAATGCCTGCCATCTCCAAACTGCATGTTTCTGGCCAAAGTAGCAAGCCATTGGAGGTCTCTGATGACTTGTTTTTTCCTCCCTCACCTATATCAGTTCATCTGAATAGCAGATGCTTCCTTTGTTAGTTTTGGTTTCTGTTTTGTTCATAGGTTTGCAGGTTTGCTTGCTTTTCTTATTTCAGTTGCTCTTAACAAAATGTCCAGCTCCAGGCTCTGGTGTAACTCGTGCATTAGGCGAGCTGGCAGACTGCTCTTTCTGATCTTCTAATAATGGCTGGGGTTTTTTTTTCCCCTCATCAATTCCAGGGAAAGCGAATAGCTCAGCCTCCGGGGAAAAGATACAACAATTTTATATATCTCAAACCAAGCACAGTGCTTCAGTGCAGAGCTTGCAAAACACGCACCAAGTTGGTGCCCTCCAGCATCTGCTCTGTAGATGGAGCGCACCTGGGGACACACTTACAAAACTGAGAAGGCTGTGAGGTCCCTGCCTCTTTGCTGCAGAGTGTGTCCCAAAAATTCTCTCAAGAACTCAAGAGTACCCAATAAGCATCCACCTCCCTGCCACTTTCATAAACTCTAATTCTAGATTTGGAAGGAAAATAACACGCAACTGAAATCAATCCAAAGACTTATCTTTGGTAGGGTCACATTTCCTTCCAAAAAAAGAGGTGACTGCCCAATTTGCAGATCGATACAGCTTATAAGGTACTCAGTAAGCATGACCACTGTCACTTTTTAAGTTCAGTCCAATATCCAGAGCAATACTTCATTAGAAATATTAATAGTTAAGTATAATATGAATAGTTATACCTACGAGTACAGTTTTACACAGGTGAAAAGTCACACTGTATGCATTTTGCAGGGTGTTCGTATCATATCAATACATAAATCATATTTTCACACGTGCAACTGCAACTATTAAGAAAGCATTAGGCAGCTAGCTTTTAAATTATTATCACCAAGTCTGTTTTCTCACACCTCATCCTTGCAGCTTTTGCAATCTTATTAGGGATAGCAGGGGATTATTTTATCATGTATACCAATACAAACATGATGAGGGAGCAAGTACAGCAGAAAAACTACCTTGTACCTCTGCAGCATGCAGAAGGAAGGAACTTGGAAGGACAGAACCAAAGCTATGCTTAATAGTATAGGTATAGGAGCCATTTTAGCTATACTAGTATACCACTATCATTACCTCAACAGCATAATTAATTTGGTATGGCAAGGTTATAATAATATGCTCTTTAAAAGGTGTGCCAGCTGCAAACTCTATCTGTATTATTTTGCATGACAAAGTGTGCCAAGCCTGATACTGTGCTTGAGCAATGGAAAAAACAGACTTTTGGGCAGATCCCCAGGACAACCACTCACAAGCAGACACAGCAGCTGGTTTTTCCACAGATGCTGTGAGCTGAGTACACTTGCAGGCTTTACCATACTAGATGTACAAAGTCCCTCAACTCAAAGAAAGTTTAATCCAAAGGGTTTCCATGAGGAAAGCAGGATTCTCTTTCTCAGCATGCCTGCCAAGCCTCTAAGGCTAGAAAGCTCAAGCAAGCTGTATAGTCCATGGATATTATTTTCTTTTTCTTTTCCTTTTTCTTTTTTTTTTTTCTAGTTAACATACCAGTAAGCCTTGGCATCAAGCTACTTACCGAAATGCTCTCTCCCGAAGCTAATATTAAGCATTTATCCCAAGAGAGCTTCTTAATTGACGTAGAAGACCAGCTAATTTACACACAACCCAGGCAAAAGGAGTCAAAGAGAGAAAGCACTACAGCATAGAGATGACTACTACTCGTCCTGGAGGCCTGAGGCGCAGCTCCAATTTTGGTGGCAGAAAGAGAAGGAAATGGCATTTTCACTCAGAAATAATATTCAGACAACTGTCTGAATTCAGGATTCAGGCAACCGTCAATTACAAGCCCTTCTGAAAAGTACTTTTTTTAAATTGATCTCTAATTCTAACCAGGTTTTTCAACGAGGAGCATAATCTACTTCTTACCTTATACCTTCGGCATTTTCGGGTAATCAATGCTACGCCTACCTAATGGATGATGCAGTGACATAGTTAGGTCCTTCATTAAATTATTTTTTCATTTAATCTATACATAAAGCCTTCCGGAGGCTGAACACCAGTATTTTTGGCTGGTATCTGAAAACAGCCAAGGAAACAGCTGCTTGGAGCAACCTTAAGTGAAACGAGGTTAAAGAAGGAAAGAAAGTGCATCTTCTCCTATGGAAATAAAAGTCATTACCATGCTTGGAGTATTACTCCAGGTCAATATAAGCAAGCACTGCATAATTTTGCACTAAAATAGTCAATATCCCTCCACACCTATCACCAAGCTTCTCAGATGGGCTGACACAGCAAGGCATGACTTGAGAAGAGGTCAAGGGCTGACACAAGAGGACACAACCTCCTCTGCTCCGAGACCAACCCATCACTAGGAGCAAGCACGCATACTACAGCTGCCCTGCCATAAAACCTAACCAAGGAAAACCATCTCCCCAAAAAACCCAGAAAGGTTTTACCTGTGATTAAAAGTACTCAAGTTTGCAGTTTTAAACACATGAACTCGGAAGAGATGCTCTGAGAAATGTTACTCTCATGTGGTTTCTATAATGGCATTGTCATTACAGTATAAAAGGGAGAAACTAATTCATTCAACATGCAGTCAGCCTCTAGTTGCTTAATCCAAACATTTCTCTATGCCCATTTAAGTAGTCAGATGACATGGAGGCTGTTTTGAATAGAAGACGCACCACTGGTTTCTCACATGTGGATTTCATTGCAAAATTCTGGTGTTACACTGGAAAAAGCTAACTCAAAGGATAAATGAGAACAGCGACTTGAGAAAAGGAGAAAATGTTATTAACCTCTACAAGTGTTCCATTCTCCCTCTACACCCTTTTTTTATTTTTTTTTTTTCCTATCTTAAGGGGCACAATAGCTAAGGAGCATGTTGTTAGCTTGAGCGCATCCAACTCATTTGGTCACCTGTGGCAAGTACTGGGACTGCACCGTTCAAACAGTTAACATTCAGGAAACTTATCTCCTGAGCATCAGATCACAAGCTGCAAACACTGCAAGGTCATGATAATTAGCTGGCAGTTGTGAAGATCTCGGTGACTTGCTGTGGTTGGCTTTCATCACTCCCCGAGCAGTTTGCTCGTTGCAGTCCTCCCACTGCCGGAGCAGCAGACCCCCAGTACCCAACTGGTGAGATCTTGTCCTCCTCGACAAGATCAATGTTTGTTAGCAGAGAGGGGAAGATGTCAGACACACCCTAGAAGACACCACCACTATGCCACAAATACCATCTACCCGGGCTGATATAACTGATACACCTTTCACCGGTATTCAGTGCTCACAGGAGAGGGGGAAAACACAAAAAGGCAAATAAAGCCCACTTCTCACTTAAAAGATATTTATTTCCAAAAAAATCTGAGTGGAGAAATTTATTATTGCAGCTTATCTTAAATTAGGGAAGCAAATCTAAGTATTTGCACTGCCAGAAGACCATGCTCTGAACAAACCAAGGGAGGTTTGCAGATGTGCACCATGCTGACGGCAGGGTCCAGCTTCCGAGTTCAACATAGGTAAAGAAATAAATGTCTTTGGTGCAAAGCTATGTCAAGCCTGGTAAATTCATATGCATACAGATCCTAATAATAACCTGTTACTTCTGGAGGGAAATGGGCTGGGAAAGTAGAACAGATTTAACACGTGGGATGCTATGTAGAAACCAGAAGTAGCAGGGTTTGTTTTGTCATTAGAAACGTTTCAACAAAAGTCAACTCCATCAATCTTATGAAGTCCTGCTAAAAGCTGAACTTAGCGCGATCTTAACTGAAATCTGGCCAAAAACCAAAGCAAAAAGACCACGAGAATCATGCTTTCAGAAACTCATATGTGAGCGCTACAAAAGCAGTTTTCCTGCTTGGAGCTTTGAATATGAGACCTTCTGTAACAGGAAAAAATATATTTTCTGAAAGTGACCCGAAGGACTCCAGAAGCATTTAGGAGACTGCTTTAGTTGAAGTCGGGGGTGGGGTGGGGGTGGGGGGGGGCGGAGATTGGAAGACAATGTTAACAATGCTGACCTATTGATTCAAAAATGAAAGCCGTTGCTGCTGGGAGGAAAGGGGAAATGCCCACCACAATAGGTTTGGAAAACACTGCCCAAAACCCTCAGGAAAGAAAGAAAAAGAAAAACATACTTTCAGAAATCAAGGATGATAAAAGTAACACAGAGGAATTACAGCAGTTGCACGCTAGGAAATAAAGACCACAAAGAAAATTGCCGTGGTTCGGCCATTTATCCCAGCTCCCACAAGCCTGGTTTTTACCTCGTTTAATCCGGGAGTGCATTTCGCAGAAACCCGGCGCGGGGGTTTCGGCAACTCCCAGCACTCGCGCCACACTGGGACGCAGCCCCCAGTCCTCCCCACCCCGCTCCTCCCACGGCTCCTGCCCAGGCGTGGGACCGGCCCAGCCGCCGCGCCGGGGCTGCTGGCACCGCGCCCCGAGGCTGTCTCCGCTTAGCACGGTGCCTGTGGCAGAAAACAAGGAATGAAGGATTGATTGAGGAGGGAAGGAGGCGCCTCATCGCCCCACCAGAGTCCCTCTCCATCCAGGCATGTCTCAGAAACAAGCTACGCCTCCTAACGTAAAGGGTGAGGGTCCTCCCGAGACAGGACAATGTGCACGTGGAATAAATACGGAGCTGCGGGGGTGAACAGCAGCAAACATCTCACTTGCCCTCCCGTTACTTAAAGAAAATTTTTGTCTGCTGCTTCGCCTCCTTCTTCCACAGGTCCCTCCTTTAAAAATTCTCATTGCTGGAGAGGGGCAGAAGGGGCATCTTTCAAGCCACCACCGATCTTCCAGTGATAAATCTCAGCATATTTAAATGCAACCTGCTAAATTAGCGGGAGACTATGCTTCTCCTCGGTGTGGTCCTCACCATGCAACATGGACATACGGAAATACACAGGGGCTGATGGCAGCATTATCAGCATCGTTGCATGCCACGCATGAACCAGTCCCTGTCCTCCTAAAGTAGCCTTCAGACAGTCCTATTTCCACTCAAAGGATGGCCAGCAAGGTCCCCAAAACAGCTAGCCTAGACAAAACTTTAAAAAAAAAAAAAAAAAAAAAAAAGAGTATTTCAGGAATGAGTTAATACACCTGGAAGTACCAGCCACCTCCTTGCACTGTCATCTTTCCAGTCTTCCAAAGCCTACCACAGGCCGTGCCACAGCAATTTTGCAGGGTTAGAGAACATAAAGAAGCGGACAGCAATTCTAGAAGCCCATCAGAAACCTTTGCCTCTAGGTTGCCATTTCCACCTTCTTCCTCAGTGTCATCTTCCTGCACCCTGGCAGCCCAGTGCAGGACCCTCCAGCATCCTCTCAAGGGCACTTAGGGAGTAAAGTCCAACCACAGCTGCATGTTGGCCAGCCATGATTTAACTCTGCTTCCCCCCTATTGGCTAAAAAGCCAGGAGCAATGCAAGACCAAACATCCTGTATGGTCAGAAAACTGGATTTTATGTGGAATGCGTCATCC
This sequence comes from Charadrius vociferus, assembly GCF_000708025.1. NCBI lineage: Eukaryota > Metazoa > Chordata > Aves > Charadriiformes > Charadriidae > Charadrius > Charadrius vociferus. The sequence continues at coordinate 1,256,305 of NW_009649309.1, forward strand.
ATAGCATCCTGGATCCCAACCCGGGATCCAAGCAAGAGGCCATAACTTCAGTTTCATAAAACACCAGCAAACTGAACCCAAGTCTTCCAGCAATGCTATTGCTCTCCTTCCCTTGCCTTCAGTTACAGTATCTCAAAGACCTAAAAATACTTATTGTTTAACAATCCAGCAATGCTTCTGAGAGCCACTTAAGATGCAAAAAAACCCCAACCAAACAACACTATCAGATGAGACCAGCAGGACTCCAAAGCAGAGCACTGGCATTTGTCTGGAAAAAGTGGCACCATTGAGACAGTCTCAAGCAAGGAGCAAAACATAGCCAAAACAAGTCTTAATGAAAGCTGTATCTTTTACCTGAGGGAAACAAACAAGTGAACTACAAAGAAACTCAGCCAAAAAGAAAAAGCAACACAATCCCTTATGAACTTATAAAATATTAGATAGCCCATTGCATTTCTAGCTTACAGAGAAAAAACAGAATATCCTTAGTGTTTAGTTTCGTTCTAATTCGGGGATATGTTTTTTGGCAGCAAGTCTAGGCTTCACCTGAGGGTAATGCAAAAAGGAACACAAAAAACCCCAATGTGAATGACAACTGAAGAGCAGCCATCTGTGTGGGTGTTTCTCTTTCCAAACCCAACTTGGAGGGAAAAGGTTTTCCAACGAGTCAGCCAAGGAAAGGGAAACTTCATCAAGAGTCGCAGTGGGAACTGCCTGGAGAGTATGTTTCATGTGATCAGGGCTAAAACTGTTCCCCCGACCACTACCAGCAGCCCTCCCAGATGTCCATCTGTCCACTGTTCCTTATCTTCCCTTTTAAAAACTTCAGCAAAAGCATGCCTGCAATGTGTGGCAAGTAATTACAGAGCAAAGCAGAGCAGAACAACCTCAAGGGACAAGGAGCAATTTATACAGGCACCAAATGCTGATCCTCCATGAGGGAGGGCTACATGAGATCTCTGAATGTGAAAGCAAATTGAAAGACACTCAAGTAAGCACTGCCATGCTTAGAGGGCTGGGTAAGCACGAACTGTGAAATTCCCAAGGAACAGATCTTCATGCCACAACTGCTCATCTGCACTAAACAAAGATTTTAAAAACGGTGATCTGAACCTTGCAAAAATCAACTCCTTCCTTCACTGCAGGTAACCCAGAGACAGCATTCCCACCGCTGCAACCACACACTGACACTTGGTGTCAGCTTTCGGTCACAAACATGGCTGCTCCTTGCGTGCCAGGATACCTGGGCTGGAGGCTGTTAGCCAAGTGAAGCTCTCAGCTTGCTCAAAACCCAGCACATTTGCAAGACACAAAGTCAGGCTAGAGCAGATGGAGTCTTGAATTAGGCTGCTCAGCTTCCATCCATCTCCTCTGCCACCACTGCTTGACAGGGTATTGCTTTGGACATAAGCAGTTTAGATGCACCTTTGGTCCAATCCAGGACGGCCGTTTTCACAGCGTCTTTGCCAGCAGATTACAATATATGCCCACATACTTTAAGCATAGTTCAACAATATCAGCAAAAATTCACTGATAGGAGAAATATTTTTCCACCCAGAGTACTCAAGCCTCAAGGTAAACACCTCCTCCTCCTCCAAGCACTCACTCACTGGAGCGAAACCCTCCTTGCTTTCACCAGAGGGTCAGAAGAAAAGCTGACCCAGGGATGCCCTGAGATTCCTGCTCATTTTGTAACAAGCTGCTGTAAAAGGAAATTAAGCTGAATGTGCACATGCTTAAGGCCATTTAAAATAGAGACTGGCTTTCCTAAGCTATCAGGGTCCTTCTGGCCTCTGAGGGCAAGAGACAGGAAGGAGTTAAATACCTCTTAGGGAAAAAGCACTAATAAGATAGAAGTTCCCCTGAAATAATTAGCAATATAAGGGAGGGGAAAGAAAAGCAAGAAAGTAAAAAAACGACCCACAAACTTTCCCTAAGGAAAAGCTTCAAACTTATGAAGCCTCTACATCCACAGGTCATTGGGGGTATGGCAAGCACACGGCCAACAGCTGCAGCAACACTGGAATGCATGCAAGATATTCTGCACCCCACATGGACAGGGGATTTGCAAATAAGTTTGCAACAAGCAAGTCCCGAGGGAACCAGCGAAAAAATGAGTAGCTAAAGCAATCCTAATTTGCCAGCTGATACAGATGGTTTTTCAACGGGAAGATAATAACAGGTCTGAGGAAAACATAAGCCTCCCCCGGAGAGAAGAGGGTGGTTTCGGCACTTCATTTTTCCCAGTCTTCTCAGGAAGCGCAGCAGGAAAAGGCAGAGACTTACCCCATTGCCTAAATTATTTTATCAGGTTAAATTAGATTAATTCCCCCCAGAAGATTACTGCTCTAGACAGTTGACGGGTGCTCTTACGTTGATTGTCATGGCATTTCTGCTCCAGTGACTGAAACAGCACTTAAAAGTTTCATTCCCAATTCTTTCTCTAAGAAAGAATTGTTCTGTTACCTGCAGGCAACGTGTACCCGCTTGGACCAAATGCATAATACACCTAAAATCCTAGTGCTACTTCCCCTCTTTCTTCTGGTTTCCAAACATTCAGAAGAAAACTGAAACTCAACAATTTCTACTTGTTTTCTTAATGGAACCATGACAAAGCTGCTGTGCAATTGTCTGCTGCGGGCGGGTGGGGAGAGGGATAAAGCAAACCACAGGAGTTAACCTGCAGCAGCAAACAAATCATTTACGTACCCACACATGGAGCCAGCCTCATTTGTTAGAGAAATAAGTATCAAAGGCTTTGAACACAGTCACCTGCTCCCTGCTGTCATCCTCAGATGTCTGGTGTTTGCAGCATTAACAGCTAACGGTAACAAAGATGCCTCTGTAAAAGGAGTGGTGGAAATGTCAGGGGAGATATGAGAACAAGAAGAAAAGATCTCTGCACCTCTGAAGAGTAGTTGTTCATGCGAGAAGCCAGTTCAAGACCCACAAGTTAGGAGCAGTTGGTGAAAGCAACAAGGCGTATGAAGACAGTTTGTCCCTGGAGCAGCAGCTGGGCAGGAGAGGAGGAGACAGCTGCAGCACTGCCCCAGGACATCCCATACGCCACCCTGTTCATTTCAGGGTATCTGACAAGGATACTCAAACATGGGGTTGATAGTGCCTGTATCACCACAAAGCTTGACCCTTGGCGAGCCTCCTGTGGCGCCAAGTGTGGGCACAACAGTACAGTGCAGTGCACTGCATTGACGTACTCTCCCCATAGATGCTGCAGTTAAGGTGTGTTTGCTAACTCACTGCTCAGGGTCAGGCCAAAAGGTTGGCTACATTGACCACCAGAACCCAAACAGCAGTTCCCATCCATCCTCTCTTGGTCAACCTGTGTAGCAGATGTTGCAAGGAAAAACAAGAGCAACCCAGACTGAATTACCCACTGCAGCAAACACAATGCTGTTCTCAACTTGCGTTACCCATCCTTATGCTCTCACAAGTCTCATGCTGTTTTTTCAAGTCAGCATTCAGCGTTTTTGCTAGCTAATACGACATTTCCTCTCCCTTCCCCCAGCCCGAGTATTTGGTGAAATCGCTTCTTCTGCAAATTGTGCTGCAAATGCTGAACTTTTGCCAGTTAGACAGGGAAAGCCTTGACTAAAAATAAACCATGTTTCAGAAAATAGATCCCTTCCCAGTACGATGAAGTAGTGGATAATGCATGCAAGCAGACCTGCCAGGAGAACACAATCTCCAGATTTGCATGAGAATCTCATCAAGCTCAACAGACAACTGCAACTACTGTGATTGGTCCCATTTCAAAAAAAAAAAAAAAACAAACAAAAAAACAGGGAGGAAGAAAAGGACAGAATTAGGGTTGAGGAAGAGGTGGGGTTGAGGATGATGGGGTAAATCAGGTGTCCACCTGTTTTGGTGGGAAGAGAAGTGCCACCACCACCACTTGCCAGCATCCCCTGTGAATCAAGCTGCTCATAACTCATACAGGAGGAAGAGAATGACACACCACTCCCCACATGGCCACTACAGGAGGTAAAACCCTATTACAGGAAATTCACTGCAATTCAGGCATATAAGAGAACGACTTGGGCTTTTGCCACCTGAGTCACCAGAAGTCTGAGGCCCTGACTCAGTGTTGGCTCCCTCCAACTCAGACAGACCTGCAACAGCTTGCTAGCAAATGGAGGCACTACTGCTTTTGCTATTCCCTTTCTCATTACAGTTCTCCCTCATAAAAAGAGGCCTTTTACTCTAGAAAATTAACTTAAGAAAAGGATAGTACAAGAAGGCTAGCACCGGGAAGCACAGGCAGTGCTCTAATAACCAACTCTGCTTTAAGCTCCAAACAGAGAGCATGTCTCTTTGCATGGTGCAATAAACCCTGGGAAACAACTGGGGAATTAGGTGGAAACAGCTCCGCCCTGACTCCTACTCCTCCAGCACATTTGGTGCACCACCCAGACAGTCCCGATGAACCAGGTTTTCAAGAAAGATCACTTTCCATAATGAATCCATTTCGCTTTTTTAGGGATCAAGAAAGCTTCATGTTACAGTTATGTTGTACAATCAAAGGGGCCACTCAAGCAGGCCAAATGCAAGGCAATGACATTTTGGGGTGAGGTCCATCAGGGATAAACATTTGCAGAAGGAGCTACTTTTGCTCTGTAAGCTTTTATGGCAAGCTAAAGGCTCAAGCTCAACATGGCAGGCTGACGCCTCTTTGTCCATTGATGCTCCCGTGGCAGCATCCACCTATACACTTCTCAGACCTCCCCTGAGGGACCATAAATGGCAAAATATTCCATTCCAATTCCAGTGGTTGCACACACACCTCTGGTCAGCTGGGAACGTAATTCTGGTTAACAAAAAAGTAGCCAGCAACCCAGCCCTATATTTTCTCCTCCTCAAAGTAATGAAGCAATTGAAATTGAGGTGCAAGCAGACCTGCTGGTAGTACAGCAATAGGCATCACTGAAAGCATGTTTGGCATCTCGGAAACTACAACCAACTCAAGCAATCCACTTACAGTGCCAAACAGTTGCAGAGAGTGCAGATGAGATTTTTCAGTTGAGCACTGATGCCTTAAAGCAATAAATACATCTACTAATTCAGGCAAAAGGATGCACCAGGCAGTGCAGTGGAGGCACTACTACACTGCTTCTGATAGCGATCAGTGGCAGAGCAGAGCAGTAATTATTCAGGGAGGAATAAGCTGCTACAGGCTGTTCTTGCCATACATTAAGAAAACAACAGCAGATTTGTTCATGGTTGGATACTAACATGAAAACAGCTTCCTCCCACCTCTACTCGGGACGGCGGGCAGGCGCACAGTACAGAGAACCTACCAAAGGCCAGCAAAGCAGGAGGGCACAGTAGCATCACGCACATCTGCAAGCTCGACCAGGGTTCTCCAGACGGTGCCATGGGAAGGAAAAGGCTGTGCCTGTGTAAGCAAGGAGCATGGCCTCCCAGGAGCTGCTCTGCAGCGACGCTGTGTTTTCAATGCTTTCCTCAGAGGGCTGTCAGCAAGGCTAAGTGCAAACCTCACCTTCTGCCTGAGTGTTTTCGCAACACATCTGAATGGAAAAAAACATTCACTGTGGAGCAGTCTCTCCCACAGTATCTGTCAATCCACACCCATAAGGCAAACCTTGCACACATTTCACTCTTGGATACATACAGACTCTCTCACCCTCGCCAGGAGCACAGCAAATGTACCTGTTCAGAGCATCAGCTTCTCTTAAGGCACCGACAAGGAGCCAGAATATGATCCCCATCAGCATACAGGAACTAGCAAATCCTGTAAATGTTAGAGAGAATAGTAATTAGTGACATTAATAAGAACTGTTGGGTGAAAGGGAAGGATGCTGAGGCAACCTCATGAGAGATGGGAGGGTGTTAGATCCCTGCCCCGAACACACTCCTGCCTAGTCCTGGCACCACAGCGGAGTTACCCCGCAGGAGGCTGTCAGGGGACTTCTCCAAAATCACAGAAGGAAGCCAAGGTAAAAGGCAAGACAATGAGTCCCAAACAAAGACTATTTGTCTTGCAAAGCCTCCTCAATAGTCAATGCACTGAAGTTAACCTCTAAGTAGAGAGGCAGAAAAGAGGCTGATAAATGGGACAGAAGCAGTCACCTGCACAACTCCCCTACTCCTGTCCCTGAGATATTGCTGATCTCCTGCTCCACAGCACTTGTGCAATTTCTTCTAGTTTGCAGAGCACATGAATCCCATCTGATGTCAGAGCCAGGCTGCTTCCTTTTTTTCATTGTTAGTATTATTGATTCATCATTATGGTTTCATAATATAAATGGTTTTATATTTCCCACTGATTGCTTTATAAGGCTTTTGCACATTAGTCATACAAAAGACATCTAGCAGCACTGAGCAAAAACTGTGACAGAAGTCACCTCTACGGCCTGCAGAAACACCTCGCATGCATGCAAAGTGCCCGCTGCATGACAAAGAAGAGGTACCAGAAAAAAAGATGGTTTACTGGAAACAATTCAGAGCAGCCGTAAGGAGACGTTTTTCTGATGATACAACTGAAGCAAAGGTCACCGTATCCAATATGGTTTTACTTTTCCCGTTCTGTTCATGCAACGGTTCAGGGACGGCAACAAACACGGTGGATGAACAACCACCTGCAAGCACAACATAGCAGAGAGAGGCTTTGGAAGTGCAGAGAGGTAAGAAAACAGGGTGGGACAACTTCTCCAGTCAAAGCACCAAACCAGCAAGGGGAAGGTACAGGATCAGCCCGACAACATCTCACGTATTTCCTGCCAACTGAACCTCGTTATTAACTGCGAGAAAACTTACTCATGCAGCGCATCGGTTTACCTTGGACTGACAAAAAGAGACTTGCTTGTTTTCCTCAGTCTCTGCCGGTGACTCACACACGTCAGCCATTGCCAGCCGGTATTTAAAGAACTGCGAAAAAACATAATCCATTCAAACCCCATTTTCCCCTTTCTCCTTTCACACTATGGAAGGGCTGAAGGCATTTCTAAGGACAAAAACAATGCTGAAGACCACAAGAGTACAGCACAGACCTTGGACTCCAGCCTCAAGCACAAATTGTCCATCACCATTTATAATTGTTCTCCCTATTGCTTTACACTACCACTCTAGCCAAAACACAAGAGTTATTTACTTGTGTTATCGACCTCCAGGAGGGTCTTCTGTTTTTCTTTTGAAGACAGTAACTGAAAACTGTTCTGCAGTGGAACATAAAGTCTCTACAAAGGCAGAAATAATATGACAAATCCAACCTGGCCAATAATCTTCAGTGGCAGCTTATTTATAAAGGTACAGAAAGACAACTTTCTTCCCCCAGCAAGGAAATTCATACATTAGCTTCACATGGCTTACATCTGAAGGGGCTGTATTAGCTTTGTAGGACTTCATCTACATTGGCATCGACCCACTCCTGCACCAGGGCTCAGCATGTGGGGGGAGATCAGTATGGCTGCTGTGCAGACCACCTTTTCTCCCTTCCTCCTCCAGCTCCTCTTTCCTCTAACAATTTTTTCAATGTGATTGCTACTACTAGACAACACTGCAGAAACATGACTAGCAAAGTTCAAACTACTCGCCTCCCAGTACTGCTGAGCAAGGCAAACAGAGATGCTTGTAGCTTCTTTAAGTGCAGCTGGCTGCTGGATTTAATGAAACCCATATGAAGGTGGCCTGGCCTGCCTTCCCAAAGCAACTGCAACTCTCAGACAAAGCATTTTGTCCCGCAGCAGCCAGACATACTGGAAACAAAGCTGAGTGCCAGGGAATGAGCCCCCATTCCCAAACTCCCTCTTGAAGTGCCCAGTGGCATCACTCGCCCCAGGGCTGCTCCTACCAGGAGACATGACCATGCTCTGGGCAATGCAGAGCATAGATGACACACTGTCATGGTTTAACCTCAGCTGGCAACTAAGCACCATGCAGCTGTTCGCTCCCCCCAGTTGTGATGGGGGAGAGAATCGGAAAAGTAAAAGTGAGGAGAAACTCATAGGTTGAGATAAAAACAGTTTAACAGGTAGAGCAAAGCCACACACACAAGTAAAGCAAAACAAGGGATTAATTCACCACGTCCCATCAGCAGGCAGGTGTTTAGCCATCTCCAGGAAAGCAGAACTCCATCACACATAACAGTTATTTGGGAAGACAAATGCCATCACTCTGAATGTCCCCCCCTTCCTTCCTTCTTCCCTAACTTTATATATTGAGCATGACATCATATGGTATGGAATATTCCTTTGGTCAGTTGGGCTCAGCTGTCCTGGCTGTGTCTCCTCCCAACTTCTTGTGCCCTCCTAGCCTACCCACTGGCAGGGTGGTATAATGAGCAGGAAAGGCCTTGACTGCCTAGCAACAACTAAAAACACCAGTGCACTATCAAGTTTTTCTCATCCCAAATCCAAAACATAGCACTATACCAGCTGCTAGTAACAAAAGTTAACTCTATCCCAAGTGAAAACATGATGTACTCTCATGCCAGCAAAGCTCCTCTGCTGCCTTCCTGCAGCTCCAACTTGTCCACCAAAATATGCATTTCTCAGTGTCATCACCCCAGCAACCTCTTTCTGTCCTTAACATTGCGACATGTTGCTTGTTGGCAGAGACACGGTAATGTTTTATTTCAGCTAACGTGGCAAATATTCACCAGTTTTAAAAAAAAAAAAGTTATGAAGTATAGGGTCAGAGGACTGAGCGATACCAGGTGACCTACAACAGGAGAAGGAAGCATCACCACATCAGTAGTGAAGAGTGCAAGCAAAATGACGGGGCAGAGAAATAGGAGGGCTCTGCACAGCAGGAGCAACCAGAGAAGTCCCCCATACCATAAAGAGTAAAGAAAAGGGTGGCACTGGCCAAGACAGCAGGCACATGACCCCGGGGGACCTGCCGGACCCCAAGCCTGACCACACAGCTTTGCTAATGCCCTGTCATGAGCAGATACACCCACCATAAAAGAAACCATACTTTGAAGCCTAAACAGGGGGATGGGGTGTCCCCTGCCAGCTTTGAGAAATAATAAAGTTTTGCTTAAGAGGCTTATGCTAATTTCCCCCCCGCCTCCTGTGATGATCTTGCAACACCAGCAATTTCAAGCTCAAGCAAATAGCTCTGGTCCCCCATAACCAACAGCAAGGCTGAGTGCCTGCGCTGCTTTTAACAGGAAGAGGCGCAACCCTCTTCGACACAAGCACATATGATGAACTCCTCAGATACAGCCAGCACATCAAGAGAGCTACCAAAAACACGCTGGCTCCCCAGCCAACAGACCTTGAGAAGTCGTCATCAAGGTGATAATGTACTTGCAACAAGCACCTAACACAACAGCTTTTCAACCCGAGATGGGTCAGATAAAAGTTTATAACAAGTCAGGCAGGAGGATAAACCTTATGGATAGATAGATTTGTCCTGCTCCCTCCCAGAGAGGCACTTAAGACATCAGGCCCTGCTCTGTAGCATGTTTAAGCACAGAAATCATAGAATCAGAGTGGTTTGGGTTGGACGGGACCTTTTAAAGATCATATAGTCCAACCCCCTGCCATGGCCAGGGGGATCTTGCTCAAAGACTAGGTTGCGCAAAGCCCCATCCAGACAGACCTTAAATACTTCCAACGACGGGGCATCCACAACTTCTCTGGGCAACCTGTTCCAGTGCGTCACCACCTTCACTGTGGAAAATTTCTCACTTATATTCACTCCAATATTCTCCTTGATACATTCAGCAGAAGATTTTATTTAAAAGCTGTGCTCAAAGTCCTCCCGGAGGGATACCTCCCCTGGGGTTAACTGGCAAGCTGAACATTTTCCGCATGTACATGAAACCCTCAGTCAGTAGTACACCTCAAAGGACCCTATCAACGTTGTAGCCTCCCAGAAATACTAACAAGCTTCGCAATCATTACCCTTCCTTTACAGGCAGGGAAACTGTGGTTAGAAGCAGGACGTGCTCTACCAGGAGCTACACAGCTGCCCTTCAGCATGCCATGCCCGCTCTCACATACTCATGAGCTTAACTGATCCAAAACTATCCTTTGCTGCCAAAACAGACAGTCCTGCCTTTTCCGTCCTCCCCCTTCTACACATCCCAATCATTTCTATGCTTGTGGTAGCAACCATCGTTTGCTTGATCCAACTGGAAGCCATCCCTGAAAGAAGAAAATAGAGGGGAAGGATTGCTGGCAGAAGAACAGTCTGATATCAGCTAAAGCTGATGGGAAGCACAACCTCAGAAAGCTGGCACAGTGGTACATCTGGAAACCTAGATGAGGCTTTCAAGCTGCGATGCTTCAACCCATCATACCTTTGTCTTTGCACAGTGGTAATTCACTTAAACCCCCTCCAACGGCTCCATTCACAGCTGAAAATGCCCAGCTACCCACTCTTCTAAAGACCCATCCAAAACAGCCTGGTAAAGTGCTACCTGAGGTCTCCAAACTAGGCTGATTCACCCAAACAGCAACACACCAGTTATGCAAGCCTCACAGCTTACCAAGGAATAGCAGTAAAAGAAAATTTCTCCAAGGGATTTGGGGATTTACTTTTTTTTTGTGTGTGTGTGTTTTGCCATAGCTGAAGGGTGTTCTCAAATGATTTTCAGGAGAAGAGGAGCAAGGACAAGCATATGTGAAGGATCTAGCAAAAGCTCTTAAGCAAAGCGGACAGCAGGATGCTGAAAATAAATACGCAAAGCCCTTTGCAGCACCAGAGTTCAAATCCATCTGGACATTTCTGAGGCTGTCACAACAGCCCAATGAAAGGATTTTCCAATTCCTTGCAAAGAAACCCTGGAAAATAAGGATGGAAAAACAGAAGCACAGGCTCAAACTCTAAGCCAGCCCTTCATCCTGAGATGTGACCTCCTTCAACACCACCAGGAGTGCAGAGGAAGAGCGCGGCACAGCCCTGCGTGGTTCCTACAGACTGGCTTGTCCCCAGCACAGGGTGGCCCGAGCCCCCTCCACCTCAATCCCACTTCTCTTCCAGTGCAGAGCTGGATGGAGGAGTCCTGATGGACCCAGGTACAGCTCTGGGTACTGGAGGGGCTGTCAGCACAAGTCTTCACAGCCTGCCCAGCTACCTCACCTCCAAAACCAGCAAGAGCATGATCCCCACCTAAAAAAAGTACATGCTACAAAGCTGTGCCAAGTGGAGGGAGCTGAGGCACCAGCATCCCTAGAGGTACCGTCAAAACATCCCAGCAGCAGTCTGACAGAGCTCCTCCACCCCTAGCTCCTTACAGAGGTGAAGGAGGAAGAGCTAATCTGCTCTTGTTTTTTTAAGTTGATGCAGCATTAGTCACATGGGCTCCCGATGAAGCTGCCCCGGGGCCCTCAGGCAAGCCTTTCGATCACTGCTGTGCTTGCACGGAAACCACCAACTCCGCCAGCTCTTGACACGAACAGACAAGCACAGTTAAAACCCTCACATTCAAGCCTCCTTTAAACACCCCTTCAGAGAAATACCCAGAGCTGCTCCTCCACTTAATGCAGCTTTTCTTCCCGCACCAGAAAAAGCACAAAGCTACTCAAATTGAGTTTCCATGGCATTAAAATCAATTAACCAGCTATGCATCTCCAACTGCCCCATTCTCAGTTTTCCTGGTAACTGTTACAATGCAGAGCATATGCACATCCCAAAAGTATCCCAAAGCATCCTTGAGGAAATCATGGACTTTATTACAAAGCTCAAGCTTTCACCTCCGCAGACATTCATCTTATCTTAGTTTTAAGTTAAAAAAACAAACCAACCACAACAGATTAATTCAGGCCAATTTTTACAGATCAGAGTTTTCGATGTCAGCTGCAACTAGCTGCAACCACAGAGTTGATGCTACGCAGGCCACAAGAGCCATCGCACGTGCGACATTTACGTTGGGGACCTTTCAGCTGCCTGTATGCCACGTCCCAGCAGTGGGGGCTTGGGGGAGAGCATGACTCCTTGGCTTGCAGGAAAAAAGCAGCTCATTGCACTCACGGAGATGCAAGTGACCACTGACAACAGATAGAAGCAATGCCCACACCTGGCTCAAAAGATGAGCTGCCAAAGCAATCAAGCCACCCTTCGGTTGCACCACCCCAGAATTCTCCTGGCCCGTGCCGCAGCTCTGCTTTCCCCGGTGGCTCTGCAGCACCAAAAGGAATCACGCTGCAACACAGTTTTACAAGCAGACATCTGCAGCAGGAGCAGCCTCTGGTACACAGCCTCTTCTGCTCTTCCCTTAATATAATTTATTGAAGTAAAACAAGAGCTAAATTCATGCTCTACCCACACAAGCAGGATACTGGCTAACCCAGTCTTTTCATTTCAAAGCCTGCCACTTCCAGCAGTCGGAGAACAGGGACTAGCAGCACTGTTTGCACCACAAACTAAAGACCAGGGACATGTTTCCCAGCCAATGGCTGGAGGGTGAATCACCCCCTCCTGCTCAGCCTCCCTGGGGATGGAGCTCTCTGGGGATGGACTTCTCTGTCCATCCAGCTGCCCCTGTGCCGGATCCAGCACCCTGCAGGAGATAACTGCTTAATCCTGCAAGGACTGAATTGCTTTGACATACTGCAGGAAGAGGTCAGTGGAGATCCAGCCGGCCTCCATGCCCAAGGCAGGAAAGCAGTAAGGGAAGAGATCCCTGTAAAATCCCAACAAGTGACTTGGAAAATTGTTTCCTTAGACACACCGGGTATTGACAACAGTCCGCCACTGGAAAGAGGGGCAGAGACACCCCCCCCGTCTCCTTCCTGTTCCTTCCAGTCTGTGCTGGAGGAAAAAGCTCCGGCTGCCACAGAACTGAGCGCTGGTGCATGAGAGGGCAGGAGAACAACAATTTCCATGCGGATCCTCAGACATTAAAAGCACGGTGAGGGCAATGCTGCAGGAAAGAAAGCTCCCTGTGCTGTCACCACTCTGCAAAAGGCCAGAATAAATGAGGAGATTTACAGACGGGGCCCAAAAGCAACACACACATTTGCCCCTTGTCCGACACAGGCACTGCAATTTTTTCCACAGAAACTGGATTACAGCACCCCACTTTAAGAGGCAGCTAATCACATTGTAAACATGTCAGCTGGTAACAAGTTCAACCCCTTCAATGGTTAAGGTCTTCCGAAGTTTACTGGTTTTCTCAGCTATACGTTATATATCCCTCTAACTCGCACTCCCAATTTAACTTCAAATTCCACCAGCTGTATCTCATGGCGTCTTTCTCTCACAGCACGGGAGACCCTGAGCAGCCTCCAGCCAGATCTCTTCACCACACAGAGGTACCAAAGTACAGCCATCAGGTCACCCCTCAAACACCCCAAAGTTGAGCAGACACAACTTCAGAAGGTCTCCAGTCTCAAAGACTCAGAAAGGACCCAGAGGAGCTGACCCCCTGATACTGCAACATGAATTAATGCCAAGTCCAGTTGCTTGAGGCTTTTCAACAGGTGTCTTGTTAGAGCCCAGCACTGAGGCAACATAGCTCTATCACTCACCAAACATCGTGCTGTTCAAGGTATCTCTAGCACCGCTCAGCATCCTCAGTTCATGACCTGCAGAGCCTGCTGTGGGTTTTACACCATAAGATTGACAGTCAGAAGGACAATGTTACCAGGCTCCATTTGCTCAGTCTCTAGATATCTAGAGCAATCAGGCTTCCAGTCTCCAAGAGGCCAACTGATGGTCCTACCAGCTCCTCCTAGAGAGCAGCGTGATGGGCATCAGTCCACAGCAGCTCAGGCCATTCTTCCACCACTGTGCTGGTACAACTGCCTGATCAGCTATGCAGCAAACCAGATGGGCATGCAGATGTGCCTCAAAACTACTTTGGTAAACAACAAATTCAGTGCCAGGCCACACAAACTGTTGTATCAGGGTGGCAAGAAGGTGGCTCAACTGTGCACCTAGGCCAGAATAGTCATCAAGCAAAGCAACGCTTTGCAGATCAGATACAGGTTTCCCTGTGAAACTCATGCAGCAAGTTAGGGAGCAAAGAAAATAGTGATGCTTTTAAACATTTCAGTAACTTTATCTGGTTAGCATTGTAATCAGCAGCAATAGCACACACAACACTTCTGACCCACTTTATAACCACCCAGAGGAAACAAACATATTACATCCTCCCTGATAAGTCCCCCCCCATTCGGTCAACAATGTTCTCACAACCAGTTTTGACTCACAGAACTGAAGGGGGAGGGAGGGAAGACAGACACAGTAAGAAAAAGACACCACAGGCACAACGTTTTTCAAGAAACTGCATTTCTAAACACGCAGGTCATTTTCTTACCTACCCCCTCCTTATCTACTCTGTATTGAAATGTTTGACAAGATTCACTATTGGTGCAACTTTGTTCCACTCAAGCCCAAATCAGATGTCAGAGCTATGAAAGCAAGAAAGAAGACATTCAAAAATTTTATCTTGGGAAGAGAAAACCATGATACTAAACTAAAACTCGAGTAGTCAGCTACAATGCAAATGGAGGAAACTTTAAAAAAAAAAAAAGACAAAACGCAATAGCACTAGCGAAACTGATACCTGCATCCCCCCAACATCCTGCCACCATGGTGGTGAGCGGCAGATGTGGCTCTTGCACGCTTGGTCGAGGTAACTGCTGGACAGCTTTCTACAGCACACCCTCCACGTGCCTGGCAGGCTGCAGCTTTAGCAACCAGGGAAAGGCATGCAAAGCATGACCCCCACTGATTAGGGAACAGAACTGAAGGGAAGGAAAGGCAGGAGATTTAAAAACCTGAGCCAAGCAGCTAGTCTCAATGAGATCCTGCTGATTTCTGGTGAGCGAGCTGGCCCAAAGCACGTGTGTAAAGAAGCCAGGCACATCTGCATAGCTACTGCAAAGAAAAGTAAGAGATACATGAACAGGTTGCAGACTTTGGATGGCTGTCCCAGCCGCTGCTAGGTCACCGGCAAAGCATGCACCCCACTTTGCTGAACAAATCTCCCCTACACCTCTCACAGCAGCTGAGGCATCGGCAAACTGCTGAATATACCAACAAACATGCATTTCTGAGCAAGCTGGCTCTGATTATGCTGTCAGGATGCCAGCAGGGCCCCAAGTCCTAAGGAGATCAGATTTGTATCAACGGACACTCGGGCAAAGCTGGTGTGATGGGGCTGAGCATCCCAAGCGCCTGCTTCCTCTTCACAGACCTTTCCTCCCCCCCCCCGCTTGGATTGAGGACAAGTCATTTCCCCACAAGGAAAACCCTGCGCTGAGCTCCAAAAGGTGGGGGCAAGCACCTCATTTGCTTGGGTTTTGGGGTACCACAGCACCAGGGTTCATTGGCGCTGTGAACTCCCACCCTGCCGGATGCAACTGCTCAGCAGTCGCCTGCAGCACGGGAAGCTCCTCTGCATAAAGCTGAATGGTGCTGGCTCCTGTGTTTGACTTCCAGGATCTGAGCCACAAGGAGAGCTAAAAATATCCCAATTAACCATTCCTTTTCAATGCAAGACTCGCTGATAATGCCACAAGGGTATTATAGAACTGCAAACAGGAAGATGTGGTCTGCAAAAAAACCCAAACACAACAGCAGTCGAACTGGGAAAACAGCTGGCCAGGACAGTAATCTCTGAATTCAAGTGTGGACCACAATGCCCGAAAAATGTGGAGAAGCTTGTGCTACTTGCAGTTGTCATGGCTAGTTCTGATGTGCTTGCAAGTTTTCTGGCATGATACACACAGGGTATCATTTTTGCTCTGTGTTGATTATACACAGAGAGCTCATTCTAGCTACAGCCCATGCAAGCTGTCTCCTGAATCAGCTGGCTGCTTAGCTCTGTGTCATTCTACGTGTCGGGAGTTAAGCAACAAACTTTTATTCCTGGTAAAACCCATTGAAAAGAAACAGCTAGGCTCCAGAACTAAGGATTTCTTCACATGCAGATTTAGCAGTGATTTTTTTATCACTGGCTAGTCTTTACACTGACATCTAGACTTTAAACATCATCTGTGAGTAATACAGGGGTACATTACTCACAGCGGTGCACCCGGGAGAACCAGCAAATCCTCTCCATTTAAGCCTGAGCGTCAGCTTTACCGTGGAATTACATTTATCTCTCTGGCACTAGGCTCCCATTAATGGAATTACCAGGCAGGCTGCTTCAGACTTAACACTTGAGAGAGGCAGGCTGGGATGGCACTGCTCCAGCCTCAAGCCGCAAAGCCTGCACTGTTTCTTCATCCTCTAACGAGCCCGACCCCGTGATGAGAGCCAGGGAAACAAAAGAAACAAACCCGAACTGTCCAGGGCAATCAATATCTTTCTAGGAACACCCAGGCCTCTTGCCAGCTCTCTCCCAACCCCAATTTAGCTCTCCTGCAGCACAGAGGGGATGGCACGTGCAGGAGCAACCCGGCGGGATGCCGAGCGCCAGGAAGCACAGCTGGTGCTCAAGCAGACACTCAGGGAGGTGAATCTGCACTGGTCCCTCTGCAAATACCTGATGCTGAAGGTGTCAAAGCAAATCCACAGCTGAGGAGAGCACCCCTCAACCTCAAAAATCACAGAGCAAGCACTTGAGTCTGAATAGTTTTTTCAGAAATACCCACTGCTACATAAAATGGTGAGGCCTATCATAGCAAACCAGCCAAGATTGCTAACCTCAGCATGGGAGATTATCATGATGTGCTAGAAAACTGCCTTCCATCACACAGCAGCTATTGCACTGCCCTGCTGAGCAATCTGCAGCTGGGCATGAACCAGTCCCTTAAACCATCCCAGCACTACCCAATAAAGTGGACAACTGGGAATGCCACAGGCTGCCAAAAGCTAAAAGGTATATAGCAAGCAACCCTACCGCAAAGCTCCACCAACAGCACTGCGACTTCATCATCTCTGGGGGCTGTTCTTTGCACAGAACAGCTGTAAGGTTGTTTGGCCAGGTTTTTTTTCCAGTCACCTGCAAAAGGACTTCTCTGTCCTTGGCAGGGAGGGAGTGCAAGGAGAAAATGGAGATTCATCAGCACTTGAATGATGTTTGCCCCAGGTATGGAGACCCAGGCTCACAGCACTGCCAAAGCAAGTAAAAGATGGCAAGGGGAAAGCTTATTTGCAGAGTATAGCTGTGACCTTGCAACATCTTGAGCTGTGGGAGCTGAACTACTCTCTCCTGTAATTAAAATGCAGGAGAGGATAGCACAGGAATTACTCCAGTGTGACTCTGAAGGACTAACAGGCTTTGAGTTTCAAAGTCAGTCTTAACACACAATCTTCGGTGAGATTTCAATTCTAAGAAAAAAAAAAAAAAAAAAAAAAAGGAAAAAAAGAGGTTTACTGTGAGAAAAGCTCCTGTACAACCCTGTTACTAAACCACACAAGGAGCAAGTGAGGGAGACTGTGGCTGGGACTGACAAAGAAAGGCTGAAGGGAGTCCTCTCTTCCCCCTGCATTTGCTCTGCCAGTTGCTCTCAGCAACATAATGATTCAGGGAGGCAGACTGCCCTGTGACAGGAAAAACACTTGTAACACCCAGACAGTGAAACCTCACATCTGAGAGCATCTATGCAAAATGCAGCCTGAAACGTTTCTTCCAGCTCCACAGAGTTGACTTGATGTTTTGCAAAACCAAGCTGGTGAAACGCTATGGCTTGCATTGAAGGCGAGATTTACCAGCAGGAGATATTCCTAAGCATCTCCCTATTTTCTGCATATCAGGATAAAAAAAAGGAAGCCTATGGGTAAGACTATGGGGTCCTGCAGCTCAGGGTGATGTAGAAGAGACAGGAGGACATCAGGAAAAGAAATGACACGTGCAATGCTTTTCAGCCTGGCACCCAGGCGAATAGCTTAGCTAAGAACACTACTTCCATTTTTAAATAACAATAAAGGTAAGGAGCCATCAGAATTATAAGTAAAGCTCCAAAATAAGAAATCATACTGCTGGATGGATGCAGCTGCCTGCTTGTTCGGTAGTTGTTGAGGTTTTTTTAAAAGATAAACTTGTCTTTCAGAACACATTTGTTGGCCAATCTTCCTTCTGCTGAAAAAAAAACCCAAACAAAAACAAAAAAACAAGAAGGAAGCTCACAACTGTGAAAATGATAACTGAAAGGCAGGACAGTTTTCAAAGAGCTGAGATCATGCTTCACAGGCCCTTTAAAGTAAGATGCAAGATATTAGTAAGTTAAAAAGGACAAAAAAGGAGTAAAATTAAAATTCTAAGTAGTTTCAGTAAGATATCATTCAGATAAGCTACTAAGCAAAGTCTGTAAGAGGCAGAGCCCATTCACAGACAAGAACCTGTCAAGTAAAAGAAATAAATGATTTATAAAATCTATTTTTCAATTGTAAAGTTGTTGCGATATAGGATTATTTCATCAGAAATTCGCAGTCTGGAGGAGGTTAGCTCCGCAAATGCATCCAGGAAAAAAAGTAACTTGTACATCAGAGGCAAATCCCTTAAGAAGGGTGTAAAATTGAGCAGAGTGGTTTCGAATCCAACAGAGCAATGGCTTGAACGCAGCCAAGGCAGAAGTACAAAAATACTGCAGAAAAGCAAACACTGTAAAGCACCCAGGAGCTTGACGGAGCAACAGCCGCAGCAGGTCCTATTGTGCTCTTCAACTTCCTCGCTGCTTGGTGAATTGTAATAACTTGGGGGCAGGCATCACAGCCTGCAGCCCTGCCAGCTCAGCCCAGGACTTCGCTGCTCTCCAAACAGCAAGGTGTTATGCAGCCACCACCGAGGTTATACAACAGAAGCAATTTTGTAATCATTTTGGTTTAGAAAGCATTTTGCATTGGCCTCCACCACTGCTTGGTTTTGCCTTTTCTTATTCAACAACAGAGGGGAAGAAAAGTGACCAAGCACAAGGCAAGCCCTTTACTAGAGTGACAGGTTTTTAACGAAACCCTGGCTATCGCCGCTGCTGAACACAGCTTCAAATTAAAGCACCAAGCCCACGAACAGTCTCCTCTTTCTCAGCATGGCAGTGGCACAGAAAGGTCCTGATGCTTTCACCTGCTTTGCTACATGCGTCCTGATTGAGTACATCCCCTTTTCCTACCAAAAACAGGGCACCAAACCCTGGCTGGTCAACACAGCTCCCCAGAAGGCTCCAGCACATGCCCTCATCCACCATTTTGACATGCGCCCCAAGACCCTTGCTCCAGACCCAGCATCTCCTTCCCTTGTCCAACAGGGAGCTGTTGCCCTTAACTTCTGTTGGAACACAAGAACAAACAGAACCATTTCTTGAGGGAAAAGACCTCATGATTCACCGTGGTGCCAGATTTCACTTTTTTGGGTGTTGTTTTTAAAGGAGGTATCACAAGGCAAGGGCCAGGGCAACCAACCGCAAGCAGCAGGTCCGTTAATCGGGCACTTGAGCTGCTGCATCTCCAACTCCCCCTGTCACCTGCAGCCACCCCACCAGGGTTGCCAACTATGTCCCAGGCAGCAGGTATTTTGGGGGCTCCCGTGGCAGCCCACTGGGGACCCAGGCCATACCTGTGCTACCCTGTGTGTCCCCAGAGAGCAACAGGGCTGGGGAGGGCTGGTGGAAGCTCAGCACCCCGTCCCCCCCAAAGGAGCATGCCTGGCTGCCGGGAAGGCAAAGCCCTCCCTAACAGCAACCAAGAAGATTGCAGGCAGCTCCTGCACTGCTTCGTTCAGTGGGAGAAAAAAAAACACAACAGTATTTGGGGGTGTTTTTTTGTTTTGTTCCGTTTTGACATCAACGCAGCCCCACCTCGACTCAAAGGACCCCCCAGCTGAGTCCCTGCCAGGCGCACGGCCCCATGCTCTGACCCCCCAGGCAGCCCCGGCCTGGGGACACAGCCCTTCGCAGCCCCCCCAAGCACACAGCCCTTCGCAGTCCTTCACCTCCCCGTGAATGCCCATGCCTCCCCGTGCGCACCCAGCCCTTTACAGCCCTCCCGAGGCCCCCATTCCGAGGGGGCGCAGCCCTCTGGACACCCCCTCACGCCTCAGGCTGTGCCGTCCGGGGGTACCCCAGGGACGCAGCTCCCCGCGACCCCCTGGATGCTGCCGGGCACACACACCTTTGCAACC
>NW_009649309.1:1276592-1284246 GCF_000708025.1 Charadrius vociferus
GGCGCACCCCCGCGCAGGCGCAGTGGGAGCCCCGAGCAGGACGCGTAACCGCCGGCGTCTCGCGAGAAGAGAATCGAGGTACGCTGGTAAGATCTCAAGAAGCGGAGGGGAATTAGCTCAAATGGTAGAGCGCTCGCTTAGCATGCGAGAGGTAGCGGGATCGATGCCCGCATTCTCCAGGCTTTTTTTGTCGTCTCATGCCGCGGCGCTCCGCCTTTGCGATCCACCTATGCCTTTTGCTTTTTTTTTTTTTCGAAAAATTTCTTTAAATTCTAATTTGCTTTCTGAAAATTCTTAAAGGTACGTTTGCTTAACCCGTGCTTAAGACAAGCAGAGTGCTGTCTACTGTACGCCTGGTGCAGCAAGAGAGCCTTTTTGCTTTCTCATATAATATATAGGGACAAGGCCCACAACAGTGAGCAGCAGCCGCTGCCTCTGGTGCTTCCCACAGCAGGTTTTTTTTTAGAAGGAATCAAAATGCTTCAAGGGGCATTGATGTACATGCCATTTAGTCAACAAACTGGTGAGCCTTTTCCCAGTGAATTTATCCAGCTGCAAAGTTCAGGCAAATATTCAAATTCTTCACATTCTGCTATTATTCCACTCCAACAAGCCACAAGGAATAATCAAATGATTTAAAGAAAAAGACAGCAGATTTTAAAAACCAAAGGTTAACTTTTAATAAGTGACTGTATCATGAAAAAGACCCAGCTCCATAGGAATACACTCAGTTTGCATTTCCATCCCAGTCATAAGCTGAACTGGCAATCGAAGGTGGAAAACAATTCTGCACACTTTCTCTAGTTACATGTGTGAGGAAATGACCTCTCTGACAAATTTCAATAGCAAGGAGTGGAATTCAGCTTTCAGGCTGCTCACAGCCCCCAGCCTACACCTGAGCAAACTGCAAAACCTCCCACCCCCAGACCTTTGCAGTGGGCCTGGGGTAGGCTCACCTCTCTGCAGAGCACACACCCAAGCCCTGGGGTGGTTAATAAGGGAAGAGATCTGGCAGGGAGACCACGGTCTTAAATCACAGGGGACTTCCCAGCATGTTCGTCAAATCCCCAGGTGGGGCCTAGGACACAGTGGAAAACATGAGTGGGTGCTTTCCAGATGAACCAAATTCTTCCACAACATGCTTACATTAAATTGTATCTTCTGAAAGAGTAAGAAACCTTAATATTGCTAGGTGTCCTTTTAAAAAGAATAAACTTGGGGAAACACTTTTTGTCTGAATAAATATGTGCAGAGATTTTTGCAGAGCAGCACTACTTAGCTATGGTCTTTTTGTGCATCTATAGCCAGGCCTTACCCCAGGCTCGAGTCCTGTCTGTTTTACTCTTTAATTCCTGCAGGTCTTTGAAAGTTCTTCTAACTAACTCCACTGCCTTCTTTATAGGCACCGTGGCTGTTTAAGTAAGACAATTCCCAATTAATTCCCAATAGCCCAAAGAAGAACTGAATTGAAGAGAGGATGCAGTGGCTTTTCAAAGTGGTTATTTGGTATAAATACCCATGAATTCTCATGGGTAGCCTCAGGGAGACTAGAAAGAGACGTCTCCACCGGCAGTGGACATCTACCTGTCCTTTCCAGAAAATAGCAATGGTAACAGGCAAACTGAAGTCTGAAAAACAGATGAGTGTATGGTTGTTGTGGGTTTTTTTAGCTTGAAGATTTCAGTGACAAGACATTGAGGTGCTGGAGTGTGTCCAAAGAAGAACAACAAAGCTGGTGAAGGGTCTAGAGCACAAGTCTTATAAGGGGTGGCTGAGGGAAGTGGGGTTGTTTAGCCTGGGGAAAAGAAGGCTGAGGGGAGACCTGATTGCTCTCTACAACTACCTGAAAGGAGGTTGTAGCGAGGTGGGGGTCGGTCTCTTCTCCCAAGTATCAAGTGATAGGATGAGAGGAAATGGCCTCAAGTTGCACCAGGGGAGGTTTAGATTGGATATTAGGAAAAATTTCTTCACTGAAAGGGTTGTCAAGCATTGGAACAGGCTGCCCAGGGCAATGGTTGAGTCACCATCCCTGGAGGTATTAAAAAGATGAGTAGATGTGGTGCTTAGGGACATGGTTTAGTGCTGGACTTGGCAGTGTTAGGTTAACAGTTGGACTCGATAATCTTAAAGGTCTTTCCCAACCTAAAATGTTCTATGACTCTCTGATTCTTGCTTTTTAGAGCTGATTTACACTCAGGCTTCTGAGGCAAACTCACGAAATAACCAGCTGTTGCTACAACGGTCTTCAAAGCTTCAACAAACGATTTGAGTCTTCCTATGCAGCAGGATTTAACAGGAAAGTGAAATCCATCAGTCTCCTATTTCATCAGCTGCTATGCAGCTGGCATGAAGAGACTGTATTGTGAAATACGTTTGTGTCTATGATCCGGGTCCTCTCATTTTCCCCTCTAGCTTTGGCCTCATCTCAACCCCCAACCCCTGGAATAGCTTGGTGACCACGGGCAACCTCGGGATGATGGAAAACTAAAGGAGGACTGTAAACTTGGTGAAACTGATGCTGCATCGCCCTCTGCAGACTGGCAGGCAAGAACTGCCACAGATTGAGGCAAAAGATGCAGAAGGAAAGCAGGGTTGGGCAAAAAATTCCCCTTACCATAGTTTTTCTGCAGGTCAGTGCAGTGCAGTGCAGTGTTCGATGTGCAGTGGCTGATGAACATGTCTGGAAAGCCCCATTTTTTGGGGGCCCCATTTTCACTGGACCCATGTTGAAAGACTGTGTACACAGGGATAAAATATTATGCATGTACTCACAGCACCATTTCATTATCATGATTCCCACCCCCTGAAAAAAATAAAACCAGCGTGAAATGAAGAGACCAGCTTTTCTTTTAAGAGAACAAGATGACCACATCAGAACAGCTAAAAAATCCTCCCTAATGGCTTTCTTGTGGGAAGCCATAATGAGCTGCCACAGTATGGAACATCCATATGTGCGTGTGCACACATGCAAGTCGAGCGTTTGCCTGTATTTGCTGAGGAGCCCAAAGCTTGCTCAGCCACCTTGCATCTCCCAGCCACGTGCTACCACCATCTGTTTATTGACCTTCCTTTCTTTTTGGTCCCGAGACATCAGCTAAGCCACAGTGTCGGATTCTCCACACTGGCTCTGCAGATGTTTTTGCTCCCCAGTGCTTTATCAGCCCACTGGCTCTTCAGGAATGACACAAGTTTTGCATCTCCGCCCCCCTGCAAAGCCTTACTTCAAGTCGCACACAAGCTCGAGGAACAAATGTCTTCCAGCAATACATCAAGTAGGAGTTAAAACAAAGCTCTCAGTGCAACAAATGGAGCTGGGCACATGCTTTCGCCTAGCTCTTTTGATCACTGTGGCTGTATTTATGTAATAAATTTGCTGGTAGACATTGCATGGTCAAGTTAGCAAAAGGCCTGTCGCTACCCTGAAAATTTTATTGTCTTTAAATTAAATGGGAAACTGCTAGAGGGGGAAAAGGAAAATCTTTCAGCTTATGCTAATGAGCTTAATTTAAGTATCCTTTTGCAAGTTTGATCTAGGCTTATGTGTGTAAATTTAGTTTTACGATGAAGTCACCTTAAGCGCAGAGACACATCTCAACTTCTTCAGATTGCAGGACACAAGACCTCCCCTTGCTGGCTCCATGCCAGCTATGCCCACAAGGGACAGGGGCAAGGCAGGCACCACTGTGCTCTCCCTCCCTGGTACAAAGGCCAAAGGAGAGGGAGACCCTAAAAAAAGGGGAGATACACTGGAGTCACCTCAAAAAGTATATGGGGAAATGGTGATAAAGAAAGGAGTACTGGGCAGATAACACCATCAGACTCCTCAGGGAGTCAGACCTGAGTCTGCGTGAACACCTAAATGGATGTGCCTTCCATGCCAGGAGTCTTCCATTGTTTCTCTGGAAAGACATACAGATATATTTCTCACCAGTGTTTGCTGTTAGGTTTCTCATCCCCATTTTGCATAGTTTCCTCTGGACTTGTGTGTATCTTAGTGAGTAGGACAGCCTGGTACTCCTTGCTGGGGAAAGGGCGATAGATTTTTCCCAAGATGCCTTTTCTCATCCCCACAGTGAGGGCAACCAGAGGGACAACAGGGAGATAGAAGCTGATAACAGCTTGGGATGGCTACCTGGCACGTAAATCTGTTTTTTCACCAGCACAGACCAGTGTGTAATGGGTACTTTGTCCAGGGCAAGAGGTCTACAGAAGGTCCACGTGACATAAACCACTCTGAAACCTCTAACAAACACTAGACTTTGTCCTTTAGAGACTCCTGATTTTGGTGGCAGAGCAGGAACTGAGAGCAGTGAGGTGACAGCAGTGGCTGGGTAGGAAATGACACCTTTGCTGTCGGGCTGAATGACAGGCATCTGATTTCAAATTACCTGTTGGACTGGGGGATGATGCAATGTCTTGCCAGCATTCACTTACTTGCTAACGCTAGTGGTCTTCCTGAGAGCGTCATGCTAAACATGAAGGACAAGAGACATCCTTCACTGGAGGCAGCACCCCACCCATCCGATTGCCAGGGAGCCTCCCGGCAAACACCAAAGCCAGAAGCTCGTGCCATCCCCAAGCTCATGGCTGGGGTTCAGCAAGTTTCAGGTCAGACCCAGAGGCACAAGGGCTGTTCTAGCAACCACGTTGTGTGGACAACCCTGTCTTTCCTGGGAGGGAACAGGGAAGAGGTGCACCCTCTGGCATTCAACTCTCTTCTGGGCATTAAGGAAGGTGGGGTTTAGTAATCCGAGCTCTTCTGGCAGTCAGTTCCCACCTCTTCCAGAAGAAGGATAATAAAGGCAATTAGGGGGAAAACCTCTACTTCTCCCCCTGGGGTGCAGCAAAGGTTGTGCCTCCCAGCCTGTGCCGCCATCTCCTCTGCTGGCGTCAGCAGCTGTGGGAGGGAACAACAGAGTTGGCCTTCTGCCTCCGGTTCATTTGCAGTCTACTGAAACATTAATCTCCACACCATCGAGGATGAGGGGGAGAAAGTGGGTTACTGCAACCTGCAATTAGCATGCGATGCAGCTTGAGAGATGGCAGGGTAATCTTTGCTGAGGGGAAGAGCCAGCAGGGGTTTGGGAGGAGGAGGTGTAGGATTGGGGGGCCTGCTTGCTGCCAAGAGGCAGTTTTAGGGAGTCACAACCAGGGCTGTTGCTGGGGGACCTTTCCAGGATGTGTGAGCATCCAGCTTGTACAGGAGCAGGGGGCTGGCCATGCCCTAGCCGCTGTCAGGGGGGTTAGCCCCCCAGGTGAGGTGGCAGGGAAGTAGTAACGTGCTCATCAGCATCACTCGCTGTCCAGGCAGGACAGGGCTTGCCTGAGGAATGGAGAAAATATTTGCAAATTTCAGCATCTCTATCCACACTTTAACACTGTTGTGGCCTCATTTTCAAATGGATCCTTCAATGGCAACTACTCCCTTGCTCTGGGCTAAACCCTGGCGAGTGGCTACATGATCGAGGTAAGAAGTTAAAGTCACCTCTATCATCATCAGGTTTTGTGGGATGTTTGCACCTAAGCCAGGTACGATCATGTATGGGAGTGTGGCTCCACCAGCCCCTGAAGAGCTACTCTGGGAGGAGAAAAGCCATCAGAACCCAAAACTGCTTTTCTCCCTCTAGCAGGCACCATGTGTACAACAGCAGAGGTTGCGTAGTAACGGCAGCAGGAAGGCGTCAGCTCTGCCCTCCTCACTCCCCGCAGAGCGCCGAGAAGAGCGAGGTATGTATCAGCAGCAAAACCGGGCTCTTAAACTCCCTAAACTTTCCCTTCTGCTTACTGGGGAGGAGCACGTAGCAATTTTGAAGCCATGCGTCGCAGAGGCTGCTTTGTAGGGCATGGCTGCTTGTGCTTAATTGAACCGTTGTGTGATCCAGTGGGATGGGGAAGGGGTGTTTGTAAGAAGAAGAAGCTGGGGGAGACACTAAATTTGGGGGGGATGGGGGGAGAAGGGAGGTGACTCAGTATGTTGCCTAGAAAGCTCTCGGCACTTCAAAACCTTTCTTTGCTCTGTCTTGTGAAAGTCTGAACGAGCTTTTGCTGGGGCTAAAAGTACTGGGAAACAATAGGGAGACAGGGAGTAGCCGGCAGCTGGAGGAGGAAGCGAGGCAAGTGATGACGAATGCCTTCCAGCCCTGGCCAGGCGCTGGCACCCTCGCTCCCGCCACAGGACGGATGTGCAGGCAAGCCGCTGGTCACTGGGATTGCGTGGGTGCAGCGGCACAGGGAAAGCCCGGGGAGGGCGACAGTCATCGCAGCAGCAAAACTCCAACGTGCCCATCCTCCATTGCGCCCACGGCTTCCTTTCAAACAGCTTAGAGGAGAGGCCTTTGTGCCGGTAAGGTGCAGCTTGTCTGCTCATCAACGTGTTGTACTAATGAGGGAGACCGAATACGAGAGATGTGTTACGGATAGAACTGGTGAAAGGGACGGAGAGGGGGGATATCCCAGGCCCTCTCAGCTTGCCCCTGTATGCTGCCACCTGGCAATCCGCCAGGGACACCACTGAGGAACAGCTATTTTTGTTGTTCCAAGTTTGAACAGTTCCCAGTTCCGACCTCCCCGGGGAAGTATAAGGGGAGGTCCTGTCTCCCCTGGCTGAGACCCTCCCATGTTACCCCTCCGCTGAGTGACCTGCATGCATCCGCATTGCACTCCGTGTCCCAGCAAGGGGCAGAGGTTGCCCTCCCAGCCCAAGTGGGACACCTTCCCATTCAACATTTGATCCTCCTATCACTTTCGCATCCGCTTGCTACAGGGATTTCCCTCTCTCCTCTCGTTTCCTGAATATCCCAGTACTCCCGCTCTGGGGGGAGACAGGGGTAGATGGGAAAAAGGGGCAACAGGGGAGGGGGGAAAAGGGAAAGGAAGGAAAAAGAGGAGGAAATGAGGGAAGTAAGGGAAAAGATGAAAAAAAGGGAAGAAATAGAAGAAGAGGAGAGAACGGGGGAAGAAAGGAGGGTAGAAGGGTGGAAAAGGAACAAAAGAGGGAAGTGGGAAGAAGGGACAAGGAAGAAAGGGAGAGAAAAGAGGGAAGTGGCAATAGGACAGGAAAAAGAGGGAGGGAAGGAAGGAAGGAAGGAAGGAAGGAAGGAAGGAAGGAAGGAAGGAAGGAAGGAAGGAAGGAAGGAAGGAAGGAAGGAAGGAAGGAAGGAAGGAAGGAAGGAAGGAAGGGGGGAGGAAGGGAAGAAAAAGAGAGAAGAAAGAGGGGAGGAAGGGAAGAAAAAGAGGGAAGAAAGAGGGATAAAACAGAAGGGGGAAAAGGGGAAAGGGGAGGAAGAGGAGGGAAGCGGGGAAAGTACAGGAAAAAGAAGAAAGGGGAAGCTGAGAAGGGGAAAAGAGAGAAAAAGGAGGGAAGTGAAGAAAGCAGGGAAAAAGAGGGAAGGAAGAGGATATGGAGGAAATGCATTGGGGGGGAAGAAGGGAGGAAAAAGAGAGGGAAAAGAGGGACGGGGAAAAGAAGGGAGGAAAAAGGGGGAGGGGAGAAAAGGGTAGCAGGCAGAAGCCAATTTTAAAAAAGGAAGAAAGGGAAAGGTAAGATGGGAGAAAGAGAGGGGAAAGGGGGAGAAGTGGCAAAGAGGGCGGGCAAAAAGAGGGGGGGGAAACGGAGGGGAAAGAGGGAGAAAAAAAGGGGGAGAGAAAGAGGAAA
>NW_009649309.1:1284532-1356988 GCF_000708025.1 Charadrius vociferus
AACAAGAAGAGGACGCGGCGCCTGCCACCTTGTGAGCAAAGAGGGCAGCTGCCTGCAGCGGAGTGACCGGGGGGAGAATAGCAGCGATGGCGGGTGTGCCCGCGGGGGGAGGACCGAGCCGGTGCTCGGAGATATGGTACCCCGAAAGGGGGTTCTCCCGCAGCTCGGAGAAGAGTTCAGAACTGGGGGGGCAGGGGGGGAACCAAAAAAAATTCTTTTGATCTGAGGGAGTTAAAACAGGGAAAAAATACAGTGAGCAAACTCGGTTGGCGTTTGCTAAATTATGTAATCGGTTTCCTTTGCGCTGTTCTCTCGCTTATTCCCACTGGTCTGGCTCAGTGCTGATTTTTAACACCGCGTGATTCCAGCCCTTTTACACGTGGGGCTGTGATGCGAACCCACTGGGGACGTGGTCCCTGACTTCCAGTAGCGCTTTGCTTTTGCATTTGAAAGGGGAGAGGCCAAGTGCGTACATGAGCTCTACTAATGTCAGTGTCCTGGTTTCCTTCGTGTTTTAAGAGTATATACTCAGCACCTCCCTCTTCTCGCGGCATATCCTCCCCTGGCGCTGCCTCTCCCCACGTGGATGAGGGATTTCTTGTGGATGAAACCTGATGTGTGCTCTGCTACCGAGCTGGGCTCTGTGAAAAGCCTAGTTTGGGATACCCTTGATTTTATGGTAGAAGGAGGTGACTGAGATGGGGGAAGGCAGTGACAAACCGCAGTCAGTAACGCCTGGTGGTTTTTTTTACTGTTCACATTCCAATGTGATAGCTCAAAAGATATTTTTTTTCTTACAAATACCGTGTAGTCTGAGTCATGTTAGTAAAGCCAAGACACTGAGACTGCATTTTGTCACCTACTGGAGCTTTGCGTTTAATACTGTCCCTTGTAGAGTCACCCTACAGCTCAACTATTGGCCTTGGCGTATTTTTGTGCATCTGGAGCTGCTCTGCAAGGTACTGTGTTTACATCAGTTCAGAAATGCAGTTTGACTACGGAGCAAAAAAAAAGTCCTGCTTACCAGCTTGTCTGTACTTGGACCTGTCCAACCGGAGTGACCTTTTGAAACCTGGATGTCAAATCTTGGAGGAATGCTTCTCCTATCCTCCTAGGCTCCACCTCTCACATACAGACGCATGGCCAGCATGAATTTTAATCTGAGCCCGGGCAGTTCTCATGCTCAACTTCCTCATTCAACATCATTCTCTCAAAAATACCCTAATTTTAATTTTAGCTGGGGGTCCCACAATCAATCAGGTGTGCCACAGTGGTAATACTTAGTTGCCGTGTGGCTCAGTAGTGCAATAGTGAGAGAGTAGAACCAGTGCCTCAGAAAAGCACATTCTGGTTAAGCTCCCTTGGAGAGGGAAGGGGAGCATCTTACTCTCACGCAAGCAGCCTTCAGATAACAAGCTGTTGCCATATCTCTTCAGGATCCACATGCTTTTGCCTGTCGGAGGAGGGCTTTGCCAAGTCACAGACAAAACCACCTCAACTCTGCTGGCTTGTACACAGACAAAACCACCTCAACTCTGCTGGTGGTTGCAGCAGGCTGGTGTTGGAAAAACACAGTCTGTCCTCTTTGCACAGTGTAACTCATGGTTGAGAGCAGGGGGGGTGAAGAGGATTGTTGCTTCTCAGTCAATAAAAAAATAACAGTTTTAATTATATTTTTTTAAATTTTCAGATCTTATCTCAACTGTCAAAATGGAGCTTGACATCCAGTGTGAGGAGATGAGCCCATCTAGATGGGCTGAACTTCTGTCCACTATGAAATCCTGCAAAACTATCAGGTAGTAACTAGTTGTGTATCATCTCTTCTAAGTAAGAACTGTTGTGTTTCTCTCCTGTGTTTTTGAGCTGCAGAACTTTTGACCTGTGACGTAGAAATTGCAGAGTAACAAGAATGATTCTACGTATTTTTATCCAGAAAGTTGATTTAAAGAAGGACACCCCCCTCCCCATTCTCTTGTAATTTTTTTTCCAGCTACGGATAGCATCCTTTGATATGAAGTAAATGCTGCCCTTGTTATATGGTGTGCCATAGAACTCAGCTAGGTCATGTGATTATCTAAACATTTGACCACCATTTTCGTACTTCTGTTTTTCTCTTTCTCCCTCAAGAGAGGGAAGACATCCCTCTGTGCTCATTAGGTTGCATGCTTTCTTGGCTGCGGGTCAGATGCTGTCAAATAACTGTTACTTAATAGTCATGCACAAGCCACATGCCATCAGCTTTTAATTCTTCACTTGGCCTTCAAAAGTACCTGCCTTGTGTGGTGAGCAAACCAGTGTGAGAGAACGATCTCCTGGAGCATAAGCTGTAGGACAGCGTTCAGAAGACTTGCTTCTGCACTCTTCCCCCTCTTCTGGTAGGGAATTCTCACCCCATGGACTGGTATTGTCCCGCTTGGGCTGGAGAA
This sequence comes from Charadrius vociferus, assembly GCF_000708025.1. Classification (NCBI taxonomy): domain Eukaryota; kingdom Metazoa; phylum Chordata; class Aves; order Charadriiformes; family Charadriidae; genus Charadrius; species Charadrius vociferus. The sequence goes on from NW_009649309.1 coordinate 1,286,959, forward strand.
GATGGGCCACATCAAGCCAGCAATGGCTTGGAGGAGGTCAGGCAAGTTGAAGGGGACTTGCTTTTGTTTTGCAAAGGAGCTTTTTGCAAGCAAGCTTCATGGACCTGACCTTGACTTCCTAAGGTCTGCCTTGGGTGACAGAAGTCAGTGGGATGGTTGCCTCCTGGGCAGAGGCTGGGCTGCTCAAGACATAGTGGATGAGAGTATCTGCAGCAGGGGTTGTTAATCGGTGTTGAACATGATCCCATTGGGAGCCAAGTCTTCTTGCCAGAGGGAGGGAAGGAGAAGCCTACTAGAGCCTCAGTTTTCATGGTGTTGTCTAAGGAGAAATGACCAAGCAACTTGTGGCAGTCCTGGTTGTCGCTGTGCCTGGGGCTGTAGGGTTCTTCATGGCACCTTCCTTTTGCCCCATGTGTTTTCTGGCTCCCTGTACGCCTCCCTGCCTGTCCTGGGCTCCTGATCTTTCCTTGCCTCTCCTTCTAATTCAACTCCCCCCGCGATCAATTTAGCAACAACTAGAAAAATGCTGATGTCCAGTGGGAGAAGCCACTGCCATGCTGCAAACTCACAGTTTGTGTACCAAGAGTCATGTCAGAGAGAGACAGTGCAGACCAGTGTGACTCACTTACATGAGACCAAACTGCTGATGGGTGTCTCTGGTGCTGGCTGAAGACCCATCTTGGCTGTTCTCAGTGCAGAACCAGTCTGACAGCCTGTAAGCTGGCTTCTGGTTACACGTGGCTTCAGACACCAGGTAGTTTGTCGCTATCAGTGTTTAAATGAAGGGGCATCCTCCAGCTGAAGCCCTGCCAAGGGGGGATGACTTGAGTCATGTGTCCTCTTCTGTGCAGCACAGAGGAGGTCCGTGGCTTGGGGAATTGCTGACCACCCCCTCCTGTGCTGCTGCCCTGCGGAGAGAGCACGTCTTAGTTTGGGCCATGCATTGTGCAATAGGCCACACACATACTTATAAAGGCATCTCAGGGACTGCAGAGGAGTAAATCACCCACTTTGCTGTCACAGGGAATGCTGCTCCAGCCAGGGAGAACAGAACAACCCTGAGGACTAAAGTACTCCTTCTCTCCTTCTGTTTCAGGCTGGATGACTGCAATCTCTCCAGCAGTAACTGTGAGGATCTCTCCTCCATCATCAGTATGAATCCGTCCCTCACAGAGCTGAAGCTGAACAACAATGAACTGGGAGATGCCGGCATTGAATACCTGTGTAAAGGCTTGCTGATGCCAAGCTGTAGCCTACAGAAGTTATGGTAAAGCCCCATTGATTGTGTTGCTTGCATGCTTGCAGTCTGCTGTGGGTGAAGTCATGAAGCAAACTAGTGTGTGATGGTACTAAGAGCCATGCTGATGCATCTCAGCAATTACCTAGGTCAGATGGTTGGAAAACCCCAGACGTTTTTATCTAAGTTGTATATTTATTGGAAGACTCCAGATCATCAGTCTGTCTTCCTTTGTCTTCCAGCACTGAGGGAAAGACAGGTAGAGCTTTCCCAGTCAAATGCATTTTTCAGAGGGCTCTTCTGCCAGTTGTAAGCATTTAGCATCTGGACCAGTTTGCTCGCTCCTTTCTCTAGGAGACAAGCAAAAGGGTGTTCTCATGAGCCTTGGTGTTTCAAGAGCTGTCAGTCTTTCTGCGCTCTACCGGACTTGCTCTGCCTCAAGCCTTGTCTTCTTAGGTGCGCAGGGCCAGCTTGATTCAAGACAGTATGTTTTGCAGAGACACCAACACCACATTATAGCATTAGTGGGCTTCCCTCAGCAACCATGGTGCAGGAACTTCAGCCAAAGTTGTGGCTGCTGCCCCTGCTCCTCAGTGACCCTCAAGGAGATGCTACCTTCTTTGTCCAGCATCTCTTCTGCAGGATACTAGACTCCTCCAGCTCCTGAGGTGGGTCTAGGATCTTCATGACGCTACCTGTTAAAAATCATTTGCCTTTTAGATCAGATATGCCTGCTTCAAAGTCCCTGTGCCCCCTGCAATGAAGAATCACTGACAAATACAGGGAAGGTTGACTGTGAAACTAGTCAGACTGCAACTGTCTGGTGGGCCTTCAAGAAATAACTGTGATACTCTGTACCGGAAGACTAACACAAGTCATTCTTCAGAGTCTGACCTAAGCTTCAAACTTCTCCAGATGCTCAAGTAACAGGCTGAATTAGGCTGTTTCAGTTCTGTAGAAACATAATTGTCCGTTTTGGCAATTCTGGTAAGGTGCATTAGGGAATAAAAGCAACCAAACTTTAGCCAAACTTAGTACCACCGTGCACAACACCTCTCTATTGCTGGAAAATCTTGTTCAATAACTCGAAATATGCAATACCGGCGTGGTTCCTTCTCCCAGCATGTGTGCTGAAAGATCAGCTTCATATGTCCTTCTTGTAGTATACCATTAAACTTCTAAATGATATCCAGGGATTTAAGCCAAGTTTTTGTGTGAGATTTTTACTTTTAGCTACTCTGGATCACATTTCCAGAGGGGGCAAGAAATCATAAGATGCCATTGCTTTATCTCCAGGATAAGCCTCATGATGATTAGAACACTTCTATAAAGCAGCTGAGATACTGCTTAATGTACGGTGGATCCTTCTTCTGCTGGAGGTGCTATAGGAGCAATGATACTGAAGGAAGCATGAGAGCTATTGTTTGTGCTTCAGGTATAACACTAGCTGGTAAAATATTTTGGCACACCTGTAAAATAGCAGTACTAACTTGGACATACCGCTTTCTAGAGGGTTATGTGCTGTCAGTGCCATGGTGTCCTTTCCAAGCTCAAACCTCAGCAATTCCAGGCAAAACCTCTCTAAGAAGAGCTTCCTTAATTCTGGGGGTGCACTTCCCTCACCCCAGTTACCTCTCTCCTTCAGGCTGCAAAACTGCAATCTGACAAGTGCCAGCTGTGAGACTCTCCGCTCTGTCCTCAGCGCACAGCCATCCCTGACAGAGCTGCACGTAGGCGATAACAAACTGGGGACTGCTGGAGTGAAGGTGTTGTGTCAAGGGATGATGAACCCCAACTGTAAGCTGCAGAAGCTGCAGTAAGTAGTCACTAGGCTTTTTGGTAATCAGACAGGTCATGCTTGTCTTTCCCTTGAGACAAGCAGGAGTTTTGTTGCCAGATGGCGATTTCTTCCTGTTTTATCTGAAATTGTGTCATGCTTATTCATACTGGTAGGTCTTGTGGGTTAGTAAGAGCTGGGTGTATATTCCCATGGGATTTGTTTAGCTCTCCTGGCAGTGGTGGTTGTCAATGCAGGACTTCTTAGATACCCAGGGGAAATCTGATTCTGCTGAACTCAATCCTTGTTTTACAGCTAAGTGGGATCCAGGTCTATTCGTAACCCCCAGGTCCTCCTGGGAAGACTTGGTGGCAAAACTGACTATGCGATGTGTTGCAATGCAGAACTCAGTCATATGTTCCAAGGCAGCCTGCACATTGGTTTAATGGAGGACTAGTGTAAAAATGGGGTCCCCTGGGGTTTAGTTTAAGTATTAACACTTCCTGAAATGAGCAGGGAGATGCTATTAAAAACTCCTATGATTATCTTTATTTTCATGCATTGCCTGGTCTTAATTCATGTTGGCACGTTTTCTGACCTGGCTAACATGCGCTTTGCGCAGCTGATGTCTTCCAGGTGGTGGGACATGATGGAGACGGTTGTTTTTCTCCTGGACTTCTTTTCTTGTTGCAGGTTGGAGTATTGTGAACTCACAGCTGATATTGTGGAAGCTCTCAATGCTGCTCTGCAAAGCAAGCCCACCCTCAAGGAGCTCAGCCTGAGTAACAACACTCTGGGAGATACAGCTGTAAAGCAGCTGTGCTGGGGACTGGTGGAAGCAAGCTGCAACCTAGAGTTACTACAGTAAGGAAGTGTTGGTCATCTCTAACTGCAGCTAGTCCTGCTGCAAGTAGTCATACCATCCATAAGACAGGAGAAATTATTGTCAGGAATGCTTGACATTTAGGCCAAATTTTTTTGCCAGCTCAGATTTCTGTAACTGGAAACTGCAAGCAAGTGTCTGGGGCTTTCAGTTTTGCGGGTTTTTTGACCTTTTTTTAGCATGTGATTCTGAGTTCACTGTTATGCCTGTTGGTACAGTGTGAGCATGTATCCCAGGTTAAACCTGCAATTACAAGGGGTGACTGCTCACCAGTGTCTGAGAGCAATCACCCTCAGTGGCTCCAGTTCTTACCCCTTATTGACCAGCCAGCTGAGTATATTTATTTAAATCCCTTTTTTGCTTCAAAACAGAGATGCTGGATTTGGCCTTGTATCTGGGGTAAAGCCCCTGAAGGGGTTTAGGGGAGATGTGTGATTCATTTTATCTTTCCCCTGTGCTTCAGTAGGGGTTGGCTGCCAGGTACTCGCTGTGTGGTACAGCCAAAAGTTCCTCTTAAAAAGGGCAGTCAATATAAAGGGGGAGTTTGGCAAAAATGATCCTTGCATTAATGGATGTGAATGGGTGGATCAGAGTAAAAGTGCCCTGCAGCCTTGCAGAGTGCAGGAGCAGTGTGTTGCCCGACCCAGAGCCCGTCTAGGATACCTGTATCGTTACTGAGCCTTGCAGGGTCTAGCAGTGCCCAGCTGAGCTGCACTGGGTTGCATCAAGGAACCAGCCTGAGACCTTCTCAGTCTGAACTGGGGCTGTTGGGGTGTATCTGACGCAGCAGGTCTGGGGTGGCAGCTCCAACTGTCCTTTTTTCTGCAGCCTGGAGAACTGTGGCATAACCAGCGATAGCTGTCGGGAGATTAGCGCTGTTCTCAGTAACAAGTCATCACTGATAGATCTCTCCGTGGGGGATAACAAGATCGGGGACTCTGGTCTGGCTCTGCTGTGCCAAGGACTGATGCATCCTAACTGCAAAATCCAGAAGCTATGGTAAGGGTAAGCAGAGGTTACTTAAATCCCTCTTGCAGCCTCTGAGCTATCTATGTTGTGCTGCTGGTTTGCTCCTAAGCAGAAAGTTTCTCAGTTACACCCCCTAGTGAAACAAGAATGTCTCTACTGCAAATTAGTTCTCTAAACTGGGTGGAGTATGCCATGAGCGAGCATCACTGCACTGAAATTGCTTGGATCAAATCTGGGGAGAGGGTGAATGGAAATTTGTGATGGTGTTGTCTTAGCTTCCTGTTGAGTTATCTGTCTTCTAGAATTGCATGTTCCTATTTCTTTTTTATGTTACAAACAGAGCTTTTGGTGCAATGGATGGAAAGTAAGGAGAAAGCTGTGTGGTGTGATGCATGAATGGGTTTTGTAAGGGGTAGAAGAAAATAAGATGATGTAACAAGAAATTCAGAAATAGGACTCTGTTTTCTAATCTAAATCATTCTTGGGGGAAAATAATATTTTGTTCTTCCCTGCAGGTTATGGGACTGTGATCTCACAAGCGCTAGCTGTAAAGATCTCTCCAGACTCATCAGTACGAAAGAGACCCTCACAGAGATCAGTCTGATAGACAATAACCTGAGAGACTCAGGGATGGAGATGCTCTGTCAGGTGCTCAAGGATCCCAAATCTAAACTCCAGGAGCTATGGTAAGCTGTTGTTAAGTTACACATACCCACTGCCTTCTTTGGAGACCTCACTGGAGAAAGATGTAGGTGAAGTAATGCCCACCAGGTAGATCTTCAGTTGCAGTGGTTCCATGAACAATTTGTGCCAGTTGTTACCTAAAGGATTTAGACTTACAGAGCTAAAGGGGTTTATGTTTCTAAACTTGTAGACACTTTGAAGATCTACCCCACAGTCATCCTGTTACAGGCAATAGGAGACCAAGCATCACTTGCAGAGCTTCTATCTTATGTATTTTATTGTGCAACAAATGGCAGCTAAGAGACTTTTGAAGTTTGAAAGGCCTCATGTAACAGCAAAATGAATGCTGTGATCAGATATCTCAGGTTTTCCACTGGATCCAAGCTCTCTCATTGATGAGCCAAAAGAAGGTTCTAATGACATAAACCATTCTCAGCATCTTCTTTGTTTACAGCATTACCTTTTGGGCTGGGATGGTCTGGTATCATGTGGCTGGGAGAGGAAAATTGTTATTTCACACAGAACTTGAACGAGCAGCATTTGAACTTTCCTACATTGCAAGTTCAGCACCTGCCCCTAGCTAGGTTCTTCCCTTGCCCCAGTGGCCTGGGAGTTGATCAGGTGCCTCAGGAGTGCACAGTGGAGCCAAGAGTGACTGTGAGAGCAGCACACCTTGTCTCTGATCACTCCTGAGCTTTATGGTTAGGTGCCTTTCCTAGGTGCACGCTCCAAGGCAGACATCCCAAATATCAAGAGTGGGAGAAGTGATGCTTAGAAAGGATCAAGCAGATGGGGGGATGAGAGGAGTATAGTGATTGTGAGAAGGCTTTGGTTCCTCTGTTCCCACAGTCCAGGCTCCTGTGAAGCAAATGTGAAGAAGTGAACGGTACCTGATACTCTCTAGATCCCCCATCTACATCTCATGTCACTTTTGCCTTGCAGGGTTAGGGAGTGTGGGCTCACGACTGCTTGCTGCAAGGCCATCAGCTCTGCTCTCAGCATGAACAAGAACTTGAAAGTACTGCACATTGGTGAGAACAAGTTGGGAGATGCAGGTGTTGAACTTATGTGTGAAGGGCTGCTGCACCCCAACTGCAACATCCAGTCCTTATGGTAAGGTGCATTCTCAGAAGTCGTCTTCTCTCTTGCTGTGTTACCCTTCTGACAACGGCATGCAGAGAGAGAAAGATGGCAATAGATGGTATTTTTTTTGCTCGCATAAAACAATTCACACCACAAACCAATATTTAACTAGTCCACTAGCAAGTAAATGGAAGCCACAAGTGCTTCCCTGTATCCTGTCGTTCATGGTCTCTTGCAAGTACAGGCTGTCACCCACGCAATGGTGCATTCATAGCCATCCACAGTTGGTCTCCCTGGTGCAGAACTGAGAGTTCATGGTGCAGCGTACCTTCAGGATCTAAAACAGTGTGGGGAAGCTGGAGGGATCTTGCTTTGTTCTGCGAGCAGCTCACTGTAGAGTTTCCCATACCATTCTCTGAACTCACCCACAGGGCCTCTCTCGGGTGGGTCTCTTGAGATGGATGAACTACTGGTCCAGGTCTGGCACGCTAATTCCTGTGCCTGCCAGTCGCAGTACAAAACCTGCCTGACTTCACCAGTTGCCTCCTGCTTTCCATAGTCTCTACGGGTGCCAGTGTAAGTGCTGGTCCGGCCTCACCAGTGGGAGCAGGAGGCCAGCTGGAGCATCACCTCCAGCCCTGTGGTGGCATTCACCTCCGCCATCTGCCTGTTCCCTTCCTAGGCAGGCAGCAAGGTCTGGTGTGGCTGTGGCCTGCATGATGCTCAGGGTACTGTGCTTGTCTCCTCCACACCATTTGACAGAAGCCGGAGCTGTGCTCTGATGCCTGACACTCACAGTGAGTGAGTTGAGCAGGTGAGTCGTGGGAGACATCAGTAAGACTTGAAGTCTCTGCCCAGAAAAGATATGTTTGCTGACCACTTAAAGCTACTTGGTTCTCAGCTGAGAGACCCTTTTTGGATAGATGGTTGCAAGTCTCAAGTAAAAAACTTTAGAGATAATTTATGATCAGTTTAAACCAGAGAAGATTGTGCATGATGTTGAAGTCAGGAATATCTTCATACGGTTCCTTCTCCACCTGTAGCCACACACCATTAAGCTTTAAGGAGGACTTTCAGGTATTAAGCAGTCACCACGAGGACAGCTGTCTCTGTGGGAAGACCACAGACCAGCCCCTGCTGGTGTCTCAGACATGCCAGCCTAACAGGGATCTCTGGTCAGTGCTAGGGATGTCTGCACCTGCTGCCCAAGTGTTGGGCTGGTGGGCTGGTCTCTGGAGCTGTCACTCACTGCACTGGCCTCTCCCTCCTCTCCATCCTCTCCCTGCAGGCTGGGTAACTGCGATCTCACGGCAGCCTGCTGTGCAACCCTCGCCACCGTCATGGCTACCAAGCAGTGCCTTACCGAGCTGGACCTGAGCTACAACTCCCTGGAAGATGAAGGTGTCAGGAAGATCTGTGAAGCCTTGAGGAATCCCAGCTGCAATGTTCAGCAGTTAATGTGAGAGATGTTTCTGGTCCTGCTTGTGGTCCCTCTGGGAGGTAGTGAGCTCCAGCAAGCTGTGGGGCTGCAGAGAGGGGGCTGTGAGCACTGTGTCTCTGGGAATTCCACCTGAAGGCAACTGGTCACCCGGGGTGGGGGGTGTCAAACACCATCTGCATGTTGCAAAACACTCCTTTTCCCTTCCAGGTGATGTGACCACAGTGCACTGATCTGCTTTGGTCCATAGGGCCCAAGATGGTGTGCTGGGGGAGGGAGTAATAGGGTCTTACGTTGTAAGGTGTATTTCTGGCTGTTGGGCCAGACTCTCTGACCTAAATAGGGCCCTTCCTGTTACATGGTGGTCCCATATCGGCAATTTGTGTTTCTTTCTCTTTCCTTAATGGGAGGATGCTCACTAATGCAGTGTGCCTTTTTGTTTGGGTGTAGTTTGTATGACATTTTCTGGAGTTCTGAAGTGGATGATGAACTGAGAGCCCTGGAAGAGTCCAAGCCTGAAGTGAAAATCATTTCATGAGCGGTGACTGGCTGCAGAGCAACGTCAAAGCAACATCTTCTTAATCTGAACTTTTTCATACATAAAGATAATTAAGTTAATAGAGAATTTGCTTGTACCAAAAATGTTTGTGGATTCCCTGAGTGGGTGTCCAGGGAGCTGATCAACCTTCTGTGCATCTCTGGATGTACTAACTCAGAGGCTCGTGAAAGCGTTCTACATTTTCACTGCAGCATTACTATCCTTGAAATAAACAAATACTGGGCATCTTCTGGAAGTGGGTCTTTACCCTTTAGGAGCTCTTTAATCCTATAATCCCTTCTGATGCATAAGTCAGGCTTTAAAGAGAGCTCCTTTCCAAATACCTACGGTATTATTATTGGGTGGTGCTTTTGCCAGGTGTCTGGGGAAAGCTTTCCAAAAAAACAAGTGTTTTTTCAATCTAAAATGGAGCTCTCCCCTGCCTTTCCTGAGATGAGTTCTTGGAAAAGCAGTGGTGGCCAAGGCACTAGAGAAGAAAGAAAGGAGCAGTTGTTCAGATACATAACTTCAAAATTGGTGTCCCTTGAAAAGTGATTTTCCTACAAACAAAAGATGCTGTGTGCATTTCTGCTAGTATGGGAAATGATTAAATGATTTGATATGTTTGCTCTGGCAAGAGTGGTTCTACAGGAACTTTATGAAAGTCTGTTTGCAGATAAATGCTTCATTTTTCTACTTGTAAAAAGAAAAATCAGATATGTCTGTATATTTCTCCTCTAAAACCAGTCCATCACTTCTGAACTACAATACTACTAATACCTTATTTTATATGTTTGCTCTTGGTAATTTCCTAGCTGAAGCATATCAGAAGATCTTAGTCAAGGCCTTAGGTGGACAGCAGGCCTAGAAGACGTTCCCCTGGTTTCAGGGGACACTGTCTGGGTTTTCTTGCCCAATCAGACTTTTAGTAAACCTTGTTCCATGGGAAAATGCAGCTGTTGCACACCTATAGCATGAAAGAATGAATATAGTCTTAAAAATGTAGGAGACAAACCTGGCATCGCCCTGGGGTGACCTTGCAGGAGGAATGCTGAAAAGAAACATTCCTCATCATCTCTCTTCTTAGAGCAGTCACTTGGAAATCATGCCTGGACACCCCAGTTCAAGTTGTCCTCCAGGCTTTGGCTTGTAATACATATTCATCCCATAGAGTCTGTAACTGGCTTTTCTTTGACCTGAGGAGAGCTTTGACCTAAGCATAGTTTCTACAGTAGCCTTCACAAATCTCAAATGGTGCCCAAGAAGTATCTCACTTGTGTCTTCAGGCAGGTGAGAAGGATAGAATTTGTTTTTCCCTCAACGCACATCTCTCTCGAGGCTGGCAAAATGCTATAAAAACACTCCTTTCTGCTTCAAGAGCTATTTGGTCTTCTCTGTTGAGGGCAGAAGCAGTTCTTGTGTTTAGAAACCTACCCATCCTGAGGGGCTGTTAAATCGGCTTTTCATGTCCATGGTATCTCCTGGACTTAGCGTGCATGGGCTCATTTCAAGTTGGGGGAGAAGATAGGGCTGGAGGGGGGCAAGAGCACTTGTAGGGGGAGCCACAAAAATCAGGCATATGGCTGGGTGTAAAGACAGCACTTGAAAAAAATTAAACAAATAATAGAAGTGGATTTCTGAGACTACCTGGTGTGGTGGATAGAAGAGGATGTCTGAGAAGGAAGTGGAGGTGCTCCTGGGCTGCTCCCAAAGCAGGCCGTGGTCAGGCAGATTGAAGGTGAGATGGGTTGCAGGCAAAGCCTACCTTGGCCCCACCTAGCCAGCAGGATGGGCTGAGGACTGCATCAACCAAAGTCAAACCTAGGCCAAACTAGCCTGCAGCCCGCCCCTGTGCATTGGCAGGACATGTTCCCTGCAGCATTACCCATGCTGGCTACCCAGGGGGTGGCACTCTCCCCTCGCACTGCAGCACAGGACACTGCTGCTGCTGGCCTCTGGCTCTGTGACGCCTGGAAAATGCCTCTTCTTCCTCCACTGCAGGCAGAGGAGCACTGAGACGTGTGCCGCCATGGCTTCACCGCAGATATTCAGGTCGCATGCTCCTACCAGGGGATAAGCCCCATGCCTGCCTTGGTCCCCAGAGTGGTTTTGCGTTCCCTGCAAAAAACACAAACAGGGATTGGAAAGGTCTCTGCAGCACGCGTCACTTGTCCAGTTACTAGCTGTAGCAAGAAAAACTGCAGGAGCCATATTCTACCATCTCAATGGGCTTGGAGAATCTCAGGCCAGCCCATCAGAGCTCTGCAGGGCCACCCAGGATGGGGAGAAACCTGTGCACTCACACCGTGTGCTGTGCACACACAATGTGATGTCTTGTGCTTGGCTCTAAAAACCAGATATAAATCCTAGGATCCAGGAGCAAGCCACTGTTGTGAGAGACATTTGTGCTCATAAACAAGGCTCAAGAAAGGATTTATATTCTTAAAAACTCATCTGTTTTTATTCATCTATTAATTGGTCCAACTCACTTCCCTGACAAGCCTTGTCACAACCGTCAACTTGGGAGAGTTAAAAGAGAAATTTGCTCCTGCATTTTAGATGTGTGGGTCCTAAAGATAAAATTATGCAGCCAAAATAGAAGGTTAAGAAATCCAGGTATGACTTTCAGTTCTCAGCAAATAGTAGTAGCTTAAAAAAAAATATCCCTTGAGAGCAAATAGCAGAGAACTTAAATCCAGAGTGAGCGGGTTTGTATTTTAGATCTCAGTAACAGCAACAGTGGTTAAAGTGTGTTAAAACTTCCCATTTTTGCTCGTAGTTTAGGATTCTGCAATAAAACTAATTTTTCACTCATCACAGCATATGATCTCAAGCAGGGAGGTCACAGTGTTCCAGTTAACCTTGCCAGAAGCAGTTAAGCAAATATTACTGGCCTTGCAAACAGGTTATTACCCAGCTAAACCTGCTACTTGTTTTGGAAGAGCATCATGTCACAGTGGCCCTGGCATCCCTGACTACTCTCGTGCTGCCTGTGCTTTTCAGAAAGGAGCTGCAGCACAGCAAGGCCCCAGGCACCAGCTCCAAATAATATGGGTGCTAACAGCAATTTCAGCGCTCCAGTTGAATCTGAAAGGGGAAATCAAACCAACTGTGTTTGAGGAGTTAACCACAGCTCCCCCTTCCTTTGAAAACAGTTGCCATCTGAGTCACTCCCGATCCTCTACTAAAATAGTCTGAAAGGGAGTTACCTCTTGCCTGCATTCCCCTTTTGCATGTAAAATTATGATTTTTCATTATCATTTCAAACATCTCTTCCCTTATGTGTGCTTAGTTCCTCAGTCATTCCTTCCTCCCCAGCACCTCCTTTTCATTTCATCTCGTTCATCTCAATGGGGAAAACACACACTGACAAACCCCCCGAAAAAACTATGGGGCAAAGTCCCTCTCCCCATAAGGCAAGAAGAGTTTGACAAACTTTACCCTGCTCACAGCTGCAAATGAACCATGGACATCTTGTGTTTCTCCTGGGGTATAGCATCAGTCCCCTCCTTCCTTGCTTCTCCCACTGGTCTGGCACCCACACCATAAATGCCAGCCTGTCAAATGCATTCCTGGGTTGGCAAGGACTTACAAATTGACAGCTTTATGAATATGTGAGGTTAGTCTTGCCTCTCTCAGCTAAAGCCAGCTGCATCCACCAAGGGGAGAAACACAGCCCCCGGCACGAGGAAGAAATGCAGTAGGTCAGATGCCTGCATGGATGATAAGCCTTTCCAAGCTAGAGGGCAAATTGGTGGCATATGGGATTCAGGACAGTGTAGCTGGGGGGATGGAAACTTTAACCGTCCAATGTTATGTCACAGCCTATCTGGTTTGCAATTAAAGGCAGGTATGCAGTGGGATAGGTGAATTGTTGGCAATTGCTCAAGCCCTTGAAGATGTTCCAGAGCAGACACTCACAAAAAGTCTTAAGACAGGCTGCCCTGACGTCAGGCTGGCACACAACAGCCCATAATATCCACGGAGGGAAATAAAGCGCCAGCACAGCTGTTGTTTGCACATGTACCCTGCAAGCAACTCATGCAAATCCTCCGGTGCTGCTCACTGTCTCCTACCTCACTGGTAATCATCACATCCAAGGACCACAACGTGTCCTCAGGACACTGCCCAGACCCAAAGTATCCTGCAAAGCCAGCACATCCCACCCTAATTTATTTCTTTACACCGTATGTATTGGTTTTGCCTCGTTCCACACTTCACTTGGATGCTTCGTTTAGACTGTAATGATGCTTTGCAGATGATTAAAACACCTGTGCTGCTGGGTACAGAAATACTCCACAGGCTATATTGTAATTGTCTAGGAAACATTCCCTGCCTGCCATGATTTCTAGGTGTAACTTAGCTAATTGAGCTCCTCGTAGGTGGGTTAGATGCATCGGCTTGTCCCTAATGTGCAGTAAACGCAAATCAAGTAGTGAGGCTGCACTTGGGGATAATTAGAAAATGAAGCACCGAAGAGTTTTCTCTGTGGCACCTCCTCCAAAGAGGGAAAAAAGACTGTTTTGTTCATCCTTGACAGCAGTGGGGAGCTGCTGCTTTCTTCACAGCAGGCTCCCAGGGGATCCATTCCCCCTTCCGTGCCACAGCATGCAAAGCAAATCTAAATTAGATATGCTACATGGCATGCAGCCATGTCTGCTAACTACAGCAGGATCAAAGATAGCTATAATCCCAACAAGGTTGGTTAGAGTAAGCTAATGAATGCTCTGGGGAAGAAATCCATCCGGATTTGGATGGCTTGATAGAGAGCAAGCAGAGCTCCCGGGGCTGGAGACACAAGATGGGAGTGATCCAAGTCGTCTCAGGGAAAATGTCTGAAGCCCAGGTGGGGTAAGGAGTGAAAACCAAATGAGGGAGGAAGGAAACCACTGGAGAATGGTGTTCTTCCTCCTTTCTCACCTGCCTCCGCAGTTCTTGACTCTGGAATCTCCATGTAACTTAGGGCTCTTAGAGGGAACCACTCCTGCTTTTCAGATTTCTCATTGCCTCTAAGTATTTAAAGCATCTTTAGGCTCCTGGATTTTATGCCTGGCAGCCTTGGAAAGCTATGCGATGGCATTGGCACAGCTAAGACTATGGATCTAGCTCCAGTAGTGTGTGCAAAGTCTTCCCATTCACCGCTGGCATCCAGCTGCAACAACCCCAGGCCCAGCAACCACAGGACATACTTGCCAAAAAAAAAAAAAAAAAAAAAAAGGTATCCTATTGCTTTGTATAGAGAAAGAAGGGTTAAGACAACTGTGTAGCAAAAGCAGATGAAAAGCATGTACTCAGCCCACTCATTTATCCTGTGCTTTTTATGGGCTTGCAGAGCTGCAGGACTTCACATACCAATATGGATTGGTTTCACCAAGAGCAGCAAGGGGTTATAAATGCTCTCCTACAAGTCTGTAGAAGCTCAGCCTTTTGCCTTTGTCAGGCCTGCTGGGCCTCTCCTGGGACCTGCAAGAGAGCTCAATGTGGAGCAGCTCTCACTGTGACCCCGACTGCTGGATTTTCCAAGCGGGCACCCAACACGCCAGTCCTCCACAGTTTTGCTAGAGTTAATTAAGCAGCAGCCTCTCCACCGCGTTGTTCCCCATGTATGCCCTGTTCTGAGCTGACTTGGTGAATATTGGCTCCCGTCTTGCTGAGCAGGGTGGTAACTTGTTTTTCTAGCACAGCAAATTAATCTCTTACCACGTCGGTGACAGTGTGGTGTGTGTATGCTCTCACAGGGCTCCAAAGGACCTATTTCACACCATTTCTGAAGGTATGATTTTTGTTTAAGTTGCCCAGTGTTGAGTCAGGCACCTGGGAGGAGCTGGGAAGAGGATCCTCTTGGTTTTGCCAGGAAATACAATGATGTCCCCAGCCTGTGGGACCCTGGCAAGGCTGTTGGTGTTCTAGTAAGGCAACTGAGCTCCTTCTGGTGTTGTGTTTCACGGGGCTGCAGTGCTTTTGGAAGGGGGCTTGGGAAAAGAGAAGGGTGAGATTTTTTCTGTTACTGGCAGATTTTCAAATGTATGTGTGCGGGAGCATCTGGTCTGCTGTAGGCTGTCATTCACAGGACAGGGAATGAGTGACAGCCCGGTTTAGGTGATGGGGCAATGGGGAGGACAAGGAAATGCACGTGCAGTGTCAAGCCTGTCCTGCCCCTGTTGTGTGACAGCAGAGCAGTTGCTCACATTAGCTGGTCTGGCTCACTTAGCAATGCTGACGCAGCAGGTGTCTTTATACCAGACCTATTGCAAGGGGAAATTGGCTTTACCCAAGGTCCATGAGTGCTGGGATGATGGTTACAGGGGCATTCAACGGCACTGTGTGCTCTTATTTAAATATCTGCTATGTAATTCACATGCAGGTTCTTAAAAGTAACTTCTCTCAGGTGAATGACATTCAGTTAACAAGTTTGTTTGAAAATCCCAAACAGAGAACTCAGGGATGGTTAACAATGTTAAGAGGCTTTTCTAGGACAAGCCAGTCAGTGCATGGGTCTCCTGTCCCTCTCTTGCTCACTCATGCCCTACAAGGGAGCAGGCAAGACTCCTCTGCCTTCATGATGTTATTGCAGGAGGATGTCAGGGTCTAGTTGGTAATGCCAAGATGTCCTTGGCTCACAGGTTCCCCCACCCTCACGAGAGCCCACTCTGCACAGTCAGAAAGGTGGTGTTCCCCTTGCTGATACGATGGTACCCTTGGCTCGATTACTATTACCTTTGCCCAAGACAGACATCCTTCAACGTCGCTGCTGTTGTGTGAGCTTGAGAGCATGCCCAAGGATCGTGTGAGGTTTTGGGCAGCTGTCTCTACCGGTGGCTTTGTACCTACTGGGTGAGCACAGTCACTATGGGCACTTGTGTCTATGGGCAAAATCTGTCTATGTTCTTTGCCTGGAGGTTTTGGGGTCTGCTGTTCCTGCTAGTGGAATAAGGCTCAGATTCATAAGGACAAATGTAAGAACTGGTCAGTACAGTAGGAGGTGGTCTTGTAAGGCCCCCTTCTAGGGAGAAGCTTCACTAGTCTAAAGACAGCATCTCATTGCAGGTTAGTAGTGAGTTAAATTTTTTGGACAGTCTTAAAGGCTCCTATTAGTCCCATTTTATTTTTCAGGAAGCAAATTATTAGGAAGTGTTTATTTAGACAAGGATTTAGGTCTCACTCTGTGGTGGGTTGACCCTGGCTGGATGCCAGGTGCCCACCAAAGCTGCTGTATCGCTCCCCTCCTCAGCTGGACAGGGGAGGGAAAATATAACAAAAGGCTTATGGGTCAAAGGTAAGGACAGGGAGATTACTCACCAATTACCATCCCAGGCAAAACAGACTTGACTTGGGGAAATTAGTCTAATTTATTACCAATCAAATCAGAGTACGTTAATAAATAAATAAACCCAAATCTTAAAAGCACCTTCCCCCAACCCATCCCTTCTTCCTGGGCTAAACTTTACTCATGATTTTTCTAAGTCCTCCCCCCTTGCGGAACAGAGGGATGGGGAATGGGGGTTGTAGTCAGTTCACCACACATTGTCTCTGCTGCTTCTTCCTCCTCAAGGAAAGGACTCCTCACATTCTTCCCCTGCTTTAGCATGGGGTCCCTTCCACAGGAGACAGTCCTCCACAAACTTCTCCAATGTGAGTCCTTCCCACGGGCAGTTTTTCATGAACTATTCCAGCATTGTTTCTTTCCATGGGGTACTGTCCTTCAGGAACAGACTCCAGCATGGTTGCCTGCAGGGTCACAAGTCCTGCCACCAAACCTGCTCCAGAGTGGGTTCCTCCCTCCACATGTCCGCAGGTCCCTCCAGGATCCTGCTCCATCAGTCTTCCCACAGGGTCACAGCCTCCTTTGGGCACATCCACTTGTTCCGGCATGGGGTCCTCCACAGGCTGCAGGTGAATATCTGCTCCACTGTCAACCTCCATGGGCTGCAGGGGGACAGCCTGCCTCACTACGGTCTTCACCACAGCTTTCAGAGGAATCTCTACACCACTGCCTGGAGCGCCTCCTCCCCTTCCTTCTTCACTGAACTTAGTGTCTGCAGAGTTTTTTCTCTCACTTATCATTGCCATTGCACATGTTTTATTTTTCCCCCTTCCTAAACACATTATCCCTGAGGCACTGACACCATCCCTGATGGGCTCAGCCTTGGACAGCAGCAGGTCTGTCTTGGAGCCAGCTGGCATTGGCTCAATCAGACATGGGAGACGCTTCTAGCATCTTCTCACAGAAGCCACCCCTGTACCCCTGTCACTATCAAAACCTTGCCACGCGAACCCAATACACACCCACAGAGGAGTATTTTTGCCAGTCACCTCCTGTTCATTGCTATTGCTTCATCTCCAGCAGTGGTGGTATGTACACCTGGTATGAACATCAACTTGTTCTGAGGTGAAGAAATCATCAATATTCATGGCTTCTGCACAGGAAGTTTGACTAAACTGATTTCTGCTTTAAAGCTTTTTTTGGGATGCATAACCCAGCAGCAATTTCTTGGAACAGTTCTTATACATATCTGCGCACTGTTTCTTGGCTGTGTGCTTCCCTGGCAAGATTAGTGTTTTAATCTCACCTTAAACAATCAAAAAGAAAGACAGCAAGTGCTATTCCCTACCAAAGCTTTATTGTGAATGGGTGTAAAGGCATGGATGGGAAGGGCTGCTCATACATGAGCTCCCTATCCCTTCTCCTTTCCAGCTGGATTCGGTCCTCTCCTGAAAAGGGTGATAAAGCTCTTAAGGTATCCTTATCCTGAGAGCACTGCGCGAATCCCTTCCTCCAGTGCTCATTTTGATTACTTAGACTAAGCAAGGATGAAGGGTTATGTCAAACTATAGTCCAACAGACCACTATTCATCTTGGAGCAAAGAAACACAGGCAGAAGCCCAAACTAAGCTGCTGCTCCTTCCTTGGACTGACAGGTTCTTTCCATGGGCAGATGACAAACTTTCCAGATCCCTTTCTCCAAATTTCCAGAGACCTTCTGTTGGGTCCTGTTACAGAGACCCATCAGGCTCTCACACCTGCCCAACAGATCAAAAAGTGGGCACCCCAATCCTGCTTTTCCTTGTCTCTCCTCATTTTCCCAGTTTCTCCTTTGCCTGATGTAGAACTCCTAGAGTCACTCTACAAACTACAGGTCCCTGAGCATCTTGCTGCCTGAACAGGTCTGCAAATGAGTAGCTATTTACTGCACGCACAGCTGAAAGGAAGGCACGAAAATCTCCTTATTGGATGAAGCTGCCTGCTAAGCCAATAGTTTCATGACTACTGGCCAGCACATTTCTCGTTACCCCATTAAGCAACTCAAGCTAGTGACATCCCAGACAGCTATGTCATCACAGCAACCCAATCAGTTGGGCGCTGATCCTGTAACTCTGCAAAGGGTTTTCTTTGGATCAAACCCCAAAAACCATATCCAGTGAACCAGACAGATTTGGCCCTTGGTAGTTCAATCTCATGGTTGCAGGGAAGAGCAGGATAAGGCTCAGGGAAAGGAAACAAATTTGGGAAGAGATCTGGAGCAGCTTCTGTAGGAGGGATGACTGGCTGAGCTAGGACTACCCATCGTGGGAAAGGGTGGCTGAGGGACATGAGAGATGTCTGACATGAGGACCGTCTGGAGAGAGTGAACAGAGAATGGCTCACCGCTATTCTCTTTCCAGTTCAGGATCTAAGCAGTGACAAATTAAACCACCATGTGAGAAGTCAGCTAACTAAAGGAGATAGTTCTTGTGTTGGGTGGGACAACTTCTTGGTAGAGGATACTGTGGAAGCTATCATCTGACAATGCTTAAAAAGGCAATTAGGTGAATAAATGGAAATAAAAAATCCACTGAGGCTCAAGAGAATCAAGTAAGGCCTTAGCTGCACACTGCAGGAGGCTGGAGGAATGTTTTGGGGGAAAGTATCATTGAGTGCTTACCCTGGTCTTATACTGTCTCCAAGCATCTGCTGTCAGGCATTGTCAGAAGGCGATAAGCGGAAGGGCAGGTATCTAGGAGGCAGCCAGTTCTGAAGCAGTGATATATGGAGGGCAGGGAAGCAGGCTGAAAAAAAATTGCAGGAAAGTCACACGTGCATCATATTTCTAGTGGCCTTTCATCTGGGAAGACCATAAGCTGCTTTGTGAATTGCTGTAGACAAAAGCAGGGCGATCCAGCAGATGCCTGTCTGTGTGGAAATGATGAAAATGGATTTGTGATATTGTGGTACTGATCCTGTGAGCACAGGCACAGGTAAATAACATTACTGACAAGTCCCTATAAGTGCAACAAGACTAATTCTGTACATATAGGTCTGAGCTGCAGTTCGTCTATGAATACAGACTTTTTCCTGCTTGGCTCATACAACGCAGAGAGGCAATCCTAGCAACACTGAGCCCTTCCTTCTCTATCTCTCTCAGAGGAACAAGACATGATACAGAAGAGCTCTGTTATACTCAACTTGCACAGCTTACAGATGCCCTTTTTCAATACCTGGAAATATGGGATCTTGGCATTAGCTATCCTCTTGCTCCTGGTGGCCTTGACCATCTTAACTTGCCAGATGCGTTGGCTCCAGAAACGCAGCAGGACTGGAAAAAGTAAGTATTGGGCAACAGTGCTCATCTGCCCCTGGGAGCCTGTGTTTCTGCTACCCTTCCCTCTCAACAAACATCTTCCACCCTGGACCAAACACAGGAACTGAACAATGTCCTCAGCTTTTATGCTTCCAGGTGCCACCACTTCTGTCATAGTCACTCTGTGGCAAGCTGTGTGTCCAAGGTTTCCATTACCTGATCCGAGACAGGTAAGGGAGCTGGTTCCTCTTGTTAAAATGAAGTTGGCTCTGTGTGCAAGAAGACAAGAGGTGGGAAACTGGGGCAGTTAACATCTCCTGGTTGTTACTTGCAACGGGAAGAAACAAGACACACATTACAGGATCCCTCAAACGTGTCCTGCCCATACAATTGTTGTAGCCTTGCTACAAGCCAGCTGCTTCTTCACCAGGCCAGACACATAAGCACAGCTCCAACCCAACTGTTATCTCATGCTCCGGGTGATGCCAGGCTCACCAACTCTTACTTTCTGTCCGCAGTTCTTCCCAGCCTCCTGTCACCCAGCCTCAGCAACCCCACTCTGCTTGGATGGCTTTTACAAAGGAAAAATAAACTAAAGTAAACTAAACTCGCTTTCCCATCTGCTGCTTCTTCTTCTTCTTTCCTTCTCATCTGTGCAAAGTCACAAGCCATGCTACTGAGTATGGGTAACTCCTCTTGTCCAGAAGAATCAGATCCAAGTGCCATCTGAGCACAGCTTGCTAGACTGCTCTGAGATACATTTTTACTGTAAGAAGGTCTCAAGGCTGTCCCAGAAAGTCTAAACCATATGGTATTCACACCAGGTGGTCAGTGTCAGCACCTGCATGATGGCAATGTTAATCCTGGACCCTTCAGCAGGTCCCACTAACACAGTCTTGCTGGTGACAACACTGTCCCTGCAGGAAGAGAGGTTGAGCAAAGCCATAAGATCTACTGTCCTCTTACCCATGCCCCAAGTGCTTGGGGAAGAAACACTTGCCACTGAACTGGGATCCTTCCCATCTAGACTAACCCTTCCCTCCAGTACAGACCTATGCACAAACTAAACCAAATAAAAGTGTAAGACTCTATGACAGCAATGTCTTCATCCACTACACTAATTTTGGGGGTACCCTCGCGAAACATTCTGCTTTCCAGAGACAGGATCCTCAGTGGTTTTTAAACTCTGGGCTCTCTAAAGGTTTTCACAAACTACCAAGTGAAAAATCCCACTCCAAGACTCTCATCATCATCTCGAAATGTCATCATCTCCAAGCTGGATAGCACTTGCTCAGCTTTTCTTTATTTCCACAGAGAAGAGATGCCACAGCCAAGGCTGGGTTAGGATAAAAGCAGAGAATGGCATTTGGGGGAAGAAAATGCCACCATTTCTGTATGATACCGCAAAACAGAGCAATGCAGATATCAAGGCAAGTACACCGATGCTAGGGTGAAATCAAGGGCCACCCTCATTTTCAGAAACTCCACAGAGTCAAGTGATGGACTGACTGACAGTCCGGTAGAAAACAAGACCCAAAAAGAAAGACAAGAAAACATACAAAGAGACTCTCTACCTGAAAGGAATGGAGGGAGAAGCAAAGTAGAATAGAATAGAATAGAATAGAATAGAATAGAATAGAATAGAATAGAATAGATATATAAAATAAAATATTGCTATTCCACTTAAACAGAAGCTCTTCACGTGTGGTAAGAGGGCCATGCATGCACCATGGCCACATGAAGCACTGATGCATCAGGTCAGCAGCCAGCCCCACTGCCATGATTTTACAGGTATTGCAGCCCAACCAAAGCACCTGTGCACTCTGTTCCCATCCTCCATTGCTCCTCAGCCTCCCAGGGGGTACTAGAAGCAGCCTGGGTAAGTTCTGGATGGCAAATTCAGATTTTGACCTCTCATAAATAGGGCTGCTGGGAAGGTTCAGCTCTTCAGGCCTCAAGCAAAATGTAGCAGATAGATAGGTATCACAGTGTGCGGCAGGGACCTTTGCTCCTGTTTCCAGGTGTGTTAAGGAGAGTTGCAGAGCTTATGAAGTCCATTGCTGAGGGAAGGAAAAACAGTGGCAGAGCAATCCCTGGGGAAACTGTTGCAAAAACTCCCCTCTCACTTGATCAAAAGTTGGAGTTCTACTTGCTTCTCTGTTACCTGTCTCTCAAATTTTTACTGAAAAAGAAGCAATTGCAAACCTTTTCCATCCCCTCTCCCTTCCCATGACTGAAGAGACCCAGTTTCCTCTCCACCTCCAGCCTATGTCTCTGTTACTGGATGTGGTTCCCAGTAAAATTAATTCCTCAAGTTCCTGGTGACCTTCCTGCAGCTGGCCAAAGCTTGCTCCGAGAGGAGGAAGCCCAGGAACGCAGCCCCACTGCGCAGTGGCCAGCTCAGCAACAGGAGAGAGGAGCCAGCACCAAAATACCTCTGGCAGCTGCTCAGTACAAAATGCCTATTAGAGGGTTGCAGCTGCTCCTCTCTAATTAAGAGAAAAACCCAGGCCGGAAAGAGAAGCATGGAGAGAGGTGGGGTGGAAAGGCTGAAGGAGAGCCTGTCCTGCATGACCAGGGGCGAGGAAAGCAGCTGCTTTGGTGTGCTGGCTCTCCCTCTTGCAGCACAGCTGTTGGGCTCTGCTGTGCATTTCACCCATTGTTCAGCCTGAGCTTACACGTGGCTCGCGAGTGAGGCCAGGCGCTTTCCAGCTCTTTCTTCCCCACAGTCTGAAGCAGGCCTAGACGCTTGTGCTGTGCCAGAGAGCTGATGTGCAAGGAGAGGGCAGCGCATGGGGCGCTGGTGGTACCACACAAGCCCTCAGGGTACCCCTGACTCTACTGCAAAGGCACCAGGTCTTAACACACCTTCTTCTCTTCCCACCATTGCAGGAACAGGAGGGAAGTTCAACACTACCAGACTGTAAAAGACCCATCTCTCTCTTTTCATCTTGTCCTCATTTTCTTTAGGTGGAGGTGTTATGAACTGAGCTGAACGAACCATACACCTGATCTCCAGCAGGACAGAGGACCTCAGCAGCATGGGCAGTGATTTGGGGCTCCTGCCCCGCTCCCGAGGCACACTGAAGTTCTCTCTCCTCTACTGCAGAGAGCGATGTGAGCTGCTTTTGACTGGCCTGGAGGCTTGGGGGCTGCCTAGCCATGGGTGTGCCGAGTCCGCTGTCTGGGTCTGACTACTGAGGCAGGTCCCGTCCCACATCCCTGGGCTCCAGTGCATGGTCCAGGAGTGGCAAAGCCGGGTGGTGAAGAACTGCAGCAGGCCAGCCTTTGGAGACCACTTTGTCTTTTCCCTGCAGGATGATGAAGTAGAGAAGAGCACCCTGAAGCTGGAGGTGAGATGGGGCACTAGCTCAGTAGACATAAAGGAGGGTGTCTTGACCAGAGAAGATATGTGTAATGGCTTCTGGAGACATCTCCTTCTCTTACCCCTCTGAGGAACATAGAGGGAGTTAGTCACCAGGTCCTCTCAGAGTACAGCCAGCCGGGAGGTTGGTCCTTTGGCAACACGAATAAGACCAGGGTTGCCAATCGTCATCATCAGCAGCCAGAATGGTCAGAAAGTCTAGAACCCCTAAAACACTTTAGCTTTCAAAGGGATGCCCTATTAATTTCTCAGGCATTTTATTTTTGGGGTCTGCAGTATTGATGTAGGGGGGTAATTGATTTCCCTGAAACTTGTGATTCTCAGTGTGCTGTGTTCTGCCATCCTTTACCGCAGGCATTCCCTGTGGAAACGTGCTTGGATGCACAGTCCTGCAGCAGGATGTGGCATAGAAACTGGGGCCTGGGGTAAATGAATGGCGCTGCAGTGGTTGAGCTGAGGGAAATCATACAGTGTGGGGAGAACAGAGCTGGCTCTAATGAAGATAATGTAGTGAGCAGAAGCAGCTTACAACTACTGTTAGCCTCTTTTCCCTAATTCTTTGTTACTCTTGCTTGGCTGCTTCTGACTTGTCTCATTCAGAGCTAGTTTGGGTCTAGTTCCAGATGTAACACTGCAGATGTACCTGTGAATGCCCAGGGATTTTAAATGTACACCATGCCTTGGCAACAGACAGCTGTGAGACATCCTCTAGACTGTGATGGATTTGAAATGTGTGTTGAGGGGACAGCAGTGAAGACATTATTGGTGAAATCCACAGCAGACAGGTAGTTTTTCAACCAACTATGCCCTGCGAATAATCTGCAGACATCATGATCTAGTAGTAAGAAAGGGCATGCAGCTGAATTCTTTGTACTTTTAATCCCTTGCCACATTATACCATGGTGCCCAGGAGCTCAGCTGGAGGCAGAGGGAAGTGGATCACCCAGAAATATGGAGTTGCACTAGCAGCAGGATAAAGATAAACCAGTACTGCAGAGTTGGTACAAATTCACCAGTCTTGAGGTGCTAGCTAGAGGTGCAATCAGCCAGGGATAGATGGCTTTGCTGGGGGCACATAGTCCTTTAATTGTCTCTGGCAGGTTTTGCTCCCTCCCAGGAGCAGCCAGCAATTGCCATTTCAAAAGACATCAGTGGACTAGGTGGCTTGTAGGTCTGAACCTGAATGGTGATTCCTACCTGTTGCTACAGATCTCATGTTCCTTGACGAGTGTCCAGTTGCACATTACTTCAAAGCCCGTTTGACTTGGCCATTAAGTTTTCCTGGTTTTGCAAGCAGCAAAGCAAGAAAGCTTAGGCCAGACGTGGGAAATTGCTGCATGCTGGAGAACCACATGGTGAAGAAACAGCTGTGGAGGGGGGACACAAAGAAGAGATTGAAGCCATGTGTAAGCACATGCACTGACGGCCCCAAGCTGCCATGAAGCAAGTGTGGGCAGCTGTCAGAGGACGTGCTCTTGTGCAAGGGGATACTAGCACCCTCCTGCTCCTCCAGCCAGCCCTGGCAGGGACCAAACCTTGCACAGAGCAGGGGCAGGACTCAGCAAGATCAGAGGGGCCATGGCCTTCACACAGCCTGTTCAAGCTGGTCTGAGAAAGGGGACGGGGCGAGATAATGCTACTTCGATGTTCCAGTAGGCAGATGTCCAAAAGCAGTATGGTGTTAGCAGAGGGTGGAAGCACAGCAGAAGAGTTTTTTCAGGTGATACCACTGAAAGAAAGCATCTGAATTTTACTCCTTGGCACGGGGCCTTCTTTGCTATCATGGCAGCCCAATCCTGACTCCCCCAAAAGCCAACGAGTGAGAACGGAAACACATGAAAACAGACCCTAAAGGCAGGTAACTCCCCTTGAGTGAGGTTCAGATGTGGTTCGTGTGGATGCACTTGTGGCTCAGCTCCATCGTGCACCTCACCCTCATGGACACACTTTTTCGCTCTCTCCCACAGGTTCAACGGTTCGACAAGTACTCCAGAAACACTGTGCTGGGGGAAGTCAGGATCATCCTGAGTGAATTAAAGGCCTCCCAAAGCTTGGTTTTATGTGAAGAGCTGCAGAAGACTACAAAGGTGATGACTCTATCACTAGCCTTGGACTTTGTGCCCACATGGTGGCCAGGGAGCTGCATATCAATACAGCCAGCCCTTCATTTTATTAATGAAAAAATCCCACCCTGCATCCTTGGGGCCATCTGTGTCGTATTCATGGTAGCAGATCCTTTCTGCTCCCAGCACACTTCTCAAGTAGGATCTGCAGGAAGACAGGGCTTTAGAGTTTGAAACTGCATCTTAAAGGTGAGATCTCCAAGGAAGGATGAAGGTATGTATATTGATGACCAAGTTTGTTGCAGCACCTTTTCCCTTCTCCACCCACAGAGACAAGACTTCACTGTGCATTACAATGGCGGCCATTTGGTTTGTTTAAAGAGACTGATGGCCCAAAATGAAGACATGTGACATGTTCAAATAAGGAATTAATAGCAATTTAAAAAATGTTAATGTATTTTAAGTGGCTGCTAATGACAGTATCGTATTTTGTAATAGAGGACAAAGTGGCATCTCAAGTCCATCAACCTGAACAATTTCTTTGTAAGAAACATCTATTCATTCCTTACACATGGGAAGTTGATGTAAAATGTGAGCAACATGAATTTAATTCCAGACCTAGCTCTCATAGTACCCTAACATGGCAAAGTCCACAGCCTGTAGGGTTTCCTGTGGCCCTCTGGAAAAAAAAAATACCACGATGTTATAAGACCTAGTACTTTACTACCATAAATTAGCACAGATGCACGTGGATGTAGTCTGTACTGTACTACCTCATGCAGTCATTTTTGATGGGACTCAAAACTCAGAAGACACCCTTACATTCAGGTTATCTGGACACAGGAGAACAGGGGGTCTTCCATTCCTCCCTAGGAGAAAGGGAAACTGCCCCGCTGAACAAATGAAGAGCAGATGATAGCAATTGTTAAAAAGTTAAAAAAGCTAAAATTCAGTCTCAAGAAAGACAATGAAGGGCACGATATGGCCAGCATGCTGCAGTGGCCCTGCATTCTCTGTTGCTGAGGCCCCAAGAGCACACTCATGAGCTGCAGGAAGGCTGACATGTGGCCTTGTTGGCTGCAGAGGTTGTTGCACTGGATGTCAGCTCACCCCATGCCCATATGCTTTTCACAGGACATTGGGGGAGAAGTACTTGTGTCACTGAAGTGCCTTCCCATCTCTCAGAGGATAGAGGGTGGGCTGCTCAAGGCAAAAACTACATCCCCTTGAAGCACTGCAGATAAAAGTAAGGGGTTTATATCTGCTATTCTTGCTGCTCCATTCCTTATTCTGCTGCCTGCTACCTTCATCTTACCCACCCAGAGAGATGAGGAGGTGTTGGGGAGAAGATCCCTTGCATGCCGATCACACCCCAACAAGTGCTGCTGAATCAGACGGTGTCTGTCTAGCCTAGTGACTGTCTCTGACAGAGGACAAAGTAGTATGGGAATAAGACAGGCATAAGTGATACTCCCCCTCTGTAGTCACCCTGCCTCTTCCAATTCACGGCTTAGAGCTAGTGTTGGTTTCTGTGTATTTAGAAATCCCTGATGAATTTCTTCTCCCTGCACTCCTTCGGTCTTCCCTTGAGCCCATACTAACATCTAGCATCCACAGCACCCTGTGGTAGCGTCTTCCACACAAAACTACACTTCTGTGAAGAACCACCTTCCTTTAGTAGCGTTGACCTTGCTGCCTCCATTTGCTGCTCACAAGAAAGTCGCCACACTGCTATGAGCTGGTACACAGCCCCCAGCTCATTTCAGCAAGGTGGCCATCTGATGTTAGATCCTATGAGTTTTGACATGGAAGCTGCTGTTGTTTGCTCATCACACTAATGAAATGCCCAGCTACTTCTCTCAGGCAATGCCTTCTACTCCTCTTCCCTCTGTCACAAGACTTGAATCCCCTTTCTCTGCTCTGCAGAGACCTGAAGACCAAACTTCATCACAGTCCTGTTGCCCTCATTATAGAGCCAATTTGTTTTTCCTCTTGAAGATACCCTGGGGTAGGGGCAGTGCAGAGATCCTGCAGTGCTCCTTGGGGTTGTAACCGGAGCATCACTATCATCCTTCAGTCTCCACTGAGTGGAGATAAGATAGTGCTCTGAGGCCATGGACACTTGAGAGCAGCCTTAGAGATGCTCTGCATTGCAGATAAGCTGTAGACAGCTACCTACCCTAAGAAGGCTGAGGTAGAACCCCCTTTTTCTCCTGTAACCCAACATTTGATGCACAATGCAACAATACTTCAAAGTCTGGGCCCTTGTCTTATGTGGGTTTCTCCCCTGCACCATCCAGCTAGATGGAGGAAAGAAGGGAGGGGAAGAGCCGGCCATTTTCCTTCTGTAGTGCTCAGCACATAAACAGTGAGAAGGTAGGCAGCCCTTTCGCTTGCCTCACTTTATGTCCTGCTCTCCCTCTTGGTTGTATGTCCAAGGTTTCTCCTTGGGACTGGGAGAAGCACAGCAGACTTTGAATTCTTGAGCTGGTCTCTCCTGGGCTGAACTCTTCCCACAGCCTTAAATGCTCAAAAGATCTGCTTATCTGTACCTCTAAAGCCACTGTTTTCCATTTCAGTAATTAAATACAGGCAAAGCAATTGCAAAGGCTTGTCTCTGTTTTTTCTTTCTGAGCTTTGCTGCAGGTGTTGGATTTAGCATAAGCACTTACAGGGGGGCTAACAGGAGTAAATCCTTTCCTCCATCACCCTGTTTCTACTAACTTCAGAGCTTGTTCCATAACTACAGAGACTACGCTCAGGTAGTCCTTGTTAAATCACGCTCTATTGTTATAGGATGGTGAGATCCTATTAGCTATGTACCTACCAAGATGTGATTGCTTTGGCCAAGTGGTCTGTTTTCCAGCAGTACTGAAGCTAGCATAAACTTTGTTACTAACTTTGGAAAGTGTGGGATCAAACCTGAACAGTTCCAATATTCAGCTGTAATCCAGCCCTTTTCTGGCATGACTACCTTATGCAGTATTATGTCTGTATTTGAAATGCCCGGCTCTGGGACAGGGATAGATACCCCAAAGTTTCATTTCTCCTTTCTCTTCCCCATCTCAGATGTATATGCGAGATGTATATGTTTCCTGCAGTCACCACAGAAAAAAGCACCAGAAGTCCAGTCCATGGGCCCACACCCCGCTCATCATCTTCAATGAGACTTTCCTCTTCCACATGCCTGAGCCTCCAGCGTGGGACTGTGTGGTCCTGGTCTCCATTTATTAAATGGACTCAGACTCCAGGCATCTCATTGGACAGGCCACCCTGGGGAAGAGAAGAGCGAGCGAAGCAGCTGACCATTGGGACCTCGTGATAAAGTCCATCCAGCAGCCTGTAGCTAAATGGCATCCTCTGTTCATTTAGAAGGGAGGTCTTCTGCAGCAGTTGCGTGTGGTGAATCTGGCCAGGTTTTCTTTCACAAAGACAAGCCAAGGCAGCGCTCACAGGGGCTATATCTAAAAAAAGATGGATCAGAGCCTGAAATTCATGCTCCCTAAGACATGAACAGAGGTAACAATCTTTTGGCTTTATCCCACTCTTTGCTGCTGCTTCATCTTTGCTGATCCCATGTCATCTTTATGATAGCAGCAGGGTTTCAGTAGTCCCTTGATCTGGAGAAGGTTTGTACCTATAGAAGGAAATAGAGCCTGACCTGCATAGTATGAGTGCTCACTATGAATAGACAAGAGGAAAAAGGGATGGGAAGGAGGAGGAATCAATGATCCAATGATCTATTAATAAGATAGATAGAAAAGCACTAAAAGGTTAGTTGATTTGCCTAAGCTCAAATGAGAAATGTAGCCAGGAGTTGAATTTGTATTGAGATCCTCTCCAGCACCCCAGAAAGCCATCACCATTTTTCATTTAGTAGCCTTCCAGGCTTGGCTTATTAGGACTTCCAAGTTTTTTACAGAAAGAGTGAAAAAAGAGGCCCTGGGGCTATTGGAGTGAAACTGCCTTGGTGTGAGCACCACTGTGCTTGCACAGGACAGGTTGCTAATGGGAAAGTACCACCCATCTCTACTCTGAGACAACAGCCAGAGGCTTTCATTAGCAGTACAGCCATCCCAAAACAGAACACGGAGACCTCTCCCCACACTATGGGCACGAGGGTGATGCATCTTCTCTGACCTCCGTGCAGAGGCAATTTCTCGTGCCGCTTGGGAAGAGACATCTCCCTCCAGGGAAGGATGCAGCTCCCTGCACCCAGGAGGGTGGCTGCTACCCTGGAAGGGCAAGCACCCAGCAGCACTGCCAAGGTGACCATGGCTGCAGAGCTCTGTCCCGGCTCCATGTCCAGACACAGGGAACACAAAAGTGACACACATCAGCTGTGTGCCTGCCTTTGCTGCAGGAACCTCTGATGGAGGCTGGAGAAGGGCTGGAGCTGCAGCTGCCTCCCCAGCCTCCTCCTCTCCACTCCAGCTGGGTCTAACGCCCCAAGCATGTCCTGCACCCTGAAATGGGGAGTTTAGTATATACCTGCTGGCATTTTTACTGCCATTAATGCTAATGAATCTGGATATTCTTGCTGTCCATATCCATTTAGTCTTTTTCTGAATCTTGATGTATTTTGGCCTTTGGGAATTACTGGGGCATATTCATTGCATGTCACAGGGGAAAATAAATTAAAGAAAAAAAGATTTTTCACAGCTTAAAATTTCCTTTCACCTGTGTCCCTGTCCTGGTCTGATAAGAGAGACCCATTTGTCATTTCCTATACTCCCAGCATGTCTTCTGACTAATTTCCCAGGCTTTCAAAGTGGCAAATTCCCCCACAATAGAGCCATCTTCTGCCTTGCCTACAGGCAGTATGGGTTAGAACTCCAGTTTTCTTTTGTTTTACATTTTTTCTTAGTGGCACTGCTTAAAAATCCTGCTCCCCTGCCCCAGTCACAAGACATGCAAGGTCTCACCTTCTGAGAAATCTGTTAAATGCATGGATGGGTTTTGCATAGAGTATGACCAAAAAAAAGATTTATGTCTCAAAGGCTTATGTTGGTGTGGGAAGCAAGTGAAAGGAGGCCAGCAGAAAAGGGGAGGGAGGAGGAGGTGCTGGTGTTGAAATGTGTGCTCCTGCAGCCATCCCCACCTTTGCACAGCTCCGCTCATGTTTGCTTGCCCTACAAAATGCCTTGGGTTGCAACACAGATCTGACTCCCTGGTCCTGTGAAAGTAGGAAGGATGAAGCTTGGAGGACAAACGCTGGAGGAAGGCTGCGACACATGGCAGGCTGGCGGTGATGTTTGAGTTTGGATGAGGTGTCCCAGAGACACCTGTAGTCAACTATCCAAGGTTCAAAGCCCAGGCAGGGCGGTGGGAGCAGATGACAACTCAGGGGTGCTTGCTGGAGATGGACAAGATGGTGGGTCCTGGGTGGTGAAAGCTCTCCAGGTAAACAGCATCGCAGAGCTGCAAGGTGATAACAGAAAGGAGTCACTGCTTTTCTCATTCTCTGTCCTCCTCTCCTTGCAAAGGCCAAGCACGGTTCTGTTACCTGAAAAAGAGGTCTAAGTCCCAATTCTCCTGAAACACAGAGAGTGTTTAGAGATGAGACATTGCTTTACTCTGGCCTGGGTGCACAGTGGAATATTTCCACAAATCATGCGCACCCCATGCTGGTTTTCTCATCATATTTACACACAAAAGTTACAAGGTAGCACACTCCCCGTTACAATGATTGGTTGGTAGTTTACATATGATTATAATACTTGTTATGTCATTCTCCTCAGTTACTGCGCATGTGCAATGGAAGGGTCTCCAACTGGGCAAGGGTCTTCTTGGCCTATGGGCGTGATTTTTAGTATTATAATGAATGTAGTTCAATTTAGGACACCCAGAATTTTCATTTTTCTGCCAAGTTGGCTAGGCCTTTCAACACATGGCATGGTACGTAGTAGCATCCTCAAGGTTCGTATGCTCATGTGCTCCAGGATGTTTTACTTCAAAGAAAGACAACAATACTTGCTTTCCTTGATTAGGTGTTCTTTCTTATACGACTCAACGATAGAATCCTCATTACCCATGAAAATGTCTCAGAAAGTTCTTCTCCTAATTAGCCCAGATACTTGTGAAGAAACATTCCCAAGGCCAACCATCTGGTTAAGTATGTAACAAAATGGTCGTACACAAAACCCTGTATCAGAAGTTCAGCTAATAGTTAACAGGCCTAATTAACTTTAATGCTAACAACTTTAAAGCCAACAACTTTAATGCTAATGAAAATGGCTAAAAAGCTATTTACAAGACAACAGTTTGGTTGGCTTTGGGGTCTCCTTTCTCTCATCCATGACCATCTTCAGCCCTTCCAGGCTTTGATCTCCAAAGTTGTGCAGACACAGCAGCAGCAGCATCCCTTTTCTGACACAGGACGCCTGTTGCCCTGACTCTGAGGTAGAGGCTTTCTCTGGACTCTTTGGAGACCCGCCGCTGACTCATGTCTTCCACAGTTGACAATTTTCCTCTCCCAAACACCGTATGTTGAATCGCACTTGAAGTCAATCAGGCCCTTCACTCTGCTGCCTTTGCATGAGAGCACGGGGGCAACAGATCTGACTCCGGTTGGAGCCAAGCAATGCTGAGTTGAGGAAGAAAGGTGGTTTCCAAATAAATATATATTATTTACATAAAAAATATATATTATAATATATATTAATAAATAAATAAGAACAACATATTTAAATAAGTAAATATGTACAGGGGTAAAGACAGGTGGGCAAATAGCTCTGTAAATCCTGCCAGAAAAATATCTCCGGAGCTAAGTGCTATGAAACCACAGACCCATAACCTTCACTTCTTTTTCATGCAGATTTCCCCATCTCAAGGCAAACGAGGAGGAGAAAACAGCCTTTGGGTTACAGGTGAACATGCTGCTCAGGAGACAGTTATTCCACCCTCAATATAATGAGTCAGTGTGTTTATACAGTTAAACTATTAATATAACTTTACTCCTCAAACTCTCAAAGCTTCTCTAATTAACCTCCAGCAACTTTAGGTTTGGAACTATTAACATGAATTCGAGATTCATTTCCGTGCAATTGCTTGTCCCGGTTGTTGGCAATGTTCAACTGGTTTGGGTGTGCCTGAGATATCTCTGAAAGTTAACTGCAGGCTCAAGTCCCCACACAGCTTCCCCTGCCTACCTGTAGTAACTACAGGTGATGGTGTTCTTGGGATGGTAAAGCACAGCGCCCTGCTGAAGTAGCAGATAAAAGTTTCAGTCACCCACCGGAGAGTCCCAGGAAACATGCAGTGGCTGGGAACAGCCTGAAGGCAGCCCAGATACAGAATAGAAATGCAAAGGCTCTTGCATTTGATCTGGGTGACTTCAGTGAGAGGTCTTAATTAATTACCTGGGATTATTCCTTTTTTTCTCCAGGGTTTGTGAGGTCCTCTCCTGGCTTTGCAGTGCCAGGCTGTCATGCAGGTACCAGCAGATTTGCATCAAATCAATGAGCATCTGCTTTGCTGGAGCCAGGCAGGTTTAGTGCAGCACAGGATCTGGCCCAGAGGGCTTGGTGCAAGTTCAGCCTGGGACCAGCAGCAGCCCCCAGCATCACTGGGGTTTCTCTCCACGGGCATCATGCACTGCAACAAGTGCTCCCCTACACATGGCTAGGATGGAGGGAGTGAAGAAGGGGGATTTCTCTCCTTGAGCCCAGAGGAGTTTGCACTTAAGGACAGCCATGTCAGGTATGTGGTTGTGGGCACAGAGCTGCAGTTCACTTGTGTTGCACAGTGGAGTGGGAGGGGACGGATAGAGAATCAGGATGTGGTCCTCCCTGCCATGTGTAGCTCCTGCACTGCCTGTGGGACAATGCTTTGCTTTTCTGTTATAAACAGGCCTGGAGGCACCTTCTTTAGTTAATGTTTGGGTAGCCCTAGCAAAACACCTTGTAAATGGACTTGAAGCAACACATCCAGTTCAGGCACACTTAGATACCAAAGTACTCAGGTCCCATTTGGTCTACACTCAGAGCCGGACATGTTAGACCTCCCCAGACTATGGCTGATCTTAGATTCAGCTCTGGAGACAAATTCCGGGGCCCAAGCAGTTCAGCATTTATTTTTAAGTCAAGTCTGCTAAGCCACAGTTTCCAGTGCTATGCTGCCATTCAGCCGGTGGGAAGGACTCTGAAGGAAGTCAGGCTGTGCCACTGAACACTTCGGGAGCTCTGGCATCCAAGTCTTGGTCTCATCCAGGAGAGTCTGCAACCAAGACTTGGCTCGTGGGAGCAAAAATTCAGATGATCATGAGTTCTCCCCCCTTGAACAGTACCTTCCTTCAACCACTGGCCAGGCAAAAATAATTTCAGAGGTGCTAGCAGCCAGCCCCAGGCACACATGTGCAGGGCTGAGTGGCCTCTGATTGACTCAGCCTGTTAATCTGCCCACACATGCCATGTGTCTCGTCTCCAGGAGCTCCCAGCTGCTTTGGTGCCTGGCAAACCTCCCATGTCCACCTGTTCCTCCCTCCTCCTCTCTAAGCACCTACTTTTTGCAGCACGGGAGGGAGTGGATGCCTGCCTCTCCCCTTCCCTGCCAGCCCAATCTTCATGCAGTGCAAGTCCTGCTGCCTAGACACGTCTGCCCTGTTCAAAGCAAGAGACAAAAGGCAGCTGCCT
The DNA here is from genome assembly GCF_000708025.1 of Charadrius vociferus. Classification (NCBI taxonomy): domain Eukaryota; kingdom Metazoa; phylum Chordata; class Aves; order Charadriiformes; family Charadriidae; genus Charadrius; species Charadrius vociferus. The sequence goes on from NW_009649309.1 coordinate 1,320,208, forward strand.
CGAGCATGCGTTGTGCATGAAGATTGGGCATGTCCCTTGCCATTCCCACACTTCCCACACTGCTGGACCTTTGCCAACCCTCTTGTACTGTCCCACCAAGACCTCAAAGTCATTCCCAACCATGCTGCTCACGCCCCACATAGGCCCTTTGGGTGAGTAAAAGTCACCCAAAAGCTCACCCAAACGCGAGCCTTTCCTCCCCTGCCTGCAGCAGCCAGCCTGGTGGCAGCAATCCCTGCCTATGCCCCCCAGCTGGCCCTCCTGGAGTCCCCTCCTTGGGAACAGTGGCAGCTGCTGGGGGGGGAGGGGCGATCTTGCAAAGTGCCAATTTGTGACAGGCTGTCACAGGAAGGAGCCAAAAATGCTGAAGCTCATCCTGCTTGCCTACCTGCAGACCCCAGCTACTCTCCCTGGCAGGGGTGGGCATTTTCAGGAGCAGTTCAAGCCTTCTGAGGGCCAAGCGAGATCTGGATGGTGTCTTTCCCTTGCTGTTTACTGGAAAAATCAAATCTAGGACGATGCTAATCCTAGTGACTGGGCATCATCGTGATGATGCTCTGGTGCAGCTGTGTTTGCTGGTGAGGCGAAACAGCCCACCTGCCTGTCCACCTCCTTCCTCCCCTAGCTAGTGGCTGCTGGTAGTAAAATAAGTAGCTATGGCTTCTCTAGAAAAAACAAGAATGTGATTGTTCCTACTCTGGCATGGCCAAAGCAGTCCTGATAAGAACATTCCCTCATTAGGAGTGTTTGTGATGACCTTGGACACAAGGTGCTGCCCCTGTTGCCCACCCCCTCCAGCAGTGCCAACAGAACCTCATTCCTTCAGAAATCCCAGGGATCTTGCCCAAACCTTGCCTCCAGCACGCAGGACCTCATGCTGAGCAACACCTCCCACCCAAACTGGAGTCCCAGAGCAAGATTAAACCATCATATCCATTAGGAGGTCAAAAGCATGGAGTCAGAAAGCGTCCTTGGCCATCCCAGCTTCATACTCCCAAACATCACTCACAGGCTCTGCACTGGTATATGATCCCTTTGGGAGCTCCTCCATGTATTTTAGGATTTTTCTGTGCTTGCAAGGACAGAAGTAGTGTGCTCGTGGGCCAGCTCCATGTCTGCTTCCTCATCTGATGTCACACAACTGCCATACGGTCCTTGTCCAGCTCCATTGGGTGGTGGCAGTCCACAGCCCCTGTCCAGGCAAGCAAAGCAGGTGCTTGTACCAACAGCCAGCAGTACAAAATTGTGCTTCCTTCCCCCTGTATTTACGCCACATAAACGAAATGCATTTAAACGAAATACATTTAAAAAAATAAACTGCAGGGAGATGGCAGGGGACCAGGTGGCATGTCTGTGTCACTGTGTCAGCTCTCAGAGGGCCCATGGCAACATCACCAAGACGACAGCCGTCCAAAGGAGGAGCAGTCAGTTCCCCATGAGAGCAGACCAGCAGCATCATTCTGACCTGTCAGCCTCCAAGGTCTGCTTGGCTCTTGATAAGCATCAGCTTCCCACACACCACTTCCCTCCTTTTCCAAGAGTCTCATCACAGATCTAAGTGGCTTCATGACTGATTTAACTTTTTCAACAAACTAGCTGGGAGGCGAGTGTTATCTCATGCAAGAGATAAGGGCACATTGACCAAAATCACACAGAAAGCCTGTTATAAAAGACATAAGAGAATTTAAACTTGTGGAGCCCTGGTTTTGCTCATTAGTCACAGGCAGAGGTGACTTTACTCCATGTGGGAATGCAACTGAACCCCACACAAGCAATTTCTCACCTGGGAGCCTGTTAGGAGACTGTCTAGTTTAATCACCCTGTGGCTGTGACAGAAACAAGAAGATGAAGGTTGCTACCTGGTAGTAGAATAATGTTTGCAATCCTGGGTTAAAATGAGGCTTTTTAAAATAAACAGTTTGGGAGAGTGGAGAGGGGATAAAAGGCAATTGTGCCCTTTGGAGAAACAGAAGTCTGAGTTACTTACACCTCTGGGATTTGGCACAGGGGCTAAAGGCAATGTATTTGATCCACCTTGCTTTGTCTGTAGCCTCATCTCCCTGCATACTTGCTGGTGTGAAAGATGATCAGATCTGAGGCTCAGCTTTTCCCTGCTGAGAATCTGCTGGTGCCTTACGAGCATCCCCCTGTGAGCTGAGCCTGGCTTTTGGTCCCAGCAGGCACAAGGATCTCACGCTCTCTCCCAGCAGCTTCCTTTTCTGGCTGGTGACAGGGAACCACCGTGGCTCGAACCACCCCTTCTTGGTGCTTTCTGGCTGCAGGGAGCACAGTGGAGGTCAGACGACAAATACAACATATCCTCTGGCCGGAGGGGAGGAATTCCTGACCCAAATGCACACACCATCCAACTCCTGGCTCGAGCAATGTCTTGCTGCAGTGGCGATGGGGACAACAATGTGGCAGGAAAAACTATGCTAGAAACAAGGTGCGTGTGTGGGGGATGAGGCGGGGAGAGGAAGAAGTGGTGTAAACAAAAGGAGGAAATGTTACAGCGAGCCAAATGAGACTCCAGGGAGAGGTTTCCTTCAGGTACCAGTGATCCAGCCAAGCGTAAACTTCAATTTGTACTTTGAAGAGAAATAAAGACACTGGTTCACTCAGCCCATGGCCCAACGAGCCTTGGGAATGAACCCTGCTGTTGCGCTCTCCTGGAGCCAGACCTGGTGGATAGTTTTGCCATCCAAACACAGCTGGGCAAGAGTGAGAGAAAAAGTTAAATCCACTGCATACTTTTTGGTGCCCGAGCAGTTGAAGACCCAATCCGACATCTTAAAGGCACCTAATTTTCCCCAAAGACCAACTACACCCCGGAAAACTCAAGCCTCGCCTGAGTGGCAAGTTTGGGCTTCCGAACCCTACCACTCTTGTTTTTAAGCACCCAGCACAGACGCAAAATACATCTGTGGTCCAAGCAGCCTATTATTTTAATGTCTTTTTAACAGTATAGAGATTTTCTAGTCCATAAAGGGAGGCCTAGAGAGACGCAACGGAGCTGGCTGGGGCTCCAGCCCTGACGCACTGGGAAGATAACCCAGCGTCTAGCTTCAAAGCAGAGTGATGGCTTGGGGACAGCCCGTTGTGGTGTCCAGACAATTACAGCACTGTGAGCCAAAGATAACAGCTCTGCCCTCCCCACAGCAACCCCATGCACAGAGCAGGTATGAAGGGGAAAAGCACCAAATTTAGCCAGTTTTGTGAACTGAGTGATAACTGAGTTTCTCACCTGTGGGACAGGTTTGGGTTACATGGGCAGAGCTCTGTGGGCTAGCTTGTGTCTTGTCTGCACCCAGTGTATGCTGCTGGGCAGGGGGCTCCCCCTGGATTCACTCCCCCCAGCCCTGCTCCAGCAGCTCAGCAACCCTTATACATGTTGCGATTCTCTTATTCTCACTCAAAAGAAGCCTGCAAATGTTTCTTGGAGCCTTATCTCCAAGGCCAGCAATGTAACATTTTTTTTTTTTTTTTTTTTTTTTTGTTAAGCAAGACTGACAGCTGGAAAAATATGTTCAAGTGAGCATTAAGAGGTGTTGATAAGAGTCCTGGAATGAATTCAGCTGGTAGAGACTGCAGCGTGCCCTGCACCAGGGTTTGTGCTATACGAACAGCTGTGGATGAGAAGCAAACCCCTCCAGCCCCAGAGTGTGAAATGCTTTGAGAGCAGCTAGCTCAATTCCTGTGGCTCCAAGACCAACTAGCCAGCAGGACATATTCCAGAGCATTTGCTTAATAGGACCATGAGCTTTTTAACTGGAATAAATCTTTGCTTCTAAATAAATAAGTAAGAAAACCCAACCAAACAAACAAAACACAGTGGCTCTGTGTTTGTACTGCTGTTCAGCAGTACGGCAACCGTCCAGAGCCTGGGCAGCAGAAAGCTTTCAGGAGACAGAGCAATGTTATTTTTTCTGGATTTCCCTTTCCAACAAATTCTTCCTTGGAAAATCCCTCTGGGAAAGGCAGATCTAGGTCTCTAACTCCATTGTGACCTTACCAGCATCCATTTTGACAATGTTGCTACAAGATTAGTCCTAAATTCACCGTCTAATTTCACACGGGCTCAAACCCATTGGGTGATGTCTTTGGCTCTCTTGGGGACAGCCCGTTGTGGTGTCCAGACAATTACAGCACTGTGAGCCAAAGATAACAGCTCTGCCCTCCCCACAGCAACCCCATGCACAGAGCAGGTATGAAGGGGAAAAGCACCAAATTTAGCCAGTTTTGTGAACTGAGTGATAACTGAGTTTCTCACCTGTGGGACAGGTTTGGGTTACATGGGCAGAGCTCTGTGGGCTAGCTTGTGTCTTTTCTGCACCCAGTGTATGCTGCTGGGCAGGGGGCTCCCCCTGGATTCACTCCCCCCAGCCCTGCTCCAGCAGCTCAGCAACCCTTATACATGTTGCGATTCTCTTATTCTCACTCAAAAGAAGCCTGCAAATGTTTCTTGGAGCCTTATCTCCAAGGCCAGCAATGTAACACTATTTTTTGGTCAGGGCCAGGCTTCTTTTTGGAAATGCTAAACCTCTAAAGGATTTAGCTCCCTTTACAATATTTTATAAAATCAGGTCATCTTTCCTATCACCACAGCTCCCGGTTTTTAAAAAACAAGGAGAAAGGCTTCACCTGTTCCCCCTAACCAGGAACGAAATGGAAAATCATGGTCCCCAGAAAATATCATTAAAACAGCTAAAAATTATTTTCCTGAAGCATTTGGATAATGGAGAAATGTCTCAAAAGCCCTTCCATGCCTACGGAGTTTCTAAAACACAAAAAAATAAAAAAATCCAGCTGACCAGATGCCAAATGCAGACTATCTAGTAGTCTGCCCAAATCACCACCAATTGTAAAATACCCTTTTGTAAAATACATTTTACTCAGTGGAAATGCTTGGTGCTCACCATAACGCAGTTGAAGGTCTCTGCTCAAGAACTGAGTGTTTTAGACCTGCTCTGGACCCAGCTCCAAGATTCAGCTCAGCTGTTCTGCCATACACTTCACAGTCCCCCATTACTCAAGAGGCTTGGTGATGGCAATGCTGGTTAAACTAGTTTGCAGTGAAAATGCAAGCCCCAGTGACATCCCAGTCAGCCTCATGCTCCCCAGCTATATAAAGACCTTAGGTTGTTAGAAATAGCTACGCTGCTTGTGCCCGACTGTTGCCCAATTCAGGTAATAGTTTCGCTTTGTTTGCTTAAGATTAGGCTCTTTCATCCCAGTCTCCAGATTGTTTAAAGGGGAAATAGTACCTTTTTTTTTTAAGGCTGTCTGCTTGGGAATCAGGGGTCCTCAGGGCTGACATTTCCGACATGTTCCCTCTCATCATCTCAGTCTCTTCCAATGCCCTGTGTTGTAACGACCTGTCCCTAATGCGGCCATTTTCCTAAGTGATGCAAAAGATTGTAGAATTTTGAGGAAATACCCTCAGCACACAGTCTGCGAAGTTGCTATTCTCACTCGCAGGAAGTGAATTAATTCCTTCCCTAAGAGAAAAAGAGACATAGTTTTGGTTCAAAACCACAGTCCCTTCCAGAGAATGTCCTTCACATCTGGTTATAAACGTGTGTTAATAAACAAGCCAATGCCTCTGAGCAAAGTCACAGCTCCAAGAAGAATGTCTTAATCATTAACCATAAAATAATGTGATTTACCTGCGATTTAGAAAGCAGGGCTTCAGGTGGAGGTAACATTACAGGCCATCAGGATACGCGTACAGTCCCAGCATGCCTGGGGCACCATTGGTGTATTGCTTTCATTGCCTGAAGATGTTTTGTACCCCCAGCTACTGGTCTGCAGTGAGGACAGAAGGGGACTCTGACAGTATCCATCCCATGAGGACTTCGGTTTGGTCTCTTTCCTACCAAAAAAAGGTTTTTCACCTGGATTCCTCTTACCATCCCGTTTTAACCAAAAGCATACAGAGGTTGCTGAGCAGGTCTGAAGTCAGGTGGTTTTCAGATCTGCCTTCACCATGGATATACACGCAGGAGGGAGGGTTCGGTCAACCCCAAAATGAGTGCACAAAAACTCATGAAGTTTTTAATCGAGGTATCCCCAAGCTAATTTGTTTCTAATATGTATGTATTCAAACATTCAGATGGCCTTCTGCAAGTGCCAGCGATCTACATTTTGGTGACACTGGAAGGCAGAGCTTGCTTTGATTTTTCTAAGGCTGAGGACAAGGGAGCTGGTGAGAGCTGCAAGCACAGAAGTCATGCTGGTGGTTTACCTTGCAAGGACACTGTCCCGGGGGCTGATCATCTCCCATTGACAGCCCGGCATCTTTATCATCTGCCCCACAAACAGTCTGCCCTCCAGTCAATCGATCTCTCTCACTGCACACACAAAATATTTGCTTTCAAATACTGAAGCCAAAATCAGTTGATGAAAAGGACATCCAGCACCCAAAAGGCCTGGAAAGACAAGGGTTTTTCAATGTGTGTGTATTTATGTACACAGGACAGACACATCGAGCCAGCTCTACAAACAAACTGGTGCCATCAACTGAAAGTACCCAGGGTTGCCACCAGCAGGAACGGAAAACTGGCACTGAACAAAATCAAAGTCTGCAGCTGTCACAAGGCACATGGGAGCTGAATGAAGACCAGATTTGGGTTACTGGGCCAAAAATAGTCTCTGTCTTTTCTCATCTGTTTGCAGAGCTTCTGCAGTCCTTTCCTTACACCTTAATGCAGAACACAAATAATTTTCTCCTAGAACTAGGAGGCAGGGCTGAACAGCATCCCAGTCACTAGGCAGTGCCTGCAGTCTTCATAGAAACCCTGGTGTAATAAAAATACAGATGCATTAATCAAAGGGGCAGTGATCAGCACATAGACTTCTGCTCTGGGCTGGTGGGAGGTAAACGTTAAGCCAAGAAATGTGTGATTTAGCAAGGGCTTGAGCAAAGAGGTCTATAAAAATAACCTTTCCCCTTCTGAGTGACATCCTCATTTTCTGTGGTGGGGTTAGAAATCCTACACAAAGGGCATCTGGCCTTTATGTGAACTGCTTGCTCCTCTGACTCAGTCCTTCATTCTTCAGCGAGGACATAAGGAAAACCACTGAATTCACTCCCAGTGACCCAAAAGCAGGCAGGAACTGAAGGCAGAGTTTAAGCCCAAAGCCCTGGGGAAGGAGCAGAATCAGGACAGACAAAGCTATGTTGCAATTTCTGGGGCAAAATGTGTAAATAAGCAATTCATCCACTGAACTCCAGCTACAACAAGGGGATAAACCAAGTAGGAACACTGAGCTCCACTACATCCTGAGTCTTGCTTCCTCAGGTCAGGTTCTGGTGAACACCAGTTACAGCAATTAAAATAGCTTCTTTGAGCATCGTCATCCACTGCTTCTTCAACTGGAAGCATACCAAGCTTCACAGGATCACCTCTAGCCTCTGTCGACTCACTGGAGATAGGCTTTTGAAGCCCACGCTTCCTACATCTCCTGCCCAGTGCCTTTGCAACTTTACACGTGTATCTTGAGACAAACACATCGACACATTATAATTCTCAGAGGTCAGCAAGCTTGTACTCACAGAGCACTCAGTTTTGCCAGAGACTATACGGTGATGCAATAACTGCAGCTTTCCAAAATAAAGCTAGTTTGATGTGTGCACATTGCCAGGTTTACACTGTTCTACCACTGAAGGAATCCATGACACTCAAGTACACTGGAGCTAAGGTTACTCCTAGAGTAAAATATTCAGTGAGAACTCAAAGTAATTACCTTACAGATTTGGTCAAATCCATGCCAAGATTTCTGGCATATTGCACAGTTCAGAGATTACTTAGACTTGATGTGAAAAGACTGTAGGGTCCTCAAGGCAGGGTGAACCTGCTTGTTGTGCTGAAGGCAGGGGTGCTAAAATGTGTGCACTGTCCAGTACAAATCCATAGTGGAAATGGAGATGAATCCAACCAAAAAAGCTATATGCAGAGATTTCAACTCATCGTTGAACTCTGAATGCTAAAGTCTCTCCCACACGTCATGATAAAAAGGAAACATTACCAGTAGTGCGAGATCTGAGATATAAACTCTTTGCAACATTTCAGTGGGAGACTGTATTTTTGTTAGTTTCTCTGGATTCTCTATTACCACATCTAGCAGCAAGTGAAAGCAAGAAGCCTAATTCAGGTGTCTGAAGACAGTGAGGATACTGGCGTCCCCTTCCTCAGGCCATTCTTGCCTAGAGGATCTATGCCTAGAGATGCCCACTCCAGCATCACAGGTTCATTTGAGAAGCACCGTCTTCTATTGCCAGCTCTTGCAACGGTGCAAAGCTCAAAGGCTGGGAGGTGGCAAACCGTGAAGCAGCCAGGGAAAGGCAGAAGTGGCATAAGCTAGATATGGGGGAGCCCTTTCCCTGGAAGGTCCTCACTGCTGTGTTGATACCTCACTCCACACTGAGCATCAATCAGCCCATGGTGGCCTGGAGGGGCCATGGCGGAACAAGGCCCTGAGGATGCCCAGTGAGAACCTGTGACTTGTGCAATGGGAGCATTTGTACAACTGCTATTTACAGTGTCTCCAGTTTCATCTTTCTTTTCCACCCCTTCCTCTTTTTGGGTCCTCTTTACTTTCTTAGCAAGTGAGAACACAAATTGTGTCACAAACGGTGGTTTCATATACAACGCAGTTGGAGCATGCAGCCATGGAAACGGCTGCTTAGGTATGACAATATTTCTTATTTTGTCTTCTTTTGATTAAATTGAACAGTAGAAAGGACCATAACCATGAGATCCACCTGCTTCTCAAGAAACATCCTTACCTGTCAGTTACTCAGTACTTGTATAGGTGCACAAACACCTATTTATATAAATATTTTATAAAAGCCTGCATATTTACAAATAAACCTAGCAAAATATATAAAACAAATCAAAACTAGTTGCAGGGGTGGGGTCAGAAAAAAACCCCAAATAAAGCTGTTATGGAAAACTCATTTTACTTTAGGTGGTTCACTTTTTCAACCTGGACTGAAAAGACCTCAAAGTGAATTTCAAAAACCTGAAGTTTGAGTCTTGAGTCTTCATCCAAAACATAATTCATTGTAAATGAATGGTTTGATTCATTTTATTCCTGAAGAGAAACCAGTATTTTTCCAAACAACTCTACTGAGGGATTTATGAAATAACCATTTTTCTTTACAGCTGTAGCCTTCTAATTAGACTTTCATTCTAAGGTGAATTTTTAAGCCCTTCAGACCTGAGATGTTACACACAAACCTCTATAATCTCTTCCTGCGGAAATTTTTGTATTATTTAATAGTCTTTGTGTTGGGTAATTACAGTAGGCTTCCTTCCTCCTTTGCATTCCCTGTTCTTTTTATTTATATCTGCAATAAGCTAATATGTCCACAGTCTCTGCTGACTTCCAGTGCATCATGATTCAGTAAGATGCAGCAAGAAGAGAGAACATGGGCTCAGTGGGACTATTCAGCATGGAAGATTCGGGTTTTTAACACAGAAGCTGCAATGCCCTTTCCTTCAGTATACACAGTCGAGGCAAATACAGCCCTGGTAGCTTCCTCACAAACTGTAGAAGGAAGTGCAATGGCAGGGAGAAAAACCCACCTGCAGAGGAAACGGAGAGTTTCTGGGTAGCAAACACCAGAGCAGAGGTCAGCAAATGTTTGAGACGATTGCAATGCTTTTGCTTTACCTGACCAGAGGTTAAGTGTCCTGCTAGGTAGGAAGATCTCTGTCTCCAAGGCAGGACATAGGCAACTGGTAATATTTTGACCCTCTTCAAGGCTGTACCTTTTGGCTCTGCTGTTTTCCTGACTTGGTGGGAGCTGGGAGCTTCTCATGGATGCCCTCACAAGATGCCAGAGCTCCTGAGCTCTGCTGTGTGCCATTTAAATTCTGCCACTGGGCCACTTTAGACAGCATTTGCCAGCCCTGACTTTACAGCCCCTCGAAAGTTGTGGGCTTTGAAAATGAGAAAGGATGGCTGATCCCTGAGTCATATTTTACTTCCATAAGAAGGGAACAATGAATAAAAGTATCCTTTCCCAGAACTGGCAGAAGAGGCAGTCTTTGTAAGGCTTTCTGGGAAGATAATTAGTCCAGCACACTGGGCTGGAACTCAACTGCTGTGTGCTGTTCCTGGCTCTGCCAAAGCGTACCCATGACCTGTAACAAATCCAGTCACTTCCACTTACCCTCCTGCCTTTTCTAGCACCATTCCTCAGACATGCACTTCAGTGCTACACAACTTCAAGGCTCAAACTGACTCCTGGCCAGGATGCTTTCTCATAAGGCAGGGTTCAATGTATTCTTAAAAGGCGGATTGGACTGCATTCAGACTTTATTGGCTGATCCCTATTTAATGAGACTGGCAAATACAAATCACAGATACACACACGTCTTTCTTTGCACATACAATTGCAGTTAATGCTGAGTCAGTAGGAACTCTGCATACTTTAAAAATGAAAGCCATAAAAAGTGAGTTTCACATCAGGAAAAAAAGCAAGTAACCCGTTTGCTTATGGTCAGCTTTGTTGCTTAGGTACCAAGTACAGTAGCTCCTTTTTGCTCTCTGCCAGGGCCCTGTAAGTGCATGCTGTATTTTATTTCAGTCCAGAACCATTACAGCTATTTATTCATCTCCGGTTAAATGCTCCATTTGCTGCTTCACTCAGACCCAGGCTGGCATCAGAGACAATCCTGCCTGCACATTTAGGGATTTTGCTCAAGCCTGCCTCGAGGATCTTTCAAGGGAGGATTTGAATTCTTCAAAGCTTTATTGTCTTTGTAAAGCACAGCAAACAGTGCTTCTTCCTCCTACCTGCATCTCTGTAAGCCACAGAAACAGTGCAGGGCTGGGCTGTACTGCTCTGCACCAGCTGTATCTTGCTGGGATAGCTGAATTGTGGTGGAGAAACAGCAGCGGGATCTGTTGACTTCTGACTGATGGACTTGTGATTTTACTAACCCTAAAAAGCTGCGATAACTTGTTGAAGATGTGGTCTGCAGAGAAGACAAACTGGTATCTTGAGGCATCAGCAGATTAGTCGCTGTGATTTATCACAGCATCACTCACCAGCTGAGCCTCAGGAACCCACAGCATTGCAGTTGTAAAGCAGAATACATAAGCTCAGAGGTGCTGGCACACAGCAATTTTCTTCATTCTGGGAATTAATCTATTTACTTTCTCCTTCTCTGTGAGTCAGAGGATGCATTCTTTAGATCCAAGTTTTACAGACTCCCGCAGAATTGACCTAGGTTCTTTCCTTGCCATCATCATGTCTAGTAAGTGAACTGTAGGACAAATTAATTGCCTGGACAACAAGGCTGCAAAGCCTTTGTGCCCTTGAGGGGTTTCCATGGCTGTAATCAGCTAGGTTAAATAATTACATCCATCTGAAGGCGTGAAATCCAGCTCACTCTATTTAAGCTGTAGTGCAACCTCAGCCAAGTTAATAGAGAGGAAAAAAACAGAAATTCTTACTGATACTAGCAGATTTTGAGACACACAGACAAAGGGAGGGAGTTGATCTGCAAAGTAACATTTTCAGATTATTGCTTTTCAGAACACTACCGCACCTCAAAGCCACTTCAAAGAGGAATGCCAAACAGCCATCATGAATTTTTCCTGTTAGCATCTTCAGTGCTAGGTAACAGGGATTTTCCAAGGTAGTTTCTGACACTGAAGTGAAGAAGCCTAGCAGGAAAAAACCAACATGTTTCTCAAAAAGAAACTGGTAAAAATATTGGTAATCAGTTTCTTTTCACTATGGCAAGTAACTGTGCATTTGGTTGAAAGACCAAAAGTCACTTTACACTGAGAGCAAAGGCTGTTCTTGCCTTTCACTGTTGTCACTCCTTGCAGAGTGTGTTCCCTGACACGCCATCCACACAGGCAGTTAGCACCAAGCACCTGCAGGCAGGGGAAAGACTGCTCTGACAGCGGCAGTAACTGTGTGCTTGTGCCTTGCCCATCCTTCTGCTGTTGGCCAAGGACACAAGGACTGAGCTGCCAGGCCCTCTTCTTTTTCCTAGCATATAGAATTGGTCTGTCCAAGCAGATAGATCTGATCTGTCTATAGGTTGTAAACCTAGTAGTTCCACAAAAAGGGAAGCATTTGATGCTTGATCTCTCGCACCAGAATCAAATCTCTGAAAAAAACACCTGCAGGTATTAAAATCCACCTTCCCCCTCTTCTTCTCAAATACTTTAAATGTCTAACTAGGGATGATAGTACATTATTTCACAATAAAGAGTACTCAACCACAAACACCCCAGAACAGAAGCACTAGCATCTCACTTTGGTATTGAGCAACATGAGGGAGGGCATAGCAGATTTGTCTTCACATCCTCTTGCAGGAGACACCAGAACAAAGTCTGTTACAGCAGACTACTGCTAAAGCTTTTAACTTCTATATACGAGCACATATACACCACTAGGTGAGAAACACGTACAATCCCTCATGACTTATATGTGTCATACCACCCAAATGGAACTGCATTAGCATACATTTCTGGAGTTGCTACATTGCCCCTCTAGCAGCAGCAGAGGGCAGGGCTGGAAATAAACTTTCTCCTTAATCAATTATCCGGAGAAGAGTAACTCCAAAAATAAGTCTCGTTCTATTTAGTGGTATTACCACTATGGAAGACTTTTAATTTATGAATAGATTGTATCCAGTTCAGACCAGAAATACCTTTTTTTTTTTTTCAGTTTAAAGAGAGAAGGCAGTACATCTGATATGGCCCCAAGACTGCATAGGGTGAATTTTGCAGGGTTAGATCTCTTAGAGCTGTAGTGGGACATTTTCCCCCAAGTCTGAGCATTCAGACTTTCCCCTGATATAAATGGCTGTAGGAGTGATAGGGATACACCCTAGACTGTGCCACTTACCCACTGAATCACCTCAAAGTGGCAGCTGAGACTAGCTGTCTGGCTAGACAAGTGATAGTTTCCTTTAAGGAAAGGTTGTTTTGTTGTGCATTTGTTTTTTTAACTCTTATACCAAAAGTTGCATTTTCACTAGTTAACAGCTGGTTCTTCCATCAGTGACTTGTGAGGCAATGCGGACACCAAGACAAAGTGAAAATAAAATCCAGGAGTTTTGAGAGTGAGCTCAGGCACAAGTATTTACATATCAACTGAAAGCTGGATTAATCACTCGTTTTAAACTGCCTTTATGAAAAACAAACCAGATAAACTTCAAAATAGTTATGGTCAAAGAACTAAGAAATGTTGTAACTACATTTGTCCTAAGTCTTATGAATATGGCTTCACAAGACATTACAGAAGTGCCAACACATTTTAAATAGCTGCTTGGTCAGCTTTAACATTCAGGGACTGTGGGCGAGAAAAGACTGCTCCAGTTCCTGTTTGTCTACTGCAAGTTCTCAAAGAAAACTTGAACTTGTGCTTAATTAGCAAGTCTACCAAAAAAAAAAAAAAAAAATCACACCAGGCAAAGACTAAACATTGTTCTCTGCTCATTAGTTTTGACTTAGGTACCTATGTCCCCACTAAGCCTACCACACAACACCTGGGGGAATCCCACCCTCTTTGAAACAAATTTACATTACAAAAGGCACAGGATGGAGGCACTTGGCTTTCCTTCCTCTTACTCTCAGAAATCACAGTACTAATGCTGGAGCACAACTGCAGTTCTGGGTCTTACCTGAAGCAGTCTTGCCAGGGAACTTTACAGCTTAATTTCCTCTCAGAAATTCTTTAACAAGAGCCATCCTGACTCTAGGAAAGGGCTTCACCTCTGATGCAACCTTTTATTAGTTAGTGCTACTGTGACTGAGTCTCCTTCCCTTTTTGGTTCCCAGTAGCATGAAATGCAATGGATGAGTTGGACCATCTCCATGGGCTTCTTGAGAACTTGAACTTACCCTTGGAATACAAAACAAGGCTTCCTAGAGAATCAGGACGCCTATTATCAGTCCTTTTCTGCTTTCAGGATCATTCCACTGCCATTCCCACTGGGTTTACTGTGTACAATAGTACCTGTTAAATGAGGCCTTCAAAAACCTAGAGAAATTACCTGCCTATTCATACTATCAGTACTTGAACTGGTGTGTCAGTAAAACTCAATATATACTGGTAACTTTTACCTTTGTTTTCAGGGTAGTTAACAGGACAGATCCAGTAAAGTGTTTAAACCTAAGCCTTTTCCCACCTCCAAAACTATAGACTTTATAAAGTGATCTTCTGTTAAAGCATCACTTGCTTTAACCACCTTTTATCCCCCACACTTTCTATTATTCAGTTATAGAATAAATGCTAAAGATGAATTTATGTAGGAGGTATATCCTGCAGCACTGAGCCTAGACCTTTAATTAGTCTGCCTTCGATGATAAGCAAGAAAGTACGTCCAGCATAGGTTAAGGCCAGAAACAGCATCTATTTTATCCTGCAGATATAACGAAGACTTAAGAACTATGATGTTTTTAAGTGCTTTATATTTATTATAAAGTATTAATAATTGAGTGTATGGAAAATTATTCTCTATACTAGAGAATAAAATGACAGCTTTTACAAGTTATGCGATACAGTACATAAGATGCTGCACATTTTTTCAGCTGCTTGAAACAGTATTTGCTATACAAGTGAAAAAGGGTAGACTTACAAGTTTATTATTTATAATACAGCATGTTAGAAAGCACAAACAAGTAACATTCAAAATAAACAAGTTCTCAAAAATCTAAAGAAATCTTTAGATGACATGTACACAGATTATACTCAAGTTTCAATATACATGTTATTGTTCCCCACAAGACGCTCGCTCCACTTTACTGGATTGCTGGAACATAATGAAAATTGAAGGTGCAAGAAAAGCACCTCCCAAGCCATGTAAGCATCGAATGGCAGAACAGCAGGTTCCTGAAGTGTTCTCCGCAGTCTTTGGCTCTACTATTTCTTACAGCCATATACTGAGGCAACAGAAGAGAGACGGGCTCCAATTACAAGCATTGTCAATGCCAATCCAGTTATCTGGGGAGTTGCTAGAGCAATTCAAGGCACTCTTCCCAGTGCTGCCAGCCCACGGAATCCCCTGTGCAGGACACAGTATTTTGAGAGAACCGGGCTGGGCTAAAGCATGTTCTTAAAGGACATGGAATGAACAGTTCAAGACAAACTCCTTCAGAATGGCTAGTTCAAAGTTCATTCATACTTTACTTCACAGGCACACCAGCTTAAGAGAAACATTCATGTATATGCAGATAACACTTTAAAGCACAGCGCTTCAATGTGTTTAGTTGCTTTACAGTTAAAGTGGTGTAATGTATCAGCAGCTTTGAAGATAGTGTTCATGGGGCATGTTGAACCTACTCTCACAGCAAGATTTTAAGCATATTTCACAGTTTAACTGTTGTCTCCTTCACTTTTCCTTCTCATTAAGAAGCAGTGTCTACAATTAATCATCTTTTACAACTGTTCTGCTTACAACAAACCATAATGCCAACAACCCCCTAGAAAATGTACTCACAGTAACACTGTTTGCTCCCATGCATGTGGTATTGACACTAAATTGTAAGCTTCTCCCACAATATAAAATATACCTTCTAGATCAGAAAGATTTAAAGATATTGCACTGTTGTATTTTACTTTTGCCTCCCAATCTCATTCCAAGTATTTATGAAACTGTAAACAAGTCATTTTTATACAGTCCTCAGTAATGTACACCAGTGTTCCAAGGAACTGGAATTCAGTGACACCTTCATTAGAGATACAGTAGCCTAAGCACAGTGTAAATTCTGTCCAGCTGCCCTCTTCGTACAGTAACCAACAGGCCATGCCTCCCACATTCACACTTTCAGCTTCTTCTTCTGATCGAAGTATGCATCAAATCTGGATAACGCATATTCCTGGAGAAATAAGGGACATTCAGTAGTCAATGCAGTAAGCACAGCTGAGTTCACTTATTTGGGATGGGGAAGTATAACGAAGGTATTAACTGTGTTACCTTCCTAATCCATCATCTCAATGCATTAATTAGCTCTATTTGGGAAGGATTATCTCTCCAGAAGTGTTCTTGGCCTCTTAAAATTTCCTCCAACCTTATTTCAATTCTAACACAATTAGCTGCTGCCAGCATGTCAGAAAAAAACCCCCAAAAACAGGAACTAAAAGGAGTCAAGATTTCACTAAAAAGGATATTCAATGCACCTGAAAGGTACAGCACTTTGCAGTACTCTAAGCAGGTATCAAGAGTTAGACTGATCCCTTTCGCATTGACATTGTTGCACACTGAGTATCAACACATTATTACATGTGCACTTTGACCACTCAGTTTCCAAATTCACACTTACGCATTGCTAGCTTCCCTCTTGCATGGGATCTCTTACTGCAGAAGAACCACTTCACTGCAAGGTATCATGCCACTGCAAGGCCTGACACATAAGGCTACAGTCTCTATGTAACAAGGGGAAGAATTTCTGAAGTTTTTTATTATTTTAGATGTTCTTTACATTAAGAGCACAAACTAGGAACAAGTTGATTTTGAAAAGCTTTACTCCACCTAGAAGATATTGTTGCTGTGAAAGAACATTTCATTTACTTTCTGATAATGCACCACAGGTTACTCAGAGTATACATTTTTAATTACCTGAAACTACAATTAAATAACTTACCAGGTAACCAAACTCAATGGATGAGATCTTCGCTTGTATAATAGACCACAGACCCCAGAAGAAGTGTGATGCAAGGGAAAACCTGAAATTACAAGGCTATGTTTACTGAAATACCCAGATAAGTCACAACATTTTACTTCAATATCCTGTTAGAATAGCATTCCCTAATTTGGGCATGTACCACCTTCTCTTCAAGTACGACACTATAAAAATAATTCCATTAGCTTCCCCATGGAGTAGTATTTTGTTTATTCCACTAATAGCATATAATAAAGGTTACAATCAACAGATTTTTCTTTACCACATATAAATAGCTTAGAATCTCTCGTGGCTAAAGTTTATCCACCCAGTCAGGTATATGAGTATAGGTGGAAGTTTCAAGACAATTGTGAAAGACAAGTTACCTATTAACTTCTATCAACACTTCTTCTTCTAGTTTGGACTTCTCTTCATTGCTCAGATTTTCAAATCCATCATGGAATGCAGACAGGTAACTGGAGATAAAATGAAGCTGGAAGGAAAGTAAACAGAGTTACAACTCTTCATCTCAAGACATATCTGCTTATCTGCTTCTTTCAAAACTAGGCAGGACTTTTAATAAGTTGTCATTTTTTTTCTAAACATCAAAAGTGCTGGAACTAGCTTTAAGATTCATGGTGGTTCTACTAATTGCTTGGAAGTTTGTTTTACAAAAAACCATAATATTAGGACAACAGATGACTTTTTGCTACTAATTTCACAGCTGCAGTCCACAAGTACTGGGCTTTGTGGTGGATAGCTACATAGCACATAGTAAATATTCTACCCTGAATACCTATTATGAAGTTTCTATGATTTTTAAAGCAGAGGTAGCTGGGATTACAGGAAGTAAAGGTCATGGACAAAGGGTCTTAGGACAAAGTAAGTCCAAAACAGAATTTGAAAAGCAAGTTAAGATTTGAAGACTGTGGACACTGGCACTTTATTAATTCACTGGCACCTTATGTTTTATGTGCCTACCTGTTGCTTCTTTGAAGGATATTTAAGAACACTAGCTTTGAAGAATGGGTACTTCTCATATGTGTAATCATACATCCATTCACAGAAGTGATTCCCAATGTCAAATCCTCTGAAAAAGATATAAAGGATGAGTACCTCAATATTTGCATACTAGCAATCTGGTTTTGCTTAAGCAAACCTAAAATCAAGTTAAAAAGCACAACACTACTTAG
Source organism: Charadrius vociferus (assembly GCF_000708025.1). Taxonomy (NCBI): domain Eukaryota; kingdom Metazoa; phylum Chordata; class Aves; order Charadriiformes; family Charadriidae; genus Charadrius; species Charadrius vociferus. The sequence continues at coordinate 1,338,039 of NW_009649309.1, forward strand.
AAGTTACTCCAGTTTCGCTATAGGAGATAGAGAATTGATGACTAGAATACAACTTTTTTGCAAGTTATTAAAATCAATTAGTAAAGAGGGGCCAGTTAAGAATGAAAGCTACCAGCTACATGAAAATACTAGAATTTGCTATCAAGTTTTAAACAAATGAAGACAGTCAAGTATACTTGAGTATGCACTACATCTCAGCATGAAGTCAGACACTTCTCTAATGTTAGCATTATCATAGGCAAAGAGGTCATACTATTTAAGTATTTAACATATCCCACTTTTACATTATCAGAATTTAGGGTTCCATTATGTTCGAGCCATGCTAATGTTTAATGACCCCAATGACTCCACACACATAGATCTTCCTTAAACACAGGCAACTGAGGTAAGAACAGAAAGCATTTTGTGTAACCGTGTAGCAAAAAAACTAGGATTACACTCATCTGCAGAGATGAGGAAGCCATTTGAAAGACCTGAGGAAAAAGCAAAAGCAAACCTGCCCTACATATGTACATACACACAATCTTCCATTTTCCTTATCTTCCCACTAGAAAGAAATTTTGACATGCAAGCAGCCATTTGTGCATAAAGACGACCTCTAGTCTGGACAAACAAGGAGCTCCAACAACTTTCACTCTGCTGTATGCCTATATGCAACACCATCAGGACCAGAGTTGTTTTGACTAGTTATATTTGCTGTCCATCACTAAAAGTAGAACACAATTCACTGGAAGAGACAGATAATCAGCAGTGCAGCGCTTGTTCTCACTGTGGCACGTAGAAAGTAATACACCTTCCTGGTGAATAGAAAATATAGTGATTTACCGGTAATTATAGCTGCTGTATTCAAAGTCAATGAGCATCAGCTTTTGTTTTTCCAAATTCTCTCTGCCTTCCAGAAGCAAGACATTACCTGAAAATTTTGAGATAATACAACATATTCAATAAAGTCCTAGGAAAATTACAGAAAATCAATACTCTATCTTAAGAAACATTGTTCAGATAATCCCAGTTATCCCTTACATCTGCACAGAAGAATGATAGGAATAGCCAAGTTGCACTGGCTGTGTATCAGCACAGTGATAACTGAGATATATACCATAAGCCTTGTAAAGCTGAAAGCAATAAAGTTTTCTTCTGCACAGGCACAGGTAGACTTGTTCTCCCAAGAGTCACACTTCTCCAGTGTTTAACTTGCAGCTAACTCAGGTGACATCATCAGCCTTAGCAGTCCTTGCAGAATTGTTTCTTTCCACAGCTTGAGATCTAAATTATGCAACATCTTTCATACCTGCATAGCACTATCATTGACCACACAACACTTGGGACAAGAATTGGTTTTCAGCTGTCTGAAAGCCAGACTGATCACTTTGCTATTCTAATATGAACAGCTAGAAAAGGTACGGTTTTAACAGAGAACACCATGACCAACCGACCTATACTAACAGAGCATGTGTACACGCTTGGCTTAATCCAGTTATGATACTAGACATTGTCTTATTTAGCCTGAAGGGTTGCTGAAGTCAATGCATTTTGCTTTTCAACTGGTGCACACTAGGAGTACATAGGTTGCTGTTTCAGGTTAGCTGCCAGGGCAGCACCTTGATAATGTGACCACCTCTCAGAAAGCAAACAAGTGACCAGAAAAGGCTTAATACTGCATCACTGAACAAGGTCATGAAATATTAGCAGCTTACCTTCTTGACAGTCATTATGGCAAAATACGACTGGTGATGAAGTAGCTTCAAGCATTGCTCTAGAAAACAGCAATATAGGATCATGTAAGAAACAAATCACTAAGCTCAGTTCCACTTCCATTTAAAGATTGGATTTTGTTGTAAGAATTTGAAGCACCATTCATTTCTAGCAAGACCCCATTTTCTCAATTAGGAGCCTGAGATCAGGACAACAAAGTTGGATTTTACTGATCAGCAAGTCAGATCAGCCACTGATCGTATCGAATCGTAGTCATACGAGACTCATGGTGGCTACAGAACCAAAACCAATCCCCAACTTGTAAAGTAAAATGAATATAGTATATTATACTATATAATGTGTTTGAGCAAGTATACAAATTCATATTGAAACTGCAAATTGGAAGACAGCGGTAGATGAAACAAGCCTACCTTAGATTTTTCATTTCCTGGGGCAGATTATAACTGAGGAGTTTGTTCAGTTTCCTAGTTCTGGATTCTCTGGTAAATTTAATCCTCAACACTTGATTTAGGTATCTGTTAAAAGTAGATACAGTAGTACAGCATTTGTGACTAAGTACATTAGTCTTCCCATACCAAGATACCATTTAAAATCAAGAAATTTTGAAAAAAGAGTTAAAGAAAATGTTACTATTCATCAAGGTAATTTAAGTTCCTCAAGTAACTATGAAACAGTTTCTGGGTACAGTGAGAGCATGTGCTCTCAGGCATTCACAAAGAATGAACTGCTTATCAAAATTACAACAGGTCACCTTTTTTCCATATTTTAAAGTACTGTGTAACTTACTTTTCCATTGTTCCAAAAAGCCACTTAGGTTCTTTATTAAATGGCATTTTCATGCCATGAAATCTTGCCATCTTCTCAGCTATTTCAGCAGATATGTCAGGTAAGCTTAGTTCTTCAGTACTTAGTTTCCTGCTCTGTAATAAAATTTAGTATTCTTAAAACACAATTAATCAATTACAAAATTGTTTAATTACAAACACTAGCATTAGTCTTTACATAGTATACTATAAAATACTTAGCATAGTACTTTAGCAATACATTTTTTTCAGCCCAAATGAACTAACAAAATTACCGTCTTTGGAAAAGCTGAGTTAGCCAGCCCAGCTTACTTGTGACTTGGTCAATTCTCTTCTAGTTCAAAACCTGGGGAATATCACATCTCACACTAAGAATATCTTCAAAGTAGATTGGGTATAAATACTTAAGAACATCAAAAGCATCTGCTCGTGTTGCTGTCACAGGGAAGTGTTACTCCATAGTTTCCAATGCTATGTTTGGTATCTAACAGACTTTATCTTCATTTATTAGTCTGCTACAGCTGAAGAGTTTTTAGATATCTCTCCCTGGCAAGAGCTATAATTGGGCTCTCCAACACCCACTATAACTGTATCAAATTACAGCTAGCTATTACTACATTTTGCCAAGTATTCCATTCCCACATCTCTGCTTTTGAGGGCAGTCCAGAGACCTTCTTGTCATGATCAATTAAAACAGTTACCAGCCCACTAACTAATCAGAAACTGGACTTACAGGAATAAATTCTTCCAGTCTCCCTTGTGGAAAGATTCCATACAACTTTGGGCCAAGAGCTCTCTCTGCAAGAATGGCAAACATAACACTTTCCAAAACCATGGCTTCTGCCCCCTACAAAAAAAAATAATTTAAAGCATTAGTTGGTGCTTGCACAGAAATGAACTTAGGTGTGCACAACAGCTAAACTGTCACAAAGTGAGAAATTCTAGGGTTAGCTTTAAAAAGAAGATGCAACATTTTACTAACCAAAATTTCTTGACTAATAACAACTCATAGTTAGCATGGGAGCAATACAAGTATTTTGCTTTCAAGTTTAAAGCTAGGGAGGAAACTTTATATTCCTTAACAGGTACTGTTGGTAGGCTAGGTCAAAGGAAAACTATGTAAAAACCAAAACACCCTCTCCTTCCTAACCTGTGAGAACTCTGCAAATTCATTTCCTGAGGGAGTTTATCCTACTGAAGCACAGCACAGGAACTATAAATATTATCCTTGGCTATTTTAACACACTTTGGAACACTGCCTTACAAAAAGACATTTTAACTACGCAAGTGAATGAAGTGGACAACTGAACTAGCCAGTTTTTCATTTAGAAGAATGACTTATGTGCTTAACAGAAACAAATCATTTTAGGTCTTCCTTTTTTTTCCCTTGAAGAGAGAGAATTTAAACTCCTGCTAAAGAGCATGTGCGTGTGAATAACCATTCTTCCTTTTCTACCTCCAAGCATACCTCAAGTTTCAATAACTTTTCTTCAAGGTTTTCCTTATATCAATAAACTCAGTCCATAACAATCGCAGACAGCTTTTTAATGTGAATGTTTAAAAATTAATAGAAATACAAAATAAGTTTAAAAAATACAGTTAAAAATCACTGAAGTATGGTTTTCTTGATGCTTAAGATTACCTGCAAGTAAACACAGAAGCCATAGTGTAAATCACTACTTGTAGCAATTATGTCAACCAGAATCTGGATTTACTCAAATCCTAGAGATCTGCTAAGCCTCTGCCTACATTTGAGCAACTCATTTTAAAGTCTGACCCATGACACTTAAAAGCCTAAGAATCAAGAGCACAAAATTAAGAAAGCTCTCAGACAGTTTGGACTATAGAGCCTTTTGCCTTACTGTAGTCACCGCAGTCTCACTCGTTCTATACAAGCTCCATTCAAGTATCAATGGAACTGCCTGGAGCATAAGTTACTTTTATTACTGGCCCACACCTCATTATTCTGGCATCTTCAAGAAATTCTAGCATTTCATATTGAAGTGTAGGAAAGACTCATGTAACTATGTTCCATAAAAAGTAAGAGAGTCACCAAGAATATAAATTGAGAGTTTATGATGATTTATATATGAATGCATTACATCCACGTCCTTCACTGTTTTTCCATCTTAACTCAAAGCAGAACTAATGCACCAAAAAATATGTACTTTTAATCATTTCACATGCCCTTGCCACCACAGATCTGAACTTCTCAGTTCAATTCTGAAGCCTAATGGAAAATATAAAAAATAAAAGGAAATTATATACTGGTTACTGAATGTCTACTCCATTATTAGCCAATATTGAACTTGTCTGTACTGGTACAACAGAACATTTTAAAAGTCTGATTACAGCAATCCTGTTGGCTGTTCCCATTAATATGCCAGTTCCTTGTTTTGAGATCTTAATGAAAGCCAAACTCATGATACTTGGATAACAGCAGGTGCCAAAGAAAAGAAACAATATCCTACACATAACCAAAAATACTCAGTTGTTCTTCATCTCTAAAAATATCCTATTAATATGATCCATTTTCCACAGAATAGGAGGAAAAATCTGGGATTTTCTCCTGGTTTCACCCTCTTAAGATTCCTTGAACCCACCTAGCTTGGTAACTTTATCCTAAGAAATTTTAAAGAAAATTTAAGATCCATCAACAAAAGTAAACTCCAGTTCACAAGCACAGCTTTTTTTCTATAGTCCTTCGCTTACAGATGAAAACCTGAAGTTATGTTTTATTAGTAGAGCTTAAAGGGGGCATATTTTTCACATACCACATGCCCTTTCTTCATTAAGGTGCCCCTTAATGCATCAAAATGACAATGAGTAGTGAAATTTCCAATTACTCAACAGTGCACTTCCAGTTTACTTCTGCCACATGTCTGCCTAGCCCTAGTCCTTTAAGACATGCTCAAAAATTTAGAACTTTCAGGTAATCCACAACTACATGATTACAAGTTTGTAAACTCGTGTCAGCTGTGTTAACAAAGATGGCTACATCCTTCCATGAAAGATCTACTTCAAGATTAAAAAGTACAGGCAAATATTATCTAAAAGCAGCCATACAAGAATATTCCAAGTTTGAATGCTCTGGGGCCTGACTCTTATAATAAAGTTTAGAGCACCAAAATAACTTCCTCTACTGTAACAGAATGGTCACTTGAGGATAAGTCCAGTGACAGCTGTGGAATAACACCATCTATGTATCTCAGGCACATAGAGTTCTCCTTCATAATACCTGATGGACCTTTCACCAAGTCTCACTCCATACACTATGGTCACGTATAAGCGTGCAAATAAACTACTAACAGACATTAGAAAATTCTATACAATACTTTGTATGGACACAATAAATCTATTGCTTTCAGTTCAATGCTCACCTGATGACTTTTATAAAGGACTACACATTGAAACTAAGTAAATTATGTATCTCAATGCCTTCAAATACTTTGCAATATACTTACACTGCCAAAACAACAATCTGTTGGTTTAAGCGCTGAAGCTCTCAATTTTATTAAGAGGTAACCATTAGCACTTGTATTTAAAACAAGCTGATTTGACCACTCATTTTTAAATGAATACTTAGAGCTCAATGTTGCATTTCAAACCTAAGAATTACAAACACTCTTTACAAGACTTTTCCTGTAATGGAAAAGAAAGATCAAAATGGCAATGAAAGATCAAAAGCCTTTCTATACTTCAGTTGGAACTGAAGCTTCTGCTTTATACTTGCTTCAACAAAAAGCTCACTAAAAATACATGAAATAGTAATTTTGAAGAAAATTACCTCTAACTGTAGCAAACCAAAGGTAAAACAGATAAAATCCCTGTTAAAAGACCTTATAACCCAACAGAAGGCTACGCCATCTCTAGTCACAGTTGTTGAACACCAGGCAGCTCTGAACAGCTACAATACTTTTGCTAGTGATCCAGAATTACTGAGAGGTTTTTCTTCTCCCCAAAGGATGACATTAACTCTTTTGATCAAACTTATCTACAATTTTTACCTAGATTCAAGAAAATTAACAAATCCATCCTGACAGGAATTCTTGAGTATGCTAATCCAACAGTGAAGTTCTAGCACTATGAGATCAATAGCAGAAAACAATAACCTACCAGCATAGAATCACTACTTTCAGGCAACAAACAAAGACAGTTCTGAAGTTCAAAGCCCTGCTTCCTGTACTGCAAAACTACTATGAGCTGCTGGCACCTGGGTGGGGCTTGTTTGGATTTTTATTTTTATATTTTTAGGAACTTTTTTTACTGGAACAGGGTGGGAGTGAAATCAAGCCACCTTCATTTTTCATCTCTGAAGAAAACTGAAGAATCAAACCAGTATATTTTTTCAGTTCAGTCTTGGTTCAACTGATCGAAGTTGTTCCAGTAAATTTAACTGGAAGTTCAACAAAACTTCAAAAGCAATAATTCAACAACAAAAATTTTAAAGCCAGTTTCAACTCACTAGAAAAAACGCAAATGGTTGAACTGTTTCAGATGACATTCCCAGAAGGCAGAAAATACAAGGGGAGAAAAGCAGCACTTATCAAACGAGTAAAATGTACTTCTCCCTAATCACTGCCAAAACCATTACAGAGCTGAAAAATGATAGTACATAACAAGCAAAGCATCTGGCTAACATGCTGCAAATGTTATCCCTTACTGAAAAAGTTGTGCCAGGGTAGAAATCTAAATTAACAAATTCTGTTCAGATGACTTTATGAAAAATTACACTCAGCTAAACATTACGCTGCATAAGTGGAAATGGTTCCAAATGCAAGAACTTTTAAGTTTGCAGAACACAGATGATCCAAGCACAATGCTAATGAGAAACACTTCATATTCAAGAGGAAGTTCTCTCCAGCTCCATATACTTTCCTCAGAAGAGTTTATGAATGTATTATAAAATAGGGATTAGGTAAAGCAGAGTACTGATCTTCCTCTATTGAAGAAAGAAGAGCCTAGTACTAGAAACAGCAGTACTGATACCAATGTTAGAAGTGGTATGAAACCATTTAGGGTAAAATTGTTTCTTGTTAATGTGGGATGCTTAAATATTTCCAAACTATGTGCAGGCACTCACATTATGTTACTTCTATGAGCAAATAGATTTCTTTTCTTCATTACTGTTTACAGTTTTTAGAAACAGAGCCCAGACACCAGGTGGATTAACTACTGGTTTAGAAGAAGCAGGATCACCACATTCCTCTATCACCTGTAAAATTCTGTGAAATAAGTAAATTTAATTACTCACTTGCAAGTCATTTTCCTTCTGTGACTGTACAGATTCTCCTTTATTACAGGACCTCTATGAATGAGAAAAAGCAAGCACAATGAGAAGATGAAATTTAGTAAGATTAACCTGCAACCACCAGAACAAAGGGAGTAGAAGTACCAGCTACAATTAACTAGATGTTTCACTGTCTTGATCTGTGACAGCTACAGCACTAGTATATCCATCTGATCTCTGACCACCACACTATTTCAACAATTCCAAAATCTTTCAAAAGGATGTGCCACTGAGATCAAGCCACTCCTGTAAATAGCCTGAGAGCTGATTAAGGCGTTCTTGTTTCCCAGTATTTCAAAACAAGATTTCAATGTATCATAAGCTTAGATGAACATTTTTAATTAAGAGAAAATTAAGTTCCTCTGCATTACATCTGGGATGATGATATTCTTGTACCTAAAGCACTTAAGAGATGCATTACAGAGATTACATAAAAGCCTTAGAAGGACTATTAGAAAAGGCATATTATGAAGCTTGCAAAGCACTTGCTTTTTTCTATTACCTTATTTTCCAGATTTCTTGTGACTAGAATTTCCTTATTTACAGTATGCTGTCTAGTCTACATGTAAGATGTGCCACTGGCCATGCAAATCCAAGATTTTTCTTCAAATGAACAGCCCATGTAAACTAAAGATGTCTCAGTAAGAACTGCAGTATACTAGCAAATCTTTAACAAATTCCATACATAATGTATTGTGCTAGGAATGTTAACAGTCATTCTAAAGCAGTCTCAGAGTATCAAACCATACCCTCAGCAACTGAACCCTCAGTGGCACATGCTTTTAATACAGCTGCACACTTAAAATTCAAGATGTAATAAAAAGCTTGTCCTTTAAAGGGCTTGAAGGTAAGGAGAAGAGAAAGCAAATATTTGCTTAGAATTAGCGACAGTTTGTGGCTGCTATTTATGTTGCAACTCCACCGTTGACTGTTTAAACCAGACTAGCTTTAGAGGCCCATAAAGGCAGCCTGCATCTCCACCTTCTGAACAAAAACATTTGATTTATAGAACCATGTGCATACCTTTCTGTTCCAAAGCTCTAACATGTCCAAAACAAGGGTGGAAATATGAACTTAATGGAATACAGTTAAGCAACACCAGCTGCCTTAAGTACAATACAACAAGCTAATGATTTACACAAGCTATGCAGTTACAGTATTTCAGAAGCTATAGAAGAAGTATAGTTAACATGAATCGATGGTCTTTCAGCAAGTACTTCCCATACCACTAGGATATAAGTTTAAAACAAGACAATATGAAAACTACTAGTAGTTTATATTCCTTTCAAGGAAATTAATAAAGTCAAAACATATTCACTAAAGCTAAATGCATAACTACTCAATGGTATTAAAGTCATTTACAGAGTGCTTCTCTGAACAAGCATGTCCTACATCAATACCACTCTTGCATCTTACAGATTTTTCTTGAACAGTCAGAAAGTTACTCACCATCCAGGAGTCTTTCCTGATTAATGGTGCTCTCAGAATGGTTCAGTTCATCAGAAGGTAAGCAGATTAGGCTTTTCCCTAGAACCTGAACTGGCATCCACTTTCCAGAAGTCATACTGTATAAAGAGCTAGCCAGTTCTAAGAGTCCACCTCAAATTAGCGTTGGAGATAGCCTAATGGCATCTACTGTGCCATTAGAAAGAGACAATTAGGGATATGTACTGCAGAGTCATCAGAAAAGGAGACTTCTGCGTCATCCCTTCCTCTTTTCTGTTCCCTCAGCATGGAGCATTAGTGTCCAGAGGAGAATGAATACAAAATAGTTTGTAAGTAACTTGCAAATATGAATGGGAGCTTGGAGAGGATCAGTCTTCACAAGTGGCCATGTACTCAGCCTACATTTAGGAGTCTCCAGTACACGTAGTCAAGGAGAATGAAGTAAGCAGGATGCAATTTTATGTAACAGACATTTAAGAGTTAAACAGATGTGAAAGTGGTAAGATTTATTTGTTTTCTGACTGCACAATCATCTATGAGAACAGTGGTTCAAAATGAAAGTTCTCATACCATGAGGTAATTTGATCTACATATTTCGCACATGTTCTGGTCTAAACCAATCAAAACTCCAGTTTTCCCATAAACTCTAATGGCTCGCTCCAATTTATGTCTGATTTTGGGACTTAAATTACCCAAACAAGAGAACAACTGAATAATTCCTGAAGGTTTTTAACCACTCACTCTATATGGAAGTGATAACTAGAAATGGATACGTGTTCTACATCTTTAACATTTCTTTTAACGGTTCAGTGCTTTCTTTATTGTGGGAAGGTTTACTCTCAAAGCAGACCGAGAAAGCTCTCTACAATTTTAGTAAGGGAGGACAGCTATATGCACAGAGACAACAGAAGTTAGAGTCTACTTTGTCATCATGTAAATTGGTTCTAAGACAGGAAGTTTCAGGTATAAGGAAATCCTAGAATGGGAGACGTTCCACACTATCTGATCTGTGATCAGAAGATGACCAGATAGTGTTTATACATCTGGGAGCTTGACGCAGAAAATCACGTTTTTCATCATTTTCTCCCTAATGTTCCAAATTTATTTGTCTTGTAGCTGGCAGATGAGATGCACAATGACACTTGGCAGGGAATTCTGTGTAGAGGAGGAACTTGCAATTTCCACCCCCCCCCCCCAAGTATACCTTAGCTCTGCCCAAAAATTTAAATCTTACATTGTAACTCCAGTTTTCTGAGTTTACTCAGCTTTAGTAGTTTTCAAGATTTCAAAACACTGCAATACTTTGCTTTAGACAAATCCCAAGGAATTCAAATCCAAAGGAATTACAACATTACAAGTAACTGCCCAAGACATTAGAGGCAACCTATGCAGGGGAAACTTTTCTTAAAAGTTTCTTAACTTCAAGGTATGAGAATAAAGTTTTAGATTCAGGAATAACTACTCCTTCTAATAATCTGTTGTTGATCACCGATTCCTGCGAGACCTGAAGGAACTGATACTAATTTGCTCAAGTCCTAAAAGGTAGCATGCAAAGAAGAATTCCCAGTTGAAGCCCTAAAAAAGCCACAGAGACATCTCTAATCCTCTTCATTGCAAGTTACCATTCTCTTATGAGGGAGCAGAGGAAAGGAAGGGGCAGTACTTCGATATATTGTTATTTCTGTAAACATTCAGATGCACAGACAGTAGCTGGTGCTACTTAAGCCTTATTTTTAAACAATGAAATCCAGTACTAAAGAAAACGAAAGCTGTAGAGAATGCTCCAACTTCAGAGATCTCATACTATACCGTGAATCGTGTCTGTCACCTGGAAACCAGAGTGCTCTAGGCACGATCGCATGGGCAAGCCTGCAGCAGAGAACACATGCATATACAACTAAAGTGGTACATTACCCCCAGAATACCCTTAACTCCACCCAACACAAATATATCCCCGTAAGAGGTGCTTGGTTTCTTTCAAGCCGTCTGCCAGTGCCAGGGATTTGTAGTTACTCCATGCTACAAACAGACATGGACACCAACAACCACAGAAGACGTTGATAATTACAGTTACACAGCAGTCTGCATTTTATTTAGTTACAAAAAATAAAAGGCAGCAAGGCAGGTATGGAAAAAGATTTACCACAGAACTGTGGCAACCATTTTACTTATTTTGCATCTGCTCACATAGAAGTTGAGAGACCAGAGAGGAACATCAGGTATACTGGTTTGTTTTTTCCTCATTTATATGCAAGATTTTGTTTTGGCTTTTGCAAAGTAACAGAGCCCCACTGAATCAGAGTTCAAGGTTCTTTTGACATGTGTAAAATGATGGGAATCAATCACCAAGTTACCTTTTGATAGGTGAACTTCAAAAAAATTCACCTTAATTTGAATTTTTTTTTTTTGTTGATGCTCACTTATATTGAAATCATATCAGCATTTCTAAGATTTGGGAAGTTTTGGTTGTTCTGATTTTAAGCAGAAACACTACAGTGACCTGCATATGAAATCCAATCTTAGTCTGGACATTAAATGCCACATTGTTGAAGAACCTTTTGTTTCAGTTGTTTTAACACTGACATAGCCAACAGTTAAAGACATTTTGTCATGAGGATGTTTTATTTTCAATGCTCCCCTTGAAATTTAGCAACTAAGCTGGAGCAAGAATAAGTGAAGCAGAGTAAGACATCTCCCTTTTTTCCAATGTAGAACATATCTGCATTGTGCCTCAAACATTTGAGTTTTAATGTGGTTAGTACTTTAACCTGTCACAAGCACAAATACTTGTCTTTAAAAAAAAAATGTTCTGCTCAAGGATATACTCAAGAGAAGTCCTTGATTTTTAAACATCCATGCCAGTGCGACCATTCATAATAATGGCCAAGCCAGTTCAGTTCAATCTCCCCCCAACTCCCCCCAAAACAGTCATGCACACAAAAAATTGGCTTAAACATATCAGCTATGACAGAGGAAGGCACAAAGCCTTCCCTGTGAGGCAGCTTTAGCCAGCTGGCATGGTTTATATTGGATGAGTTTCATGTACTGACATTTGTGTCTTCCAAGATTCATAATAAGCAAACTGGGGCTATTTTCAAACTGCAAAAAATGTTCCTTTAAAAGGTGGCTCAAAGAATTATGGTACCAGTATCATTCATTTTTAAGTTAGTATTGTGTATCTATTTTTCACTTCTATTAAAACTTTTAAGTTAAACTTTTCTTCTGTACATACAACAATTTGGTACAAATTGCTATAGATCTATAGTATTTACAGTAAAGGAATAAGAAGAGCTGATATTATCACTGTTTTGTGTTCCAATTTCAACAGAAAGTAAAATGGACAAGACTTAAAACATGCTACAAAGGCTCAAGCAAACAAGTGGTAACTACTAATACCCAGTGGCAGTTACAATTAAGTCATTGAGAATTGTTATGATTTTAGCAAAAGGTCTCAAAACTCAACTAACTTAAGCAGTGTCCCTTAACTTCTATAGGGCTCTAAACTTAAGCAACATTACTAAAAAATATCAAATTACTCCCTCGTAACAGGCTTGTCATAAGATTCTGCTTACGCCACCCAGAAATTCATAAGAGTCCTAAGTGAGGTTTTCAAAATACCCCAATAAAACAGTTTGCTTATATTTTAACTTGCATTTAAGGTAAAGGGGCTGGAAGAGACAAATGTTTGTCGACAAAAATTGTGAACCTCAATGCAATCTGAAAGTTTTACCTTGGGACTTTCTCTGCTTACTTAACCTTTAGTGAACTGCACCAACAAGAGCAGTCAATTTCACTGCCACTACGGAAATAAAGGAAGTTAGACATCTCAAAAGATCCTTCAACACCAAGAGTAGAAAGGTTAGAAAGTTATGAACACACTTTCAATTTTCAAACCAAATTAGTTCTGATTTTAGAGCCCAAAATTTTATTTTGATTTATTCAGTGGATAGGGGCACAGGAAAGGCAAGTTAAACCCTGAGTGAAGAGGAGGGCAACCAAATTCTAGAGTCTACTTTTCCTTTGAAATATAAGGGAAAGGCCACATTTCTTCACAGCTCTTGGGCAACAGAAGTTCTACCACTACAGAAGTTTTACAGCCCATGTTCCTACTCAAGCCTTCTACAAATTAAGTCAGTACTACATTTAAAGCCATTAATTCTGAAAAAAAGTTGTTAGCATCAACCCTAGAAGTCATTTTGAAAACAAAGTTTCTCACCACCATTTTTTTCACATTGCTTTTGGTTTCTCTTAAACTAAAGGAAAGACTGTTTCAGCTTGAATTAATGAACTTCTACACACTTTTATTCAACAGTTTAACTTTCCCAACACACATACAGTGGTGTAGCCAAGTGTTTTATGCTATTTCAAACCACTGGAATCTTATATGTATTGCTGGTAAAGTTTGTTACCATGGGAAAGTTAATACCTCACATAGTATAACAAAAGAACACTTTAAAGCCAGTTAAGTGACAGTATCCAATGAGATTTAATAGTAGGTTTGGTCAAGGCAGCAGGAATAATGGGCTGAAATTTCAGGAACAGTCAATCTCCTGCAGATATTGGATAAATTACTCAAAGCAAGTGACTGAGTACTGGAAAATATCAAATTAATGGATAAAACCAGACCCTGTAAGTAAAATAGAAAAAATTGCCAACATCCGAATGTAATTTTATGAAGCTGCAATTTTTCATATGGTTAAACACTTATTATTTATTTACAATATAATCAAGTGTCTAGCAGAGATGGATAAGAGATTTGCTGCATAGTCCTACCGTAACTGCTTGAAAGCTTTGGAAGAGATCACCTTTACAAAATATTCTTGATTTTAAACCTTACAATTTGAAACAGATTTGCCAACCACTTCTCTTAAGGTTTGACAAATTTCGATGCTATTTACATTTTACTAACCAAATAAAAGAAAAGTAACATTAGAAGAGTGCGACAAACATTCGGTTAAGCTTCTATGCCAGCTACAAGGCATATCACACATTTAGAAAAGCGTGTTTTGGAATGACGTGGCTGCTAACACTGTAGATCAAGTTTTCCAGCAACACAATTACCCTTGAGATCTCTAATAAAATGCTTGAGCACTGTACAAGTTTGACAAAACCTTCAACTTTTATCTCCAAGATTCATAAATGCTACCAAGATTAAGATTAAGTGGTTGTCTCTTACAATCTTGCTAGTTATGCCAAAATCCTACATACTGTACAGAAGCAAACTTTAATAACTTCTGAAACACCACAGTCCAAACTTAACACCATAAACAAAACATTACTGATCAAACAGACAGCAAATAAGCCTTCAGCTGATACGCGCCAGTCAGGATCTGTATAGAAAGCGGTGTAAGTTCTAGACAGTAACAATGAAAACTGCTTTAAGCTAGCCGTCTACCCAACTACCACTAAAACACACTCCCAAAAGGATAAAGCAGCACACACTTGCAGTGTGTCACAAATGAAGATCTCCAAACGTATCACAATTAAGCTACAGAAACCCTCCCACTCCCAAATCACTCTACTTACTCACCATCTGCAGGATTGCACCATATAAGCGCAGGAGAACTTTCCGTGGTTCATCTGCAACTGTCTCAATGGTATCAGGTAGTGAGCACTGAAACAGCATGTTGCTGAGGCCACCTCTATCAAGAGAAAGGAAAGTTTATCAGCTAACTTGGAATAAGCACACGTTTTGGTTTTCTACATACTAGAACCGCACTAATCCTCCTTTTAGTATGATTAACTGATCTCCTCTAACACAAGAAAACAATTTTCCAACAGTACCAATAACTCATGACATATAAGGCTTCCATGAAAAGATCAGCAGCTTCATGCTTCTTAATGCATACTTCACCATCAAGATCTATAGTTCCAATTTACAGCTCAAGCTATGAACAAATTGATGTAAAAAGCAACAGGCAACTAAGACAGGATGTAGGGTTCTCAATTTATTTTCAGGACTTCTAGAAAGTGATGCTGGAGTCTTGTCAGATGTACTTGGTTGCACAAACAAGCAAGAAGACAGCAGAATAAGCTTAAGCAGTGAGCATAAAACCCTAAATTTGAATTAAGAGCTGGTATCACCATGATGGCAGCTACAAAGATTAGCTACCAAGATTTAACCTGAATACCTGTGCTACCACATCACTGATCAAAGTTGTACTTTGGCTATCATTCTTAGGGACTCATTTTCAATTTTGAAGTGTAGAATTAAAGCAGTTCTTTAAGACAAACTAGGGAGCCCTGTGCTTCAATCATTCAGGGATTATACCAGCATGCTGGCTTTCCATATGACTGTTTTACAACAGTGTTTTTACAGGAAAGAGTGACAGCATTTGTCTTCTACAGGTTTATCAAGCTAGATAGATACTAGGTTAGAGAAGCTAAGTTTCTTGATTTCTAGTAGTCCACTAAGAACACCAGTCTACTCAACCCACATTTTCCTTACTACATTGTCTTTCTGCATCTTCATTACCAATATGTTCATTAAGAAGTTTTCAAATTTCCCTTCTGCAATTACACAGGGGGAGAGTACTGAAACTTCTGGTTTACTTGCAAACCAGCAATGTAAATCAGCTTTACTGAAAAAAAAACCACCTGTCTGTCCCACCATTAAAGAACGAACTTTCAAAACCAGATATAATCCAAATATAGTAGCTAGCAGTAAAGGTATGAGGTAGCACATGTTTTAAAAGTAAGTAATTTTACTTGCAGCATGCTACATAACTTACTGCAGTAACTCTAGAATTTAAATAGTAGTACGTCTGTCATGTTGTGATTTCCTTCACAAAGTGATGGCATTTTTCATAACACCCAAAACATAAGTATTTAATATTACCTTGCAGTGAGCTTTGATTCCAGGAATCCATGGCAGATCCAAAATGCAGTGGCTAAAATGCAGTTTAGTCTTAACCTGACACTCCTCTCAAAGCTTTTTCAAATAATTTTCTGGGTTCAAAGTAGTGGAGAAGTAGTAAAGACTTTCTGGAGAAAAAGGCTACCAAGAAGTAGACAACCTGTATGTATTTACTGGGAGATGATATAGAGAAGGGCCGGCCTACACACCCAAAGTCAACAATTAAGAAGGAAAAAAGAAATCTTAAGAAACGGGGTAAAATAGCAGCTGCACAATACACTCAAGAAAGAAGACAAAAGAACCAGGTGACTTGGCATGCATCCAAAAAAGGATGTTTAGAGACAAGAGATATGAAGTAACTTTGAACCATGAAGGTGAACAGGTAGGAAAAACAGACAGATGGAAAGGATATCAAACAGAGCAAAGCCAGACTATTCAGAGGCAATCAGAACACTGGTTCTGATTTCCAGCTGATTTCTGACAGCAGCTACATTTCTGGCTTCATTTAAACAGCGCTAAACAGGTTTTGAAAAACATTTGCCACTTTTTCTAAGCCCCTGATGTAGACTTCCATGAAAGCATCAATACTTAAATAGAAGAACTAAACACTCTGAAACCCCCTTTACAAAAAATACCAGACTAGAGCTCAAAATCCTGTACAAACAGCTATGTTACTCAAAAACATGCTCAGCCTGAATACAATGCATGAAAGCCCAGAAACTCTTCTTTTTTATATCTCTCCAACCAAACATGAGTGTCTTACTGAGGCTGAACACCATTAAACAGAAGCTTCACTATAGTTTTATGCACTTAGGACTTCAAAAGTTCTCTCTAATCAAGGAAATCCATATGGGACTCTAATAAAAGGTACTGTTCTCCTGAAAGGCCAATAGACTCAGCAGCTTGTCCAAGGGTCAAAAGGGTGTATCTCACCCTCATACGGATAAAGCTCCCAGTTAGTCTACTGCTAGAAATTAAATGTAAGCCCTTCCAAAAGGGTCACCTATTTTCAAAGCTTCCCAGAGCCTTCTCCAAATCACAGCCACAGCAGTTAAATGTGGTTACATACTTGCATTCTGATTAGATGAGAATCTATTTGCTCTCAGACAATAAGGACTGTACCCCTTCATCCTATGATACCAAGTATCTACAGCTGTTTATGAATTTGCACTAATGCAGTCAAACTGACAATACTGACACAGTGGAGAATGCACACCAAGTGCTTGACTTTTGTAAGACTAGAATCAAACCAATATGATGCTCAATTCTCCATAGATAAGTGTGATGAAGATACTTTTGCCAAAACAAATGCATCTGCTAATTAGCATGGTTTTACAGTCTTAGATTTCAGCCCATCCTCTCTTCCTCCCAATTCAGAAACCATCAAGCCATTTTGAAGTGGTGTCTCAGAGGGGAAGTTTCCAAGAAATACAAGAATAACTGTGCTAAAATCTAAGGCTTTAGAAAATAAGTACCGAAGCCAGCAGTACACACTAATAAGGATGAAAACAGAATTAAGCACCAAATTACAGACATTATCAGACTAGTCTACTGTCTAGGAACAGTATCAGTCTTCTAAAAATTCTCTCCCTTTATAAACTTATTATGACCATGTCAAGCAAGGAGAAATGATCTAAAAATAAAAATACTATCTGCGCTGGCTTTCAATAAGTTGGTCATTGTTAATAAGGCTTTAAAAATACATCTAGAAATAAGCACAATGGGGTTTGATTATGCTTTTATATATCAGAGCTTTGACAACAGTTTATGCTCTGTTGGCTAACTGGAGGTAGATTTGCATGTATTTTGTGTACCAACAAAAGTAGAAACATTAGGAAAACAAACTCGGTACTCAAGGGGAGAAACCAACAACCATATCACAGAATCACAGAATGGTCAGGATGGGAAGGGACCTCTGAAGATCATCTAGTCCAACCCCCCTGCCAGAGCAGGTCTACCTACTCTGCACAGGATGGCATCCAGGCAGGTTCTGAATGTCTCCAGAGTAGGAGGCTCCATAACCTCTCTGGGCAGCCTGTTCCAGCACTCTGCCACCCTCAAAGAGGTCCCTCCTGATGTTTATGCTTCCTATGCTCAAGTTTGTGCCCGTTACCTCTTGTCCTATCACTGGGCACAGCTGAAAAAAGACTGTTCCCATCCTCTTGGCACCCTCCCTTTAAGTATTTATAAGCATTGGTAAGATCAATTTATATTATCTTTGAATAATATATCCTTTAAAACTGTATGTGACTTTACATTTGATCAGGTAGAATGATCAAGCACTAAGACACTAGACAAGCAGTTTGTAAAAATGAAATTCTGAACTAACACGGGTTTAGCTAGCATACGGGACTGATACAAAAAACAGACGATTTAATTCCACAAAGGGGGCAAGGATCTCAAACACATTACATACAGCTTCTAGAACAACACCAATTTACATATTTCTGCTGCCAAAAAATCAGTCTCCGGCAAGCTGCCAGTGTGCTGAGTCACAAACACTTGTTACTATATATGCTTAAAGATGACTCACTCATCGATACACCGCATCTACCTACTAACCTCTGAATTTCAGAACGGTCAGGGCCCCACCAAAAAAGGCACTTTTTCCTCAGGAGGGAGGCTCCATACTCGGTGCAGCGGTTTCTACCAGCTCCATCACTTTTACCCTCAAGGCCCAGGCCCCTCCCCCAGCTCAGGGCCGAGGCGGCGCCGCCGTCGCGCCGCAGCACCAGCCACCTCGCACCACCGCTCTCCCGGGCGGCGGGGGAGGGGAGAATTGACGCAATGAGCCCAGGGCCTCCTACCTCCCTCCGGGCAAGCCTCCCTGCGCCCAGGC
>NW_009649309.1:1358540-1372549 GCF_000708025.1 Charadrius vociferus
AAAAGCTGGGGGGGTTCCGGCCCGCAGCGGGGCCTCAGCCGGGGTGAGGGGCTGAGCCGGAGGTGAGCATCGAAGGCTGAGGGAGGGAGCTGGCCGGGGCGGGGCCTGGGTCACCTCGCAGCGTGCTGTGCGGTGGAGCCGTCCTCGTTGTGTCTTTGGTTATGGGGCGTTTAATTGAGCTGGTGCTCCCTGAGGGCTGGCGGTGCCAAGGCTTGGTAAGGTGCCGGTGTCATTCACTCCCGTGACTTGCCACGAAAGCACATGGGGAATCTCTGTGCTGTACAAAGTGGATTACCGCAATCAGGAATATGTTTATTTAAACTCTGCTTCTTACGGGAAGTTACTGAGTTAGTTATCCTGTGTGAAGGCTGACTCATGCCTATATTGTAAACTGGTCTCTCTTGGCTCAAGAGAAAATGATATGTAAGCTACAAGAAGAAAAATAATTTCCACATGCAGTGCTTCAAAATTGAGTTTCTTTGTTAGTTTTGGCGGTGGAAAGACATTCTGTTACAGAAACGTCAGCGCCTGCCTTCTGGTCCTTCACAGCACATGCAGTGTGTCGGAGCCGTGATGTCACAGCCAGCTGGAAGGAGCTGCAGCTTTCCTGGCCCTCGTGTAGCCGCAGGGGATGAGAGTGTTGCCTAATATGTTATATCGCCTTGTCGTAAATGAGCAGTAAAAGAATAAATCACCTTTAAGCTTTGAACTACCCTGATTTTTTTCAACCTTTGGCTGTTCTCCCTTGATGGTCTTTTACTGTATATAAGTCAGCTCTTTAAATAATAGTTGCCATTATTGTGGAGATCATTGTTAAAGTTTGGGATTGCTGGTTTGCAAGGGACTTCCTGATGTGCTCATTCCCTCATCCCTCCCCAAACTATTTCACTGCATGGGCTCCTCCATTTTGTCTGCACGCTTCACTTTTTGGCACTCCAGTGCTGGAATCCCCCATAAAGCCCAGGGACTTTCTGAGAAGTGGCAGGAAAGCTCCAGAACTGGCTTCAGAACTGCTTTGTGCTGGCAAAGCAGCTTCAGCACAACCAAAACTCATGGCTGAGGCATACCAGACCCTCTTTAGAGGAAGAGTGATACATGGGTTAGGGATGCCAAACTGGAACAGAAGAGACATGATTCTCTTTTCTCCCCTTTGTGCCTCAGCTCTTCATTTATGAAATAAAATCCTTTAATCTGAGCACAGATTAGGATGCTGGAAAGGGGACATGCAGTGGCTGCTGGAGATAGCAACACAGGGCTGTGGAGAAGCTCTTTCTTTTGCAGGTCCCTGCTGAAGCACCTGACAACATCACTGATGTTGAATAGCTAAATACCAAAAAACAGTTCTACAGATGGAAGGCTCATTCTGCAACAAACGTTGATGATGTCTCTGCATGTGGGAAGAAGTGGTGAAAATACCAGAAAACAGCCTTTCAAACTGGCCATTCTGTTTCCACATGCTCAAGTATCACACTGCTTTGTCATAGCATGGGTAACAGGACATTATTTTTCCTAATTAGAGTTGACAGATTTTTTTATAGATTCCTATTAGTGTGGAAAGAGAAGGCAGAAAAGTCAGAGAAATAAAAAAAATATTTTTTCTGGGTAGAGAGAATTTTATCCAATTTTACTAGACAAGAAAACTCCAACTTGTTGATACCAGCCATTTCACTGACATTTGTTCATACCGAGTCATAAGCTTTGCTTCAAAACCTCAAATAATCGCTTTCAAAGCCTTGGAGAATTCACAAGGAGATAGGAAAAATTATGGCTCTATTTGTTTTATATCCTTTTGATTACAACACACCCTTAGTGTCAGTCTATCTTGGGTTTCAGTCCTGTAATGACTTCTGGTTTGATAAGTATCCTGGATCCATATGAAGCCCGTGCACATATTTCCTTTAGACATTTGTTCCGCTCACTACATCATCTGTTGTTTTAACACTTTATTAGCAGTTAGTAACTCATTGTAATTTATTGTGGCGTTTACAAAAAGGGTGTAACTCACTTGAAAACTGTTCAGAATGTTTTACAACAAATGTGATCTATCTTCTGGGGAACCACAAGTGTGTACAGTGCAATAAAGGCGAGAACAAAGCAGTAGAGGAACTCATGATAGAAATAAAGGTGCGTAATCATAAGGGGTTGCAAGTTTAGTTATGAAGGCATATCAACATGTTACTTGCCAAAATTATTTTTGTTTCATTATTCCCAGAAAATAAATGTTGGTTAGGGAATTCATTATTGGTTAAGCTGACTTTTGTCTTTAAACTGTGGGTAATAGTTCTTTCAGCCATGTTATCCCACTGTTGTGCATTTCAAGTGTGGTTGATTTGAGTGGGCAGGAAGCCACGTGGCAGCAGTGGCGTGAACTTGGTCTTATTGAAAGCCTAGGCAGCAATGCCAGAGATGAACGGTCTGAAGGCATGATGCCAAACCCAGTAGACTGTATGGAAAGACAGGTACTAGTTTCACTAAATATGAAAATAAATAATTTTCTGCTCTTACCCAACAACTTCCCCTGTTTGACTCAAAGCACACAGGAGGAGCGATGTACGAGAAATTTATACTGCTCTTCTTCATGGACTATATTTTAAATGGATAAACAGAGAGGGAGGTTCTCATTCTAGAGCTACTAAGATGATACTTTTCATAAGTTTTAAGTCCACATTCAAAGAAAACAACCAGAAAAAAGAAAACAATCCTATTTTTTCTACTTGTACGTGTGATATTTTTTCTGCTCCTAAGGAGGAATCTATTACACTTAGATAATGCATATAGTCAAATTCAACAAAACTAAGGCTTCTGCTAACATGAGAATATATTGAAACCTAGAAGGCATCGGAAAAAAACTCAAAGTAGGGAATTAAGTACTGAATTACTGGCTCAAACACTCCAAGACTGAACAGTTAAAATACTGGACTTAGACTTGATTGTCTTCTCAGCAGCATCTGACCCCTGTTTCCGTTTCTTGTGCACTAGAAGCACCTTCTTGTTAAGTAACAATGCAATATCCTACCCAATAGTTGAGTCAATCAACCAGCCATTGTCTTAAGTAACAGAAAGAGGCAAATGTGTCTTCGTGTTCCTGATGTCAGGTTTTACACCATAGCAACCAAGCTGCATTAGCATACTTTGTTTGTAGATAGCAGACAGGGGTTCTGTATCTATGTTCAATTTCTGATTCCATCTAGTAGGTTAATCTACTGTAGCATCTAATAAGTGAGACCCATTAAGAGAATAATTCTTCAGCTGCCTGTATCCCCTGGATAACCTAGCTTTAAAGCCTGTGAAGGAAGTAATGGAGAGATAAGTAGGGTGAGGGCACAGACAAAACACACAGTGACTAATTATGCTGTAAGCAAGGTACAATCTGGACCAAGATTCCCTCTTCTGGGGTGAGCAGAGGCTTGAGAGTTTGTATGACCTCTGCTGTCGGTATGGAAGGAGACAAAAGTACTCATCACAGAAATCTCCTTCCCCCCAGACAGTAAAAAACAACTTTTCTTCTCTGTAATTTACTTTTCCCTCACCCCCATACTATGACCATGTTATCTATTACTTCAATGGTGGAACAGAATATAACGCTCAGACAGTCCACTGCTTCCTTTGAAGTAATGGAGATACTCCTTCACAAAGTCTTGATGGAAATTTCTACTTTTCACTAGTTCTGAATGCAGTCTTAATCACATATGCAATCAGGAGAGGGTGTATGTCTCTTTTCTATGACAGTATAACATGAACTATTTGAACTAATAGTTTTTCCCAGTTTTCTGTAATACTTGTATATCTGCAGCAAAGGGAATTGCAGTTGGATTGACGTATGATTTTATTCACTCCAATTGCATTGGTGCAGTAGAAATTGCTTATTGCTCACAAAAGAGCTAAGTCTGGAATTCTGACTCATAAAATGCTTCATTTTCTTTCCCAAGTCATTGTCGCTATTATACCAAGCAGCAGCAGATTTTACTGGCAAGATCAAAGCCAGCTAAGGCTGGATCTGCAACATGGCACAGAGAATGACACTTTTGTAGAAGGATGCAGGTACTTATTTCAGCTGAAAAGCTTGCAGGCTTCTTAATAGCAGTTGTCAATAAACATTCTTTATGGAGCAGTAGCAAGTTGCTGTTGAGTTTGTGAGTCCTATTTCTGAAACTACGCTGAGGCTGGAGACTTTGACATGGGAACTGTGCAGTCGTTGCAAGTGTGGGTGAGAGTTCAGGGATAAGAATTGAGTCCTTCAGCCTCTTGGCTCACCGCCTCAGCATACTGCTCACGGGGGAGCATTTTGAGATAGCAAAATACCTTCAGCCCAGTTCTGCATTCAAGTTGCACTTGGAGCAGAGAGCCTGCTTGCATTTTTCGACTGCTTGGATGTACATCTGGTAAGACCCCTGATGAATTGTAAACAATTACTAAGGCTGCTGTTTCTTATTCCCTGCATCAATGCCAAAAAAATGCTCCTCTGAAAGCCAGGGATTTTGAAGGTTTGAAGTTGTGTTAGTCACCTAGGCAAGATGTAGCTGCAAGAGAGAGGCTGCACAGCTGTCCCCCCTTCCTCTTCCTCAGTGATAGGGAGGGTAGTGGGATCGTGGCAGAAAACATTCTCCTAGATCTGTGTCTTGAGCAACAATACCATGTGAAAAAACAGACAATAAGCAGCCTAGGGAGAACAGGGGAGCAGAATATTTCAACCAAAGTCACCTTTGCTCATCCCTTATGAAGAGAATTTGCAATGTCTTCTGTCCTTTGACCCTAAGAGAGAGGATTTCAGGACTGAATTTGAGATGGTCATAGGTTGTTTCATTTTTTCTGTGGTTTTTTTGGTTTCCAGCACAAAATACCAGCAAAAAAATGAGGTGCAACGTTGGCCCCCTGCCAGAGCACTCAGGGTTAACAAGGGCTAGAGATGAGGGATTTACCCTAGGCACCGACTTGGTATTTGTATGTCTCCTGTGAATGCAAGGGAAGTGTTACACCAGAAAGCACCCCTACTGAAAGGATAATATTCTCATTCATTTGCTATGTTGGTCTAAGATAACCACAAAGACCCAGAACTTGTACAGTGCCAGGTATTCCAAAGAGTACGCTAAGATAACATTACCTGGCTCAAGTCCCAGACAATGACTTTTCTTGGAGTCAGACTGACCAAGCCTTTATTATATTACAAGATACTTAATTTTTTACACTGTACCAATTTAATCTCATTGAAGAAACCCAGCTGGGGAGCTTTCTCAGGACCTCAGAGAGATTTAAAAATCCAGTAGAAATTAGCTAAATATTGTTTTCTTTCTTTTAAAAGCTCCAGCTTTGAAACTCCTGGTTGTACAGAGTACTTTGGTACAGTAACAGCTTCAGATGTAGCTGCAACCCACAGAACAATACACCATGAGGTGAGTATCACTTTTAATACAGTCCCAGTTTAGTAATCTCTCCCATGAGTTCAGGCACTTGGACATCTGTTTTACTTTTGGACAACCGTCAAACTCTTCTGCAAACCTATCCCAGCTCTGCCCAATCCCCAGCAGAGTTCAAGAGTGCAGCCATGCAGGCTTTGTCAAACCAGATTCTTGAAGCAACCTCCCCTCCCAGCCTGGGGACCATGCAGAAATCCCCTCGCAAGGGATTCGTCCCAAGCTATGCTCAAAGAAGAAAACAGTTGCTATAGTAACAAGTTCTCTACCTGCACTGAGCTGGCTCTCTCTTCCCTCTTAATCTTCTCTGGTTTTATTAGTTCTGGTTGAGAAGCAGCTTGTCAGGTCAGGGCTGCACTTGGTTCTGCAGGCTGGAGCAGCTTGTTGAAGGCACCGGCAGGTCCTCCCCCATCAGGTGGTCCTTGCTTGCTCGCTTCACCTGCTGGAGGATGTCCTGCATGAGGGTTGGCACCGCTGTTTTGTGACAGAGCCACCCACGCCGTGGAGGAACAAGCTCTTTTCTTCCCCTTCTTGCCCTCAGCTTGCGGCAGAGCCCTACTGCTATCTTGTCTGAGAGCAGACCTGCTACTGGTCCATAGGCTCACCTGCACATCCTTTGCAGCCTCACTGGGATAGATTTCAGCCTGCTAGTGGAAAAAGAAACTGGATACAGTCTCTTTTCTGTGATAGCACATTTTTGCAACTCTTCCTAGGGTTAAAAGTCACCCCAATAATCACTGAAAACACTTCAGAAAGTTCTAAACTAGGCTAAATTGCAGCTTTTCCAATCTGTCTACTGTGGCCAGGTCTTCGACTAATAGTTTTCAGCACTGTGGAAGTATATAGCTGGGAGCCAAAGAAATCTGCTCTAAGGAAGAATATGCCAGAGCCACCTCTAGCTGTTTCAAGTCTGCAACACAGGCAAATCACCTGCACAAGCTGAGGCATATTCCCCTGACACCAAGTGGACTAGCATGACGTGGGTATGATGTGGTGACTAGAGAGGGGGGAAAAAAGCCACAGAATTAATTACCATGAATGTCACAATGGTCAATAATAAAAGGCTGAAGAGAATCATGTAGTAAAAAGCTGGTAATGCACTATAACAAGGCACTGTCATTGCTTGTGTTACATGCTCAGAGCCTGTATGCCGTGAAGAACCCAAGAGCATTCACTGGACGCTTGCATGGATAGAGCAGGAGTAAAGTGAATTAGAAGACTTCCTTCTTATGTTCATGTAGCTGCCATTAACATGATAGTAAATGCTCTGTATTTAAATACAACACAACAAAAAGATCCAAGAGCATACCCACATCATTATGTTGCTTCAACAACAGCCAGTAGTAAAATAAAAACATGCATACATTTCTAAAACATTTGAAAATCTATTATTGACGCAGATAATGAGGTAGTTCACAGACTGGTCTTAAAATGACTTGGACTTCTAAAGTATCTTTTTTTTTTCCTCCCCTTTTGCTTATTATGCAACAATTTGCTATGCTAAGCATGCATAGCAATGGACTAATACCAAGCTGAAATAACTGATTTGTGATGGAACTTGCAACTCCAGTATTGCTGGTTATTCAAGCATGCTGCAGTTTTTTCCTATGTTAGGATGTAGAAGGGTGGATTCCACATTTGGATTCCAGAGGCTGTAGTTTCAACTTGGGCGCTGATTGTACTAAAGTAATTGGCATATTTTTTATGGCATCTGGGCAGAGTTTATTGTTTAAGTTAAAGAATGCTTTCTAGATGGTTATTTCCTTATGGGCCATTAAACCTCTATCATGGGCACAAGCAGTGTAAGGAGCTGGCAGAGAGAAACTTCCGAATCTTTGGGGAGCCAAGCTTGCAGTAATGGCAGCGATGGGACTCTGCTGGAAGAGCCTGTGGCAAGATACATGTTCTAGGCAATAGCTTCACAGATCCACCTCACTCAGACACATTTGTTCCTTCCCAGTGATAACAACTAGCAGCCTGAGGTTAAAGAAAGGTCATTAAGTTAGAAAATGTTTCCAAACATGCAGCAGTATGATTATTCATGGGGAATTGCCTGCCAAAGAAGTGGTCGCTGGACTTAAAGCATACACGTGCTGAAGAGCAGACAGAGTAAATACAGGAGGATCATCAGAGCAAAGAAGTTAAAGCATTTCAGGGAACTGGCTGTGTTCTTCTTCCCGACATGCACATACACATACATTGATTTCCAAGAGTTCTAGCCTGAAACCTAGAAAACAATAGGTCTTGTCTATTTTACACAGGCACTGAGGATTTCTTAGCCTGTCCAAAGAGTTTTAACACTTAATTTCCATTTATAGGAGGAAACACATCACTCTTAATTTCCTGTGATGATTCATTTTATGATTAAAAAAAAACAAAACCAAACCTCTTCCAAAAGATCAAATAGCATTTGCAAAGTCAGTCCTTTGCCCTAGTATCTTTGACTAACAATATCTTGTTGTACAGGTCTTCAGACTTTCAATAATCTTTTTATTGCCATATTGACAAAAAATTAGTGGAGTGGATTTTTCTGTGAAACACTTCACATCATCCAGACAAACAGCCTTCATTTAGAAACAATCACTGCTAACACCCTGGAGGTGAGGGTAACTTCATATATAGCCAAAATTAGTTTGTGATATACCTAAACTTCAAAGCTGCAGACTGTTTTTTGACCCTAGAATGAAGCTCACTGTTAATTGTTACTGGATTAATGTTGCATGCTATGGAGTTTTTATACTGTGGCATTTTGTAATTAACTAATTTAATCCTACTTTTTTTTCCATTTTGACACAGAAGAATAACACAATTACTCTTGACAAGTAGAAAATGGTCACCAAGCAATTAATCCATATGAGAAACCCTCTGAAAACAGAATGAAACCCATTGCCTCTTTGAACAGAGCATGTTGTACTCCACTACAGGTGTTTAATAGATTTATGAATTAAATACAATATGATATCATGAATTTGTCCTTTCCAATCTGATGATAACTTGTGCCAACTGAATTTACAAATCTGGCTTGCTATGTATTAACCAGTCATCTGGGATTGAGTAACACAGCAGTTGTTGCAATACCAAGACTCCCATATAAATCATGCCTAAGTCCTAAGTAAATATTGGTTCAAATATTGATTCACATGAGAGATATGACGGCAGTTTAAGAGGTTACGGGTGCCGGCTGAACCACTTTAGAGAGGACCACTCCCTCTATGTTCATTTGAGATTCACATCAAAGTGCCCACTTCACTTTGAATTCATGGGAACAGAGCATTTCCCTTCGTTTTTGATACTGACACTCTCTATATCAGAATATATTTTTGATGCTCTAAAATCAAAGGTATCATATAATGTATGACGCTCTAAAATCAAAGGTATCACATCATGTATAAGTACTAAGTTATTCAGTTATTTGCACTCCAGATTGATATAACATCTGGGAAGAGGGGAGTGAGACATACGAAGTTTTTTATGGGGCACTGAAAGCAGGAGGAGAGGGAGATATGCAGTTTTTTTCCTGACATACAGCTGCTATAGCAACTGCTACCCAAAAAATCCAGAAGGTATTTGAGGTGAAGGAAACATCTGACAACACAATGAAAAGCTATCTTCCACACTTCAGAAAACAGAAGGGGTCTCTCATCAGCTGGATGAAGCTCAAGGGAAAAGGAGCACTCCGTCTCATTTGTTTTTACACTAACTATTGTGAGCCACATCTACATTAGCAATCTACTCGTCTGTTACAATATAGATATCTCCTTCGCTTAGCCTTGAATCTCAATTGTTCTTCTGAGTAAGACGAACCAGATCTTTCTGGATACATTTCACAGTTACAGATCTAAACAAGAGTCAGTTTCCCCAAAGTCTGCTGGGCACTTCTGTCTTAGCAAGTCATACGCCAGCAACTAGAGAAAAGAGCATGTATGCTCCATTCCAACCAGTCTGGGTAAGTGGACTGTGAATAACACAAGCCAGCTGCTCTGAATCTCCAAGTCTTGTGGATATTCACATTTAAGAGTGGTTCAGTAATTGCTATATTCACTAAGCAAATTGTTAAGAACAAACTTACATCACAGAAATGAAGTTCCTGTTTTGAGCAATTGAAGATAAGTATGCTTACATCAAAACCTCAACCTTAGTTGGCATATCTTTGTCTCTTAGATTAGCTCATTGCTTTTCCTTTTTAAAGGCACAGAAAATAATCTATGCATTATCTTAGCTTGAAGAGTAACACTGTTTTCTTAGTAAAATTTGTTAGGTGACTGTTTGGAATCAAAGCTTAGAGCATCACACCACATGAGACATGAGTTAATGAAGTAAATAACCAATGCCTAACTAGTCACTGAACTCAGAGTAATTAGAATCATAGAATATCCTGAGCTGGAAGGGGCCACAAGGATCACTGAGTCGAACTTCTGACTGTACACAGGTTTAGGTTTAACCTAAAAGTTAAACCATATAGCTAAGAGCATCGTCCACACGGTTCTTGAACACCGACAGGCTCGGTGCTATGACCACTGGCCTGGGGAGCTTGTTCCAGTGCTTGACCACCCCCTCAGTGAAGAACTTTTTCCTAATACCCAACTAGCCCACCAAAACATTCTCCAAGTGATACCTTTACTATGATAAGCTTTCCACAATGCCGTAGCGCATGCAGAAAAATCACTATGCTTTGAACTGCTGTCTGCACAGACTCTCCTTGCCATGAATGCATCCCATGCATGCACAACTGGATACTTTTGGCCAGCAGTGTCTGCTGTGGTTGAGCCTCCCTATGCTCCATGGAATGAAAGACAGAGCAAATTCAGTTATCTCTCCATTCCTTCTAATTGCCAGTAGCTGTGAGACAATATCCCTGCTTGTATCATTCCTCAGCACATTGTGCAATTTTAAACCCTTTCCTTACATCTGTAGTTAGCTAGTGTGTTACTCTGAATTGTGCAAGAAATTCTTTTGTCCACTGGTTGACTAGTTAGTGTTAAGGACCTTGTTGCTATTGCAATCTAGCTACTGCGGCTGAAACAAACTTCTGTTGGTTCCCAACTGATCTCTAGCCATATTTTTTTGCCCTGCAGATGCTGCCTTATCTGCCACAGGAATTCACTTTGCCAGTCCTCTTCAAATTGAGCCTCCTTTTTGGAACAGGATTTGGCCAGATGGAGATCTGCCTCAGCTTCTCTGCAGGCTCTGACATGAGCCTGTCAATCTACCCGCTCTGAAAGAGCATAGGACCTCCAGCAGCATACGGGACCTCTCTGATATGACTTCCAGGGGGAGGTCATGGATCTCAGCTATGCACCTCACCAAAACGTGACATGCCGCAGAGCTGGTCATCAGATAAGGCACCCAGTGGTTCATTGGTGCATCTGAGCAGGAGGATGAGAGTGGCCACAGTACTCATTGCTTTGGATATTACTGTGGCATCTGCACCCCAGTCGGCTGGAAAAGCTTTTGCTGCCATTTGGAGAAATGCCAGCAGCAAATTCAGTGGCAGTGAACACCAGCTTGGGGAACTAGAGCTGTGTGGTACCCAACAGAACAACAGCTACATCAGGCACACGCTGAACCAACCAATTCAGGAACTAACTTCAAGAAGTCCTGCTCTGGACCCAATGTGGACCCTTCCTGCTTGGAAAAAAGATCTCCTCAGCCACTTTGCAGTTCTCAGTGCAACACTGGAGCAGAGAAAGTATAGTAAGCAAGGTGCGGTCAATTATTGTGTAATTCCCTCTCAGCCCTTCTCTCGTGCTGGGTCCAGGAAAAGGGAGCAACTTTGTACCAGTGTTGCAGCCATTACTATATTTAGAGGATTTTCTACCAGCTTCTGAACAATAACATGTAAGAGTTAACACGTACTTTCTGGGCGTGCTTGAGATGGAAAAGTATCAAAACAAATCTCTATGTCAGCAATTGGCTCTACTACAAGAAATAATTCTACATCATCAACCATGTAACCGAAAAATTATAGTGATTACAGGCTACCACATTAACAGAAAAAAATCCAACTTAATTTTGACTCCAAGCACAGTATCTGCAAGATTACTGTCACCCTGAGGAGACTCTCTTAAAGACCATTCAAACAAGAATAAGCTCTTCCAAGCACAAGTAGTTAATTTGTTTTCTTACTCCTGTATCATAGATTTTGCCAGACATTGTTTTGCAAGGCTCTTTGAAACCAGCATTTCTGCCAAGCAAGGAGCTAGTGAACAAGAAATCTTTTCCTTGGGGAATGGATGAAAAGGCTTACTTAAGTCTTCATAAGATGCTTCCTCGTAAGAGGTTTCCTTTTTTTCACTTGTGCCTGCCAAGACTATGGTTGCCAAGGCTATTGCTAAAAAGGGTTTTGATTCAAGGATGGATAACTTGGTTAGCACACTGACAGAGTGTGCGGGATCTTGGTAAGATGCTCCCTATAGAGAAGTTTTGAAGTGTGCAGCTATCCTCTTGTCCTGTAACTTACCCTCCTCCTGGAGGTCCACTTTCAAGGACCTGACACACAAAACCACAGCCATGTAGCATGTCAACAGAAGAACAGAGCCAGGCCATGTCTTCCCTGTCATTACGTTGTTTGGCTTGGGACTTTGTGCACTTGTCCTTAGAGGACACCAGTGTTCCTGCAGCTGCTGGGCAATTGACATTCCCTGGTACAGCCCCAGCGGTCCTGTTATCCCGAAGAGGTGGGAGATAGAGGCTCAGCAGTGATGGCCCCAGCCTGGGTGAGGTCATTCTGGCACTTGTGCATGGCTGGTCTGTCAGTGCAGTGCAAGGGATGCTGCCAATGCTGCCTCTTACTGCACTTCAAATTCCTTCCTCGTGGCTGCATGGCTAACTGCCACAGAAAGATGCCACTTAGTTAAAGTTCAACCGAAATTTGTAGCCAAAAGAACAACTCCTGCTCCCTTCCAGCCCTGAATTAGAATGACTTCAAAACAAATAGAGTGACCTCAAAAGTCAAAACCAGAAGCACTATTCAATCACCACCTGCCTTCCTAGAAAATCCTATTTCTATCATTTACACCTACTGGTAAGCCCTACAGGGGCTTTCTATCAATGTCCTAGGGCTACACAATCCAGCAAGCTAGCCCTGAAATAGATGACTTGCTGTCTGCAGTGTTTTGTCTTCCATATTGGTCTACAGTGTCTCTTACACTTATTTTTCCCTATTCGAAAACCATCCATCCCTGTGTAAACTTGGTAGAGTCACAACCTTAGCAGGACTTTCTTGTTCTTAATAGATTGCTCATTTACAGTTTTCATGTGCTCCACATGTTCCTTTCACAGTGCAGAACTCACGTCCCAGGATCTTCTCCAAGATTTTATTACACCAAGGGTGGGATTTCACCACAGACATCTGCACCTCAGCTCAGCCCAAACTCTTGTGTACAGTCAACAGCACCAAGGGCAAAGTTCATTTACCAATGAAAATTATTCAAACAAGTGCCAATTTATTTCCTTCGGCTATTAAAGGAACCCAGACCGGGCAGCTTGGGTGTACACATCTACTTTGCAGATGTCTAGAAGGAAGATGAACACAATCCAAAGTGACTCCGAATTCTGTCTGAACAGGACTTACCTCCTGATTATTTTCCCACTGTTCATGCAAATGGAGGGAAAAATAAGCCATGCACCATCAGCATGCCAGGGGGATGTTCTTTTTTCCAGTAGGAGGGCCAGACTTCCTTTTGCTTTTTAACCTTTGCAGCAGGGTCTCTCCTTAAAGCACACCATAAACAAATGAGATTAGATCCACCTAAAATTCAGTATAGTCCTCAACACTTTCAGTGAGACAGTGTCTGTTATTTTCTTAAAGAGCATCTGCACTCCAGAAAGATGCAGCGTGCTCGCATGAGAAGAAGACCATGTGTTTGCCCAGTTCTGACCCCTATGGGGGCTTTTTGGTCAGGCACACATCCTTTCTCTTCCTTTGTTTCAAACTTGGGAACTTGTTTGTGATAGGGCCCCCTTGAAAAGACAGGAAACTGTCATGCACACACAGAGGAATAAGAGGAAGCAACTGCTAGTGGCACATACAGGCAGCTGTAAAAAACCTACTATGTCTTAATAGTAAAAGCAAGATAGGACAGAAGGGAAGTATTGTTGATTTGCACTGGGAGGGTGGGAGAGCATCAGCTTGCTGGGAAGAGGGCAGGAGACCAAGGTTAGGTAGACCAGATTGTTTGGGGTGGGATGAAGGTCTCTGCGTCCCCTTGTGTCTTCAGGAAAGAGCTAGAGAAGTATCAGAGCACCAGCACAAAGATGCAGCACATGTGCTGGAAAAGCAGAAGAGATGGTATCTTCTGGTTTAGCCTAGCTGTCACTTTTGGTTGATAACCAGTAAAAATAAAGCTTTACTCTTATTATTACCACATTCGAGAGATCAGTGTAAAGGACAACCCTGCCACCAGGCAGAGAGTAACACAGCGGAGAATCTAATAGCTCCCTTCTATCCTTTCTTTTACACTGCGCTAAAATGATAACACTTGCCTTATCTGCAAACTAACAATACCTCTGCAGCAGCATAGGAAAGTTAAACAAGCCTTAAGTCAAGGGGATGTAGCCATTACCTCTATGCACTGACTAAAGCTGTAGACCACATAC